>NC_055988.1:81788255-82147580 GCF_018446385.1 Zingiber officinale
ATAACCTAGTTAACCCTACTAAATTCGGGACTTGCAAACCCGGGTCTAGCTAGGGATGCGCGCACAGCAAGTACAGTTGCCGGGCCCAAACAGCATGATTATGTATTTTCACTTATTATGAATTAGTTTTCAAAGCTCAAATTAGTTATGTTAGTTGAGTTGGAATTAAGTATCAGTTTAGCTACAGTTTAGCCTATTATATGTTCAGTTCAGTGATCTTTATTGATTCATATGATTAGTTGCAATGCCATGTTCAGTATGCATGTTCAGTTATTTCAGTTTATGCTTGCAACCATAGTATGCCATGCCAGTACATGTTTTCAAATAGCATTCTTTAAAAGCATGTTTGCATCGTTGCATGTTTTAGTGAGGTAGTTGGTTTCTTACTAAGCAAAGCTTACAGATACTTTTTCCTTATACTGCAGATAAAGGTAAAGGAAAGATGGACTAGCGGAGGCTGGAGGACAATGCGATGAAGATGTGTGTGGATGGAACTTGGAATAGAGATCTTAGGGAATTTCAGCAAGCTTGTTTAAGCACTAGAACCTTTTAGCATTTTGTTATTTTGCACCTTAGCATGATAAATGTTATGAACTAGTTAATCAAGCATCCTATCATGTTTAGAATACTATTTTTGTGATGTTAGGATGTTTGGCATTTAGTTTAGAAAGGTTATAAGTAGTTTGGCACGAGCAAGTGCTGAAATCAGACAATTGGTCGAAATCAGAAACTCGAATCGATCAGCTGATCGATTCGAGGGTTTCCAATCGATCAGTTGATCGATCGGGCCAGTTGTTCCGCGAACAGTAGGCTTCTGGATCGATCAGCCAATCGATCCAGCAATTTCTGTCGCGAACAGAAGGCTCTGGAATCGATCACTGGATCGATTTGCCAATTTGGATCGATCAGCGGATCGATCCAGAATATCGTCCCGAGCACAGTAGCGTGCTGGATCGATCACTGGATCGATCCAACCTATGTCCCGCATACAGTAGCCGGCTGGATCGATCACTGGATCGATCCGATTATTCCAATCGATCCGTGGATCGATTGGGAGGTCTGGTGTCAGTGGTGTTGGTTGCTACTCGGAAAACCTATAGGTTCCACTGTACAAAAATTTTGTACAAAGGTCTGAACCTTTTCCTAGCTACCATGTGTTCTTTTAAATTAAATTTTGGATCGCCTGCGGAACTTTACACGTTTGATCCAAAACTTAATCTATTTGTTCTTTTAGGTTTTGACTTGGATCTCCTGCGGAACTTAACACGTTTGACCCAAGTCTCCTTAAGTTATTAATTCCATTAAATATTAATTTCCATAAAAGGTTCCCAGTACTGACGTGGCGAGGCACATGGCCTTCTTGGATATGGGAGCAACCACCACCGACTAGACAAAACCTTTAATAGAAAGCTAATATTTAATTTCCTAAAATAACTTTAGGTTAACCAAAGAGAACAATCAAATCACAAGGAAAAGAAGGAAACAAAAGAACACAACTTCGAAAAACCATATTCGAAACACTAGAACGTAAGCCTCTTGTATTTGGTATTATTTCCATAAATAACTAGTATGATGCGGAACGAAAAATTACTAGTTATACCTTGTAGAAAAACCTCTTGATCTTCTACCGTATTCCTCTTCTAACCTCGGACGTTGTGTGGGCAACGATCTTTCGAGATGAGAAACCACCAAGCACCTTCTTCTTCTCCTAGCTAGGTTCGGCCAACACAAAGAAGCTTCACCAAGGACGAAGAACAAAACACCAACCAAGCTCCAAGGGATACAAGCTTTCTCTCTTTCTTCTTCTTCTTCTCCAAGTAGTATCCGGCCACCACAAGAACTCCAAGCAAGAGATAAGTTTCGGCCACCACAAAAGAGGAAGAAAGGAAGAGGATGATGATGGCCGGCCATAATAAATTTCAAGGATGAAGAAATTCGGCCATCACCAATGCTCCAAGGGATGCTAGAGACGAGACTTGCCTTCTCTCCTTCTTCTCCTTCCTTGATCCGGCCACAAATAAGAGCTCCACCAAGAAGATAGGTTTCGGCCAACAAGAGGAGAGGAAAGAAAGAGAAGGGCCGGCCACCACCCAAGGAAAAGAGGGAGAAACATAATAGAGGTTGTTTACCATGAAGGCACCCCTACCCCTTCTTTTATATTCCTTGGCTTTGGCAAATAAGGAAATTTATTTATAATAAAATTTCCTTAACTTTCCTTGACAACAATTAATTAAGAAAAAATTAAATAAATTTTCCTAATTAATTGTATGTGGCCGGCCACCTCATCTAGGATAATTTTAATCAACAATTAAAACTTCCTATTTTGTCTTTGGAAATTTTAAAAAATAAAATTTCCTTTTAAAATCCCTTCATGGTTGATAAAAAGAAATTTCTATAATTTTAATTTTCAACATGTGAATAATTCTTCAGAGAGAAAAAATAAAATATCTTTCCAATCTACAAATAAGGAAAGAGATCTAATCTCTTTCTTTTAATCTTTTTGTAGATCTTTTAAAGAGAGATATTTTAATTTTAATTCTCTGTAATAAAATTATATCTTCCACATAATAAAAATTAAAATTAAAATTCTTTTTTAATTTAATGGGGCCGGCCACCTAAGCTTGGGTTCAAGCAAGGGTCGGCCACCCATGAACCAAGGCTTGGCCGGCCCTAGCTTGAACCACAAGCTAGCTTGGTCGGCCCCTACATCATGGATACGAAGGTGGGTATAGGTGGGTATAGTACTCTATAAATAAGAGGCTACGATAGGGACCGAGAGGAGGAATTGGTTTTGGTCTCCCGATAAAATTAAGGATCCCGTGTTCGCCCCGAACACACAACTTAATTTTATCAATAATAATTCATTCCACTAAAGAACTATTATTGAACTACCGCACCAATCCCAAATTACATTTTGGGCTCCTTCTTATTATGAGTGTGTTAGTCTCCCTGTGTTTAAGATAACAAATGTCCACTAATTAAGTAAGTTACTGACAACTCACTTAATTAATATCTAGCTCCAAGAGTAGTACCACTCAACTTCATTGTCATGTCGGACTAAGTCCACCTGCAGGGTTTAACATGACAATCCTTATGAGCTCCTCTTGGGGACATTCTCAACCTAGATCACTAGGACACAGTTTCCTTCTATAATCAACAACACACACTATAAGTGATATCATTTCCCAACTTATCGGGCTTATTGATTCATCGAACTAAATCTCACCCATTGATAAATTAAAGAAATAAATATCAAATATATGTGCTTGTTATTATATTAGGATTAAGAGCACACACTTCCATAATAACCGAGGTCTTTGTTTCTTTATAAAATCAGTATAAAAGAAACGACCTCAAATGGTCCTACTCAATACACTCTAAGTGTACTAGTGTAATTATACAGTCAAGATAAACTGATACCTAATTACACTACGACCTTCTAATGGTTTGTTCCTTTCCATTTTGGTCGTGAGCTACTGTTTATAATTTATAAGGTACTGATAACATGATCTTCTGTGTGTGACACCACACACCATGTTATCTACAATATAAATTAATTGAACAACTACATTTATCACAAATGTAGACATTTGACCAATGTGATTCTTATTTCTAGATAAATGTTTATACCAAAAGCTAGGCTTTTAGTATACACTCTAACATGGGGAAGGTAAAACATGTTATGAGTAGTTAGTTTACCTCCCTTAGCATGTATAGAACCAATAAATGTCAGTAGTCTAGTAAAATTTTAATTAGTCTAGCTTCCGCATATGTCTTTAGTAATGGGCAGGGAGTAGTTTAGCACAGCATAACTATAGCGATCGGCCTTACAGCTCAGTTAGTAGAAGGCGGGTCGTTACAGAGTGGTATCAGACCAGTGTTCCATACTTCCTACACACACATCAGCATTGAACCTGCAACTTCCAAGTAAGAATACCTCTACTTTATTTATGCTCCTTGTTTTGTTATTACAGTTCATGTTTATATGCCTACTGCTTGTTATTATGTGATAATTTTTAAACATGACATCAGTAGTTATATAACTGTGATTACATTAGTTATGTTATGTCCTCCATGTCTTTAGAAATGGCACGAGGACGCCCAGCTAGAAGGGCACTAGCTACTGAGCCCCAGCAAGAGGCAGGCAGTTCAGTGCCTCCTCCTGACCTTACAGCATTAGTGGCTCAGTTACAGCAGCAACTAGCTGAACAACAACAGGAAATAGCCACCTTAAAGGCTAATCAGCAGAGTACCCCCACAGTCACCTCGGAATCGAATTTGACGACTCCAGTAGTCTTAGAGGTTCCACCAGCTCAGCCCACAGCACCAGTACCAGCACCAGCAGCCCCAGCAGCTGAGCCAAGAAAGGAAGCCTATCTGATCCAGTGGCAGAGAGTCAAGCCAGAGAACTTCTCAGGCACTAGTGAACCATGGGATGCACAAGCCTGGTTCAAAACACTGGAGAGCACGATGGAGCTTCTGGACTGGCCAAAACACGAGAAGGTGAAGTGTGCCTCCTTCTGCCTGACAGGAGACGCACGCATGTGGTGGGAAAGAATCAGAACGAAGCGCCCAGTGAACCAGATGTTATGGGCTGATTTCGAGAAGGAATTCTTCGAGGAGTTCTTTCACATACGGGTTACCAACCGTCACTACGACGAGTTCACTTAGTTTCGTCAGGGCAACCTTTCAGTTGAGGAAGCCGTGAAGAAATTCAACAGGCTGGCTCGTCTATGCCCAGAGCTAGTCAGCACAGAGAAGGAACGAATCCGGTTGATGCTCAAGATGCTGAGGCCAGAAATAGCAGTGAACGTGGCTGGTGGCATACATAGGCCACAAACCACAGAGGAGTTAGTCCACAGAGCATTACCAGAACAGCATAAAGCAGCAGAAGCAAGTCTCCTCAGAGTCCAAAGGCCAAGGAAACTCTCACACTCAAAAACAGCAAGGCCACAGCTCTAACTGGAAAGGGAACTCCAACAACAAGCGCAAATCAGGAAGTGACCCAAAAGGAGGACCATCTAGCAAGCGACCCAGTTATCCAAAGTGTGCTACTTGTGGGAAATTCCACCCAGGGGTTTGTCGCAAGGGTACACGAGGATGCTTTGAATGTGGACAAGAAGGGCACATGGCCAAGCAGTGCCCGAACAAGACCGGTCTTCCTCAGCCACAGCAGATTCAGTATGCAGGCCAGCCAGCTCAGTTATATCAGATGCAGGCCGCTCTAGAAGGTCCACTTATCAGCCAGGACAGATTAGAAGCCCCTCCAGCTACGGCGAATGCGAGGATCTACTCACTCACCAGGGAGGACGTAGCCAATGCCTCGACATTTGTCACAGGTCAGATTAGCATTTTACAGTATAGTCCTACTGATTTATTTGATACTGGGGCAACCCATTAATATATAGCCAGGATGTTTTCCGAAAAATTAGAAAGACCCTCAGAGGTACTCAGTGGTCAGTTTTTGACGGCATTACCTTCAGGAGAGATCATGGCATCTACGCACTGGCTCAGAGCAGTGCCGGTCATCATAGCAGACAGAGAGCTCTTTTGTGATCTGATGGTGCTAGAGATGACCGACTATGATGTGATCTTTGGAATGGACTTTCTGATCAGATACGGTGCTACCATAGAGTGCCGTAAACAGAAAGTCATCTTCCAACCTGAAGCGGCAGTGCAGTTTGAATACAGCGGAGAACCGAAGAGAAAGGCCAAGAAGTTTCTCTCAGCTATGAAAGCACATAAGCTACTGGATTCAGGATGTACAGGATTCCTAGCACACGTAGTCAACGCCAGCCAGGACAAGAACCAACAGCTAGCAGAGGTTCGAGTCGTATGTGACTACCCAGCAGTCTTCCCTGAAGATTTACCAGGCTTAGCACCAGACAAGGAGATTGACTTTGAGATAGAGCTCATTCCCGGTACGAATCCTATCTCCAAAGCGCCTTATCGCATGGCTCCAGCATAACTGAAGGAACTTCAGGAGCAATTACAGGAGCTGCTCGACAAGGGTTTCATACGCCCGAGTCACTCGCCATGGGGAGCGCCTGTATTGTTCGTGAAGAAGAAGGATGGAAGCATGCGACTGTGCATAGACTACAGATCACTGAACCAAGTCACGATCAAGAACAGGTATCCCCTTCCCAGAATCGATGACCTGTTCGACCAGCTAAAGGGAGCAGCAGTGTTCTCTAAGATAGATCTCAGATCAGGTTATCATCAGGTGAAGGTTAAAGAAGGGGATATACCCAAGACAGCATTCAGAACCAGATACGGACACTACGAGTTCGTAGTCATGCCCTTTGGCGTGACCAATGCTCCAGCTACATTCATGGATCTCATGAACAGAGTATTCAGGGAGTATTTAGATAAGTTTGTTATTGTGTTTATCGATGACATTCTTATCTACTCAGGAACTCAGGAAGAACACGCAGAG
This sequence comes from Zingiber officinale, assembly GCF_018446385.1. Taxonomy (NCBI): domain Eukaryota; kingdom Viridiplantae; phylum Streptophyta; class Magnoliopsida; order Zingiberales; family Zingiberaceae; genus Zingiber; species Zingiber officinale. The sequence continues at coordinate 81,794,692 of NC_055988.1, forward strand.
CACCTGAAACTAGTATTGCAGACCCTTCAGCAAAACCAGCTATACGCCAAGTTCACGAAATGTGAATTTTGGTTAGATCAGTGTCCTTCCTGGGTCACAACATCTCAAAGGATGGTATCATGGTAGATCCCAGCAAGATAGAAGCGGTGAGTAACTGGAAGAGACCTAAGAACGCCAGGAAATCGGAGCTCGGGATTAGCAGGATATTACGAAAGTTTGTAGAGGACTTCTCCAGATAGCCTCCCAACGATGCTCTTACCGTAAAGAAGAAAGTATCGGATGGAGGATCAGTGAGAAAGCCAGTTTGGTGAAAAAAAGGAGATTGATCTGCTCCCATTTTGGCTCTACCAGACAACACCGCAGCTTTGACATCTATAGTGATGCCTCTAAGTTGGGACTAGGAGGCGGCTGATGCAAACGGCAAGGTGATCGCTATGCCTCCAGACAACTCAAGGATTATGAGAAGAATTATCCTACTCATGACCTTGAGCTTGCAGCATAGTGTTCGCTCTCAAAATTTGGAGACATTACTTATATGGAGCTCGGTGCAGAGTTTCAGATCATCGAGTCTCAAGTACTTCTTCACTCGAAGGATCTGAACATGCGACAACAGATGGCTTGAGCTGGTCAAAGACTACGATATAGACATCCTCTACCATCCGTGGAAAGCCAATAAGGTAGCCGACGCATTAGCGAAAATCCAAGGCTACCTTATTATCTCTTACACCATGTCACCGCCCCTACGGAAGGAGATCGGAGACTTTGGTCTCGAGCTCATAGTTGGACGACTCTCTACTATGACCTTAGAGTCTACCTTGCTTGGTGATATTCACTCAGCTCGGACCCTGAAATTTAGAAAATCAAGCAAGGGCTAGCAGAATCCGAAAGTAGAGAATTCAGAGTGTCCGATAGGGGGTGTTGTATTTGGTGACAGACTCCGTGTTCCAGATCAGGAGCTACGGAGACAGATTTTAGATGAGGCTCACAAGACTCCTATGCGATGCATCCAGTTCCACCAAAATGTATCAAGACCGAAGAACCGCTTTTGGTGGCCCGGGATGAAGCGAGACATCGCCAGATATGTTAGCATCTGCCTCACCTGTCAGAGGGTCAAGGCAGAACATCAGCGACCAGGAGGAGTTCTGCAGCCTATACAGATTCCAGAATGGAAGTGGGAGGATATCTCTATGGATTTCATAGTGGGACTACCCAGAACCACGAATGGTTTTGACGCCATCTGGGTAATAGTCGACAGGTTGACTAAATCAGCCACTGCTTAGCTATCAAGATATCCTACTCCATGGAGAAGCTAGCTCAGTTGTATCTCCAGGAGATTGTCAGACTTCATGGAGTCCCAAGTACCATTATCTCAGACAGAGACAGCAGATTTACATCGCACTTATGGGAGTGTGTACAGTCTGCATTGGGCACTAAGTTAAAGTTCAGCACAGCATTCCATCCTCAGACAGATGGTCAGACGGAGCGAGTAAATCAGGTACTCGAAGATATGCTCCGAGCGTGTGCCCTAGATTTCAAGGGAAGTTGGTGCAAATACCTGAGCTTAGCAGAATTTACATACAACAACAGCTATCAGGCCACTATCGGCATGGCACCTTACGAGGCTCTCTATGGGCGGAGGTGTAGATCTCCAATCTGCTGGTATGAGAGTGGTGAACAGAAGGAACTAGAGCTTCAGACAGATCTAGTAGCAGATACCACAGCAGCTATATAGCAGATCCGCCAAAGGATAGAGACAGCTCAAAGCTGATACACGGCGCAGACCCTTAGAGTTTTCAGTTGGGGATTCAGTGTTCCTCAGGGTAGCTCCCATGAAGGGAGTAATGTGTTTTGGGAAGAAGGGCAAGCTAAGTCCCAGATATGTGGGACCATACCTTATTAGCAGAAGAGTGGGCAAGGTAGCATATGAGCTAGAGCTACCCCAGGAAATGTTAGCTGTCCACAACGTATTTCATGTCTCTATGCTGAAGAAGCATACCCCAGATGCCACCCAGGTGATTGAGCCCCAGTCGGTACAGATCCGCGAAGACCTCAGCTATGATAGTCGGCCTATTCAGATAATAGACCGAGCAGTTAAGAAATTACGGAACAAGGAAGTACCATTAGTCAAAGTCATTTGGCACAGTCACACAGCAGAAGAGGCAACTTGGGAGACAGAAGCCAACATGAGACAGAAGTACCCAGAATTGTTCTAAGTTCGAGGACGAACATTTTATAAGGTATGGGGGATTGTAACGCCCGAAAATTCTCAAACTTGCATTAGAATTATTCTAAGATAATTTTGGAATTTTTAGATATTTTTCCGGAATTTTCCGAGTAGCGGAAGTAGCAAAAATAATTAAAAGAATAAAAAGGGCTTAAGCGGGAATCGAACCCGGAACCTCTCGGGTCCGCTAAACCTTTAGTTAGCCTTAGTAACCGGTGAACCCAGCAGGGCTGTGCTGAGAGAAAGGAGAATCATATATATTTATAATTGGGTTTGGCGGAATTAATTACTTAATATAAATAGGAAGACATAAGTTGGTTTGGTTTATTTTAGAGGTTGGTTCGGCAACTTCCTTCTCCTCACCCTAACTCACGCCGATCCCCTCTTCTCCTCCCTCTCTCGGCGCCAACCACAAGGAGACCTAGGGTTCTCTCCCTAGGGTCCCAAGGTCACTTTCCGGCGACGATTTCAGCACAAGGACGTTTCCCTCCGCGAGTAGAGCACGTGGACGCGAGCGAATCGTCGAGAAGTCGTCTCCACCGGAATTTCTAGCGATTAGATTTGTAAGAAATCTAGCACACAAGGTAAGAAACCCCTCACCTGCAGTATAAGTAGCTTCCGTTTGGTTTCTATGCTCTAGTTTAGTTATATGCAGATTTTTCGACATATAGGGTGTATTTAACCCTCCTCGCAGGTTTAGGGATTTAGTGAGTACCTTTAGATGGGCCGGACACGTCTTTTCCCCTTCAGTTGGAGGTTTAGATGCTGTTGGGTGCCTAATGGTAGTCTCCCTAATAGAGAGGGGAGTTAAAGCACACTAGGTGTTTGATAAATTAGCTAGTTAAGTAAAAATGTAAATTAGGCATTTTAACAGTTCAGTTGAATGCATTAGAAGCATCTAAATCAGTAAATCAGTTTATTCTAGTTTATATGGGACTACGGTCCAATGGGTGGGCTCCCACAGTCGCCTCTAGGTTCAGACAACCTAGCTCTAGGTTCAGATAACCTAGAAACAGCAAGTTAAAACAGTTAGCTATATTCAGTATTTTATTTTCAGTGGCACTGTACTGGATCAGATATACATTGGGTTGAGTCCCTAGGTTTAGATAACCTAGTTAACCCTACTAAATTCGGGACTTGCAAACCCGGGTCTAGCTAGGGATGCGCGCACAACAAGTACAGTTGCCGGGCCCAAACAGCATGATTATGTATTTTCACTTATTATGAATTAGTTTTCAAAGCTCAAATTAGTTATGTTAGTTGAGTTGGAATTAAGTATCAGTTTAGCTACAGTTTAGCCTATTATATGTTCAGTTCAGTGATCTTTATTGATTCATATGATTAGTTGCAATGCCATGTTCAGTATGCATGTTCAGTTATTTCAGTTTATGCTTGCAACCATAGTATGCCATGCCAGTACATGTTTTCAAATAGCATTCTTTAAAAGCATGTTTGCATCGTTGCACGTTTTAGTGAGGTAGTTGGTTTCTTACTAAGCGAAAGCTTACAGATACTTTTTCCTTATACTGCAGATAAAGGTAAAGGAAAGATGGACTAGCGGAGGCTGGAGGACAATGCGATGAAGATGTGTGTGGATGGAACTTGGAATAGAGATCTTAGGGAATTTCAGCAAGCTTGTTTAAGCACTAGAACCTTTTAGCATTTTGTTATTTTGCACCTTAGCATGATAAATGTTATGAACTAGTTAATCAAGCATCCTATCATGTTTAGAATACTATTTTTGTGATGTTAGGATGTTTGGCATTTAGTTTAGAAAGGTTATAAGTAGTTTGGCATGAGCAAGTGCTGAAATCAGACAATTGGTCGAAATCAGAAACTCGAATCGATCAGCTGATCGATTCGAGGGTTTCCAATCGATCAGTTGATCGATCGGGCCAGTTGTTCCGCGAACAGTAGGCTTCTGGATCGATCAGCCGATCGATCCAGCAATTTCTGTCGCGAACAGAAGGCTCTGGAATCGATCACTGGATCGATTGGCCAATTTGGATCGATCAGGCGATCGATCCAGAATATCGTCCCGAGCACAGTAGCGTGCTGGATCGATCACTGGATCGATCCAACCTATGTCCCGCATACAGTAGTCGGCTGGATCGATCACTGGATCGATCCGACTATTCCAATCGATCCGTGGATCGATTGGGAGGTCTGGTGTCAGTGGGGGAGTGTCTAAGTTCAGTTCCTTGGCCATGGGGAAGGTAAAACATGTTATGAGTAGTTAGTTTACCTCCCTTAGCATGTATAGAACCAATAAATGTCAGTAGTTTAGTAAAATTTTAATTAGTCCAGCTTCCGCATATGTCTTTAGTAATGGGCAGGGAGTAGTTTAGCACAGCATAACTGTAGCGATCGGCCTTACAGCTCAGTTAGTAGAAGGCGGGTCGTTACAAGGTGGCAGCAGAATATACTCTTCTACCTGACCACGCTCAATCTGGCTCGGTTCTTAACCGAGGACCCTCCCAAGCATGCTGAGGATGCTGATGTGCAAACCATTAGTACAGTAGAGGCATGGACTCATTCTGAGTTTCTTTGCCGAAACTACATCCTCAACTGCCTTGCTGACTCGCTGTACACTGTATATAGCATGAAGAGAACAACTAAGGAGCTATGGGAGTCCCTGGACAAGAAATACAAGACGGAGGATGAAGGGGCAAAGAAGTTCATCATGGGTCGATTCCTGGACTACAAGATGGTTGACTCTAAGACGGTGATCAGCCAAGTCCAGGAGCTTCAAGTGATCTTACACGAGATCCACTCAGAAGAGATGGTTCTGAGTGAAACCTTCCAAGTGGCTGCTATCATTGAAAAGCTGCATCCTGGCTGGAAGAACTTCAAGAACTACCTGAAGCACAAGCGGAAGGAGATGAATGTGGAAGAACTCATTGTTCGACTTCGCATCGAAGAAGACAACAAGAGTTCGGAGAGAAAGCTGTTCTCTCAGGCTACCATGAAAGCCAATGTCGTCGAGCATGGTTAAATCTCGAAATGGAAGAACCCCAAATCTTCCAAGATGGGACCTAGAGGAGGCATCAACAAGAAGAAGTTCTCTGGGAAGTGCTTTAACTGTGACAAAGTGGGTCACAAATCTTCGGAGTGCAGAAGCCGAAGAAGAAGCAAGTGGCCAACCTGAACGAGGGACCATAATTGGATGACCTCTGCGCTATGGTCTCTGATTTGAACTTGATCGGTTCAAACCCACGATAATGGTGGATCGATACTGGAGCCACCAGACATGTCTACAGCAACAAGGAGTTGCTCCACAACTTTGAAGAAGTCACTGAGACAAGTTGTTCATGGGGAACTCAGCAACCTCAGACATCATGGGCCAAGAAAAGGTGGTGTTGAAGATGACCTCGAGCAAGGACCTTAATCTGAACAATGTACTGTATGTTCCGGAGATTTGGAAGAATCTAGTGTCCGGATCACTGCTAAGCAAGCATGACTTTCGCATTATTTTTGAGTCGGACAGAGTTGTATTGTCCAAGAATGGAGTGTTTGTAGGAAGGGGCTATATATCTGATGGGATGTTTAAGCTCAATGTAATGACGATTAGACCTAAGATAAATAAAACTGAAAGCTCTTCCACTTATATGCTTGAGTCTTCGTGTTTGTGGCATGGTAGACTAGGACATGTTAACTACAATGTGTTGCGTATATTAATAAACATGCAAAGCATACCTGCATTCCACCTTAACCCAAAACACAAGTGTGAGATTTGTGTTGAAGCGAAAATGACAAGGTCATCCTTTCAACATATTGAAAGAAGTAACGAACCACTTGACCTAATCAACACTGATGTATGCAACCTAAAATGTACGCCAACACGTGGTGGTAATAAATACTTCATTACTTTTGTTGACGATAATACAAAATATTGTTATGTGTATTTTCTCAAAAGTAAGGATGAAGCTATAGAGAAATTTGCTCTCTATAAGAATGAGGTTGAAAATCAACTTAATAGGAAAATTAAGGTGGTTTGAAGTGACCGAAGTAGTGAATATGTATCACCGTTTGCTACATTGTGTGATGAACATGGGATCAGACATGAAACAACAACTCGTTATACTTCTCAGCAAAATGGAGTTGCTGAGCGAAAGAATCGAACTCTAAAGGAGATGATGAATGCTCTTCTATTAAGCTCTGGATTGCCAGAGTCCATGTGGGGGGAAGCTGTGTTAACAGCTAATTACCTTTTAAATAAGGTGCCCATGAAGAAAATAGATAAGAGCCCTTATGAGTTGTGGAATAGAAGACAATCGTCCTACAAATATTTATAAATGTGGGGGTCTCTTGCCAAAGTATTGGTACCTGATCCGAAAAGGATTAAGATATGACCAAAGACTGTTGATTGCATATTTTTCGGATATGCACAAAACAACACTGCGTATTGATTTTGTGTGTATGAGTCACACATATCGGAGATACACAAGAACTCAATAATCAAATCAAGAAATGCCTCGTTCTTCGAGCATGTGTTTCCGTATAAGACCCAAGAGGATGCTAGCTCCTCAAAATGGACAAATGAAACACAAGGTGAAGAAGAAGATGATGATGAGGAGGAACCTATGGAGGTTGCACCTAGACGGAGCAAAAGAGTTCAGGTAGAAAAATCCTATGGATCGGATTTTATCACTTTCGTATTGGAGAGTGAGCCCCGAAGTTACTCGGAAGCTGTAGCTCTTCTGATGGACCTCACTGGACAGAGGCAATTGCATCTGAGATAGAATCTATCTTGCAAAATCACACTTGGGAACTTGTGGATCTTCCTTCGGGAAGTAAACCACTAGATTGCAAGTGGATTTTCAAGAAGAAAATGAAGTCAGATGGTGCGATTGATAAGTATAAGGCCAGATTGGTAATCAAAGGATACCGACAATGAGAAGGCCTCGATGACTTTGATACGTATTCTACGGTGTCGAGAATAACTTCCATTAGAGTATTGTTGGCAATCGCTGCTCTATGGAATCTCAAAGTACATCAAATGGATGTAAAGACTGCCTTTCTAAATGGAGATTTAGAAGAGAAGATCTACATGGAGCAACCTGAGGGGTTTTCTATACCAGGACAGAAAAACAAAGTTTGTAGATTGGTGAAGTCATTATATGGCTTGAAACAAGCACCAAAGTAGTGACATGAGAAATTTGATAATGCCATGAAGGAATGTGAATTCTAGATCAATGAATGTGATAAATGTGTCTATATGAAAGCCACAGAGAGTGACTATGTCATCTTGTGCCTCTATGTAGACACCATACTTATCATTGGAAGTAATGATAAGATAATAAAATCCACAAAAGGTATGTTGAGCTCAAGATTTGATATGAAAGATATGTGCTTAGCTGATGTGATTCTAGGAATCAAAATTCTTAGAACAACAGAAAAACTTGTTCTTAGTCAGTCCCATTACGTGGACAAAATTCTTGAGAAATTCACCAAGGGCGATACTACGTTTGCACGAACGCTGATAGATACGAGTCAACATCTATCAAAAAATTGAGGTGAAAGTATCTCTCAGATAGAATACTCTCGAGTGATTGGAAGTCTGATGTACTTGATGAGTTGTACATGACCAGACTTGGCCTACGCAGTAAGCAAACTGAGTAGATACACGAGTAATCCCGGTGTTGAGCACTGGAAAGGGATAACAAGAGTACTGAGGTACTTGAGGTATACTCGTGAATATGGACTGCACTATACAAGATATCCTGCTGTGATTGAAGGATTCAACGATGCAAGTTGGATATCTGATATAAAAAACTCTAAGTTTACGAGTGGATATTGTTGGATCGTGAATTCGCTAGAGGGGGTGAATAGCGATTAAAAAATTTAGAGAGTGAAACGACCCGCCTCCTACTGACTAGGCTGCGAGGCCGGACCGTTACGTTATGCTGTGCTGGACTATTAATGCGGAATGAAAACTGGCTAATTTAAAATTTTACTGAGCTAAATGCTGTAAATTTTAACTTAGTGTTCTGGGTGTACCTAGGAGTTGTACACATGCTAGGGGAGGTGTTTACAACTGATAACAAACTTCGGATCGATCCACAGACCGATCTACTGATAATCGACAACAACTCCGGATCGCTCAACCGACCGATCCATAACTACGCTGCAATTCTGTCGGCTGGATCGGTCTATCGACCGATCCAGGTGTCCTGATCGGTCGCATGACCGATCCAGGCACCGATCGGTCTGCCGACCGATCGGTGAGCCATTTTTTCGCGACCCGGCTCACGATCGATCCACGGATCCATCGAGGAACGAATGCGAAAGCTTGTTCATAGAATCAGTCCCCGATCGGTCTCGACCGATCGAGACTCGATCGAGTCCGCTAACCGATCGTGGGTTTCGATTCGTGTCGGTCCTATTATCAAGGCCGATGCGTGCCAAGGTCATTACACAACGCTATAAAAGCTAAGAGAAACATTCTACTAGGTAATGGCTAACATACTAAACATGATTAAGGCATAGAATACTAATTCATGGCATGTAAACATATGGAAACCAAAACTAACAAGATTTTAAACTGTTCTCTTGCTAACTAACAGAAACATAAGATAATGCTTGCTATAAGTACTAATGCATACTGAACACGTTCTAATGCATAATAAAATAAAACTAGATCCCTAGGATCTTTATTCCAGTTCCTTCCACACACATCTTGATCTGCATTGACCTCCATCCTCCACTGCTAGTCCATTTTCCTTTTACCTGTATCTGCAGTATAAGGAAAATGATATCTGTAAGCTAAAAAGCTTAGTAAGAAACCATCTACCTCACTAAAACATGCATACGATTCAAATATGATTTTAAATCATGCTGTTTGGAAGGATATGCTAAGTATACTGAATAAACTAAACATGGCATGGCATATAAGCATACAATCATGGCATATCTAAAGCTGAACATGATATCAATCACATGGTATCAATGAAGAACTAAGTTGATACTAAAAACTGAGCTAAGCTAATACTGAGCTACTGCCAGGACTGTACTGAATTCACGAACTAATTTGTGAAAGGTTGAAAACCATATACATATAGTAAGTAAAAATACTAAACATGCTGCTGATGGGCCCTGGCAACTGTACTTGCTGTGCGCGCATCCCTAACTAGACCCGGGATTGCAAGTTCCGAATCTAGTAGGGTTTACTAGGTTAGCTAAACCTAGGGACGACTATGGGAGCCCAACCCAATGGATATCTAATCCAGTACAGTGCCACTGAAAAGTAAAATACTGAAATAACTAATACTATTTTGCTGAATTTAGGTTATCTGAACCTAGAACTAGGTTGTCTGAACCTAGAGGCGACTGTGGGAGCCCACCCATTTGGACATCTAGTCTCATAAAAGCTGAAATAAAACTGATCATGCTAATTAACATGTTCTATGGCATTTAACTAAATGCCCACTGTATCATAAGGCTGTGCTAGGCATTTTGTCGAGCATTTGGCGCTCTCTAACTCTCCTCTCGATCAGGGAGACCACCTCTAGGCACCCAGCAGCGTCTAAACCCCTATCTACAGAGGATACACGTGCTCGGCCCATCTAGAGATGCTCACTAATCCCTAAATCTGTGAGAAGAGTTAAAATACACACTATATGCTGACAAAATTCAATAAAACTAATCTAATGCATAAAAGAAAACACGCGAGAGCTACTTATACTGCAGGTGAGGGGTTTCTTACCTCGTACGCTAATTTTCTTACAACTCTATTCGCTAGAATTCCGGTGGAGACGATCCTTTCGATAATCTCCTCGCTCCAACGCGTTCTTCTCGCGGAGGGGAACGTTCTTGTGTTGGAATCGCTGCCGGAAGATGCTCTTAGGGCCCTAGGGAGGGAACCCTAGGGTTGGCTTTGGCTTGTTTGGGCGCTGAGAGAAGGAAGAGGAGAAGGAGAGGGTGTTCGGCGGTGAGGGTTTTTGAGAAAGAGATGTTGTCGAACCAAACTAAAAATAACCCAAACCAACTTAAGTTTTTAATTTATATTAAGTGGGTAACTAGGCCCAACTCAAATATAAATATAAATGTTTACCTTCTCTTTCAGCACGACCCTGCTGGGTTCACCGGTTACTAAGGCTAACTAAAGGTTTAGCGGACCCGAGAGGTCCCGGGTTCGATTCCCGCTTAAACCATTTTACTTTTCTATTTATTTTTGCTACTTCCGATACTCCAAAAATTCCAGAAAAATATCTAATAATTCCAGAAAAATCATAGAATATTCCTAAAATAGTTTTGAGAATTTTCAGGCGTTACAATCCCCCATACCTTATAAAAAGTTCGTCCTCGAACTTAGAATAATTCTGGGTACTTCTGTCTCATGCTGGCTTCTGTCTCCCAAGTTGCCTCTTCTGCTGTGTGACTATGCCAAATGACTTTGACTAATGGTACTTCCTTGTTCCGTAATTTATTAACTGCTCGGTCTATTATCTGAATAGGCCGACTATCATAGCTGAGGTCTTCGCGGATCTGTACCGACTAGGGCTCAATCACCTGGGTGGCATCTGGGGTATGCTTCTTCAGCATAGAGACATAAAATACGTTGTGGACAGCTGATTTCTTGGGGTAGCTCTAGCTCATATGCTACCTTGCCCACTCTTCCGATAAGGTATGGTCCCACATATCCGGGACTAAGCTTGCCCTTCTTCCCAAAACGCATCACTCCCTTCATTGAGCTACTCGAGGAACACGGTATCCCGACTAAAACTCTAAAGGGTCTCGCTGTATCAAGATAGCTTTTCGGCGGCTCGAGTCTCTATCCTTTAGCGGATCTGTCAGTATAGGCTGGTGGTATCTCGCTACTAGATCTGTCAAGTTCTAGTTCTTCATTCACCACTCTCATACCACAGGGAGATCTAAACCTCCGCCCATAGAGAGCCTCGTAAGGTGCCATGCCGATAGTGGCCCGATAGTTGTTGTTGTATGCAAATTCTGCTAAGCTCAGATATTTGCACCAACTTCCCATGAAGTCTAGGGCACACGCTCGGAGCATATCTTCGAGTACTTGATTTACTCGCTCCGTCTGACCATCTGTCTGAGGATGGAATGCTGTGCTGAACTTTAACATAGTGCCCAACGCTGACTGTACGCACTCCCAGAAGTGTGATGTGAATCTGCTGTCTCTGTCTGAAATGATGGTTCGTGGGACTCCATGTAGTCTGACGATCTCCTGGAGATACAACTGAGCTAGCTTCTCCATGGAGTAGGATATCTTGATAGCTAAGAAGTGGGCTGATTTAGTCAACCTGTCGACTATTCAAAACCATTCGTGGTTCTGGGCAGCCCCACTATGAAATCCATAGAGATATCCTCCCACTTCCATTCTGGAATCTGTATAGGCAGCAGAACTCCTCCTGGTCGCTGATGTTCTGCCTTGAGCCTATGACAGGTGAGGCAGATGCTAACATATCTGGCGATGTCTCGCTTCATCCCGGGCCACCAAAAATGGTTCTTCAGGTCTTGATACATTTTGGTGAAACCTGGATGCATCGCATAGGGAGTCTTGTGAGCCTCATCTAAAATCTGTCTCCGTAGCTCCTCCTGATCTGGAACACAGAGTCTGTCACCAAAATACAACACCCTGCTATCGGACACTCTGAATTCTCTACTTTCTGATTCTGCTAGCCCTTGCTTGATTTTCTGAATTTCAGGGTCCTACTCCTGAGCTGACTGAATATCACCAAGCAAGGTAGACTCTAAGGTCATAGTAGAGAGCTGTCCAACGATGAGTTTGAGACCGAAATCTACGATCTCCTTCTGTAGGGGCGGTGACATGGCTGTAAGAGATAATAAGGTAGCGCTGGATTTTCTGCTAAGTGCGTCGGCTACCTTATTGGCTTTCCCTGGATGGTAGAGGATGTCTATATCGTAGTCTTTGACCAGCTCAAGCCATCTGCGCTGTCGCATGTTCAGATCCTTCTGAGTGAAGAAGTACTTCAGACTCTGATGATCTATAAACACTCTGCACTGAGCTCCATATAAGTAATGTCTCCAAATTTTGAGAGCGAACACTACTGCTGCAAGCTCAAGGTCATGAGTAGGGTAATTCTTCTCATAATCCTTGAGTTGTCTGGAGGCATAGGCGATCACCTTGCCGTTTTGCATCAGTACTGCTCCTAGTCCCAACTTAGAGGCATCACTATAGATGTCAAAGCTGCTGGTGTTGTCTGGTAGAGCCAAAATAGGAGCACTGGTCAATCTCCTTTTTAGCTCGCTGAAGCTGTTCTCACAGTCCTCTGTCCACTGAAATTTCCTGTTCTTTCTGGTAAGAGCTGTCAGTGGGGAGGCTATCCTGGAGAAGTCCTCTACAAACTTTCTGTAATAACCTGTTAATCCCAGAAAGCTCTTGATTTCGCTGGCGTTCTTAGGTCTCTTCCAGTTACTTACTGCTTCTATCTTGCTGGGATCTACCATAATACCATCCTTTGAGATGATGTGACCCAGGAAGGACACTTGATCTAGCCAAAATTCACATTTCGTGAACTTGGCGTATAGCTGGTTCTGCTGAAGGGTCTGCAATACTAGTTTCAGGTGTTCTGAGTGTTCTTCCTGAGTTCCTGAGTAGATAAGAATGTCATCGATAAACACAATAACAAACTTATCTAAATACCCAATACTGCTCATGAGATCCATAAATGTAGCTGGAGCATTGGTCACGCTAAAGGGCATGACTACGAACTCGTAGTGTCCGTATCAGTTCCTGAATGCTGTCTTGGGTATATCCTCTTTAACCTTCACCGATGATAACCCGATCGAGATCTATCTTAGAGAACATTGTTGCCCCTTTAGTTGGTCGAACAGTCATCGATTCGGAAGGGATACTGTTCTTGATCGTGACTTGGTTCGGTGATCCGTAGTCTATGCACAGTCGCATGCTTCCATCTTTCTTCTTCACAAACAATACAAAGGCCTCCCCAAGGTGAGTGACTCGGCGTATGAAACCCTTGTCAAGCGGCTCCTGTAGTTGCTCAAGTTCCTTCGATTCTGCTGGAGCCATGCGATAAGGCGCTTGGAGATAGGATTTGTACGGGAATGAGCTCTATCTCAAAGTCAATCTCCTCTGGTGCTAAGCCCGGTAACTCTTAAGGAGACTGGTAGTCACATACGACTCGAACCTCTCGCTAGCTGTTGGTTCTTGTCCCGGCCGGCATTGACTACGTGTGCTAGGAATCCCATCCTGAATCCAGTAGTTTCGTGCTTTCAATGCTGAGAGAAACTTCTTGGCCTTTCTCTTTGGTTCTCTGTCGTATTCAAACTGCACTCCTTCATTGGAAGATGACTTTCTGTTTACGGCACTCTATGGTAGCACCGTATCTGATCAGAAAGTCCATTCCAAAGATAACGTCATAGTCGGTCATCTCTAGCACTATCAGATCACAAAAGAGCTCTCTGTCTGCTATAATGACCGGCACTGCTCTGAGCCAGTGCGTGGATGCCATGATCTCTCCTGAAGGTAGTGTCGTCAAAAACTGACCACTGAGTACCTCTGAGGGTCTTTCTAATCTTTCGGAGAACATCCTGGCTATATATGAATGGGTTGCCCTAGTATCAAATAGAACGGTAGCACTATACTGTAAAATGTTAATCTGACCTGTGACAACTGTCGAGGCATTGGCTACGTCCTCTCTGGTGAGTGAGTAGATCCTCGCATTCGCCATAGCTGGAGGGGCTTCTAATCTGCCCTGGCTGATAAGTGGACCTTCTAGAGCGGCCTGCATCTGATATAACTGAGCTGGCTGGCCTGCATACTGAATCTGTTGTGGCTGAGGAAGACCGGTCTTGTTCGGGCACTGCTTGGCCATGTGCCCTTCTTGTCCACATTCAAAGCATCCCCGTGTGCCCTTGCGACAAACCCCTGGGTGGAATTTCCCACAAGTAGCACACTTTGGGTAACTGGGTCGCTTGCTAGATGGTCCTCCTTTTGGGTCACTTCCTGATTTGCGCTTGCTGTTGGAGTTCCCTTTCCAGTTAGAGCTGTGGCCTTGCTGTTTTTGAGTGTGAGAGTTTCCTTGGCCTTTGGACTCTGAGGAGACTTGCTTCTGCTGCTTTATGCTGTTCTGATAATGCTCTGTGGTCAAGGCACTGCTCACTAACTCCTCTGTGGTTTGTGGCCTATGTATGCCACCAGCCACGTTCACTGCTATCTCTGGCCTCAGCATCTTGAGCATCAACCGGATTTGTTCCTTCTCTGTGCTGACTAGCTCTGGGCATAGACGAGCCTGTTAGGATCCTTCGTACGGAGGCTAGAGAGGGGGGGGGTGTGAATAGCCGACCCCAAATCGTCGTTTCATTCTACAAAACGTGTTAGCGCAGCTGAAAATAAACACAGAAATGAAAGGGAAAGAAGACAAACCTCAAACAAACCGATGTAACGAGGTTCGGAGATAAGCTCCTACTTCTCGGCGTGTCCGTAAGGTGGACGAAGCCTATCAATCCGTCGGTGGATGAGTCCCCGGAGAACCGGCTAATAGATGCTCCTTGTGGGTGGAGAAACCTCGCCACAATACTTGTAACAACAAGAAAGGAGTACAAGGAAAGCAAGAAGCAAATACAAACAACAATATGAATGCAACACTCGCTTGCCTTCTCTGTCGACCGGAGGCGATGAAGCAGCAACTTCACAACCCAACTGCAGCAGCTGATCAACGACTGGAAGCTCACGCGAAGCTTCGGAAGCGAGCTCAACAAAGCTCAGAACCTCAGAGCACAGGAGCAGAAGCTTCAATCCAAGGAAGAAGAAGAAGAAGAAGAAGAAGAAGCCAATGTAGAAGCTCTCAGCCTCCTTTTATACCTGCGGAGAAAGAAGCACAGAAGAATCAGCCGCGCGTCGGCAGCAGGCTCGATCGGTCCGGACCGATCAGAATCCTACCGATCGGTCCACGCATCGATCAGGAACTTCCGATCGGTCCGGGACCGATCAAGCAGGCCGATCGGTCCCCGCATCGATCAACCCCTCTGCGCCCGCTCTGTTCGGCTCGATCGACTCCGATCGATCACCGCATCGATCGGTTATCACACGATGCTATCGATGTAGCGATCGGTCACCGCACCGATCGAATATTCGATCACCGGATCGATCACTAGATCGATCCACCATGGTTTTCGCCCAAACCAAGTCCAAACCAACATCCGTCAATCTTGACTGTTGGTACATTGCGCCTAGCATCCAGTACCTGCTAGGACTCCCCGCTAAGTGTCAGGTCAATCCCTTTGACCCACTTAGACTTTTCTCTCCGTACCAAGTATCCGGTCAATCCTATGACCTACTTGGACTTCCCATCACCAGATGTCCGATCACCCTTGATCCATCTGGATTTTCCCTTGCCCGGCTTCACTCACCAGGACTTTCACCTAGCTTCACTCACTAGGGTTTTCACCTGGCTTCACTCACCAGGATTTCCAATCTGCCTGGCTTCACTCACCAGGATTTACCAACTGCCTGGCTTCACTCACCAGGACTTTTCCAATTGCCTGGCTTCACTCACCAGGACTTTCTAACTGCCTGGCTTCACTCACCAGGACTTTCCCGTCTGCCTGGCTTCACTCACCAGGACTTTTCCACATCCGGTCCAGAGAACGAGCTCCTGAGCCCTCTCTGACCACAGTCCGGAGAACGAGCTTCCGAGCCCTCTCCGACTTCCCATGTGCCAAGCTTCCATACTTGGACTTCTCCGTGCCAAGTCTCCATACTTGGACTTTTCCCGTGCCAAGCTCCCTGCTTGGACTTTTCTGAGTCAGGTCAACTCACCTTGGGTCAACCAGGTCAACCTTGACTGCGGGTTGCACCCACAATCTCCCAAGCTTGTATCCTTGTCAAACATCAAGGTACAAACATTGTCAAACATAACTCGTCAAACATCAAAACACAACTCGAGTCCAGTCAACTCAAGTCTTGACCTAAGGTTGCACCAACAGAGCCAACCTGTTGAATTTCTTCACGGCTTCCTCAACTGAAAGGTTGCCCTGACGAAACTCAGTGAACTCGTCGTAGGGGCGGTTTGTAACCCGCATGTGAAAGAACTCCTCAAAGAATTCTTTCTCGAAGTCTGCCCATGTCATCTGATTTACTGGGCGCTTCGCTCTGATTCTCTCCCACCACATACGTGCATCTCATGTCAGACAGAAGGAGGCACACTTCACCTTCTCATGTTCTGGCCAGTCTAGAAGCTCCAACGTACTCTCCAGTGTTTTGAACCATGCCTGAGCATCCCATGGTTCACTGGTGCCTGAGAAGTTCTCGGGCTTGACTCTCTGCCACTAGATCAAATAGGCTTCTCTCTTTGCCTCTACTGCTGCTGGGGCTACTGGTGCCGTAGGCTGGATTGGTGGAACCTCTAAGACCACTGGAGTCGTCAGATTTGGTTCCGGGGTGACTGTGGGGGTATTATGCTAATTAGCCCTGAGGGTGGCTATCTCCTGTTGCTGTTCAGCTAGCTGCTGCTATAACTGAGTCACTAACGCTGTAAGGTCTGGGGCTCAGTAGCTGGTGTCCTTCTAGCTGGGCGCCCTCGTGCCATTTCTAAAGACATGGAGGACAGGACATGCATAACTAATACAATTATAATTGTATAACTATTGCTATCATGTTATATACTATCACATACTAACATGCATCAGATATCTATAAACATGAGATATAACAAGAAAGCAAGATACATAAATAAAGTAGAGGTATTCTTACTTGGAAGCTGCAGGTTCAATGCTGATGTGTGTAGGAAGTATGGAACACCGCTCTGATACCACTCTGTAACGACCCGCCTCCTATTGACTAGGCCGTGAGGCCGATCGCTACGTTATGCTGTGCTATTAATATGCGGAAAGCGGCTAATTTAAAATTTTACTAAGCTATCTGATAAGGTTAACTTAGTGTTCGTGTACCTAGGAGTTGTACACATGCTAGGGAGGTGTTTACAACCGATAACAAACTCGGATCGATCCACGGATCGATCTACGACACGGCACCGTAGGAAACCCGGATCGTTCAACCGACCGATCCATAACTACGCTGCAATCCTGACACTGGATCGGTCCACCGACCGATCTGGTCCGATCGGTCCAATGAGATCGATCAAGGTGGCTTATCGATCTCGCTGAGCCATTTTTTTTCAGGACCCCTCGATCGATCCACGGATCCATCGTGAACGAAAGCTTCGTCAGAAAAGTCTCGATCGGTCTCACCGATCGAGACTCGATCGGTTCGCTAACCGATCGGGGTTTCGATTTCGGCCCCTGATATCAGCACTGATGCGTGCCAAGGTCATTACACAACGCTATAAAAGCTAAGAGAAACATTCTACTAGGTAATGGCTAACATACTAAACATGATTAAGGCATAGAATACTAATTCATGGCATGTAAACATATGGAAACCAAAACTAACAAGATTTTAAACTGTTCTCTTGCTAACTAACAGAAACATAAGATAACGCTTGCTATAAGTACTAATGCATACTGAACACGTTTTAATGCATAATAAAATAAAACTAGATCCCTAGGATCTTTATTCCAGTTCCTTCCACACACATCTTGATCTGCATTGACCTCCAGCCTCCACTGCTAGTCCATTTTCCTTTTACCTGTATCTGCAGTATAAGGAAAATGGTATCTGTAAGCTAAAAAGCTTAGTAAGAAGCCATCTACCTCACTAAAACATGCATACGATGCAAATATGATTTTAAATCATGCTGTTTGGAAGGATATGCTAAGTATACTGAATAAACTAAACATGGCATGACATATAAGCATACAATCATGGCATATCTAAAGCTGAACATGATATCAATCACATGGTATCAATGAAGAACTAAGCTGATACTAAAAACTGAGCTAAGCTAATACTGAGCTACTGCCAGGACTGTACTGAATTCACGAACTAATTTGTGAAAGGTTGAAAACCATATACATATAGTAAGTAAAAATACTAAACATGTCACCGATGGGCCCCTGCAATCGATTTGCTGTATACAAGATCCCTAACTAGACCCGGGATTGCAAGTTCCGAATCTAGTAGGATTTACTAGGTTAGCTAAACCTAGGGACGACTATGGGAGCCCAACCCAATGGATATCTAATCCAGTACAGTGCCACTGAAAAGTAAAATACTGAAATAGCTAATACTATTTTGCTGAATCTAGGTTATCTGAACGTAGAACTAGGTTGTCTGAACCTAGAGGCGACTGTGGGAGCCCACCCATTTGAACATCTAGTCTCATAAAAGCTGAAATAAAAAATGATCATGCTAATTAACATGTTCTATGGCATTTAACTAAATGCCCACTGTATCATAAGACTGTGCTAGGCATTTTGTCGAGCATTTGGCGCTCTCTAACTCTCCTCTCGATCATGGAGACCACCTCTAGGCACCCAGCAGCGTCTAAACCCCTATCTACAGAGGATACACGTGCTCGGCCCATCTAGAGATGCTCACTAATCCCTAAATCTGTGAGAAGAGTTAAAATACACACTATATGCTGACAAAATTCAATAAAACTAATCTAATGCATAAAAGAAAACACGCGAGAGCTACTTATACTGCAGGTGAGGGGTTTCTTACCTCGTACGCTAATTTTCTTACAACTCTATTCGCTAGAATTCCGGTGGAGACGATCCTTTCGATAATCTCCTCGCTCCAACACGTTCTTCTCGCGGAGGGGAACGTTCTTGTGTTGGAATCGCTGCCGGAAGATGCTCTTAGGGCCCTAGGGAGGGAACCCTAGGGTTGGCTTTGGCTTGTTTGTGTAACGACCCGCCTTCTACCACTAGGCTGTAAGGCTGATCGTCACATTATGCTGTGCTAAACTATTCCCTGACCATTTAGTAAGTCTAGACACGGAAGCTGTACTAATTAAAATTTTACTAAAACACTGACATTTCTTGGTTCTATACATGCTAAGGAAGGTAACTAACTACTCATAACATGTCTTACCTTCCCCATGGCCAAGGAACTGGACTTAGACACTTCCATGCTGATACCAGACCTCCCAATCGATCCACGGATCGATTGGAATAGTCGGATCGATCCGGATCGATCCACCGCAATCAGGGGACATAAGTTGGATCGATCCGATGATCGATCCAAGATGCTACCGTGGCGGACGATAATTTGGATCGATCCGGCCGATCCAATCTGATCAATCGATCCGATGATCGATCCTGTGGCTCTCTGCGCATCGAATGTCGGATCGATCGTCGATCGATCCAAAGCTCCTCTGTGCTCTGGAGTTGCCCAATCGATCACCGATCGATTGAGAACCCTCGAATCGATCACCGATCGATTCGAGCTCGATTTCGTGCCAAATGTCCGATTAGCACTTCGTGCCTCAACCACATTACAAGTACTAAAATGACTAAGAAACACTCTAATGACAACAACTAACATTCTAACAACATAAAAGAGGTGTTCTAAGCATAAAAAAGTGCATGGTTAACTAATTCGTAATGAATAACATACTAAAGTGCAAGATGATAAAAGAAACACCGAAAAGTTCTAATGTTTGAAATAAAGCTTGCTAAGGTTCCCTAAGATCTTCTTCCAGTTCCATCCACACACACCATCAATGCATTGACCTCCAGCTTCCTCCGCTAGTCCATCTTTCCTTTACCTTTATCCGCAGTATAAGGAAAAATAGAATCTGTAAGCTTAAAGCTTAGTAAGAAACCATCTACCTCACAAAATCATGCATTCGATGCAGTATGCTTTTAAATCATGCTATTTGAAAATATGCACTGAACTTGCTAAGACATGGTATACTGAAATCGTAAGGCATAACATATAAGCATGGCATAAGCACTGAATCATGGCAAAGCAACCAAATAAACACTGAACTGAATATAAGCTAAACTAACTGAAACTAAATCTGTAACTGGAAACAAACTCAACTAGCATAACTGATTTTGAGTTTTGAAATTTAATACGTAATAAGTGAAAATACTAAACATGCTGTTGGGCCCGGCAACTGTACTTGCTGTGCGCGCATCCCTACTAGACCCGGGGTTGCAAGTCCCGAATTTAGCAGGGTTGTCTAGGCTATCTGAACCTAGGGACGACTGTGGGAGTCCAACCCAATGGATATCTAATCCAGTACAGTGCCACTGAAAATAAAATACTGATATCTATAGCTAACTGATATAACATGTTGTTTCTAGGTTATCTGAACCTAGAGCTAGGTTATCTGAACCTAGAGGCGACTGTGGGAGCCCACCCATTGGACCGTAGTCCCATAAAACTGAACTAAACTAATGTGCTGATTTAAATGCCTCTAATGCATTTAATTGAGCTATTAAACATAACTGAGGTGGTATTTAGCTACACTAACATTTTACCGAACACTTGGTGTGCTCCAACTCTCTCCTCTAATAGGGAGATCACCTCTAGGCACCCGACAACGTCTAGAATCTCCAACTAAAGGAGAACAACGTGTCCGGCCCGTCCAGAGGTGTTCAACTAGATCCCTAAATCCTCGAGGAGGGTTTAACATACCCTATGTGCCGGAAAAACCTGCATATAGCTAAAACTAATGCATAGGAAACCAACCGGAGCTATTATACTGCAGGTGAGGGGTTTCTTACCTCGTACGCTAATTTTCTTACAATTCCTTTCGCTAGAATTCCGGTGGAGATGACCTCCTCGACGATCCGATCACGTCTTCGCGTTCCTCTCGCGGAGAAGAACCTCTTTCGTGTTGGAGTCGTCGCCGGAAGATGACCCGATGGTCCTTGGGCTTGGGCGCCGAGAGAGGAGGAAGGGGAGGTGTGGGCGGCGGTGAAGTTTTGGAAGAGGAATAGGTCACGGTGAAAATAAAACCAAATAACTCTTCACCCTATTAATCTTCCTATTTAAATCAAGTGATTAATTCGGCCAACCCAACTATAAATGTACCTGATTCCCTTTCCTTTCAGCACGGCCCTGCTGGGTTCAACCGGTTACTGACATTATCCCGAAACCATAGGTCTCGGGTTCGATTCCCGCCTAAGCTATTTTGCGGTTCTAATTATTTTTGTTACTTCCGCTCCTCGGAAAATTCCGGAAAAATATCTAAAATTCCAGAAAAATCACACTATATTTCTAAAACAGTTTTGAGAATTTTCGGCTTTACAATCCCCATACCTTATAAAAGTTCGTCCCCGAACTTAAAACAATTCTGTCTCCCAAGTCGCCCCTGCTGCTGTGTGATTTTGCCACCGACTTTGACTAATGGTACTTCCTTGTTCTTTCTTTACTGCTCGGTCTATTATCCGAATAGGCCGACCGTCATAGCTGAGATCATCACGGACTGCACTAACCGGGGCTCAATCACCGGTGGCGCCTCGATATGCTTCTTCAAGATGGAGACATGAAATACGCTGTGGACTACCGACATCTCCGAGGTAGCTCTAGCTCATATGCTACCTTGCCCACTCTCTTCGTGATAGGGTATGGTCCCACATATGGGAGCTAGCTTGCCCTTCTTCCCAAAACGCATGACTCCTTCATGGGAGCTACTCGAGGAAAACCGTATCCCCAATCAAAACTCTAGGGGTCGGCTGTATCAAGATAGCTTTTCCGCGGCTGCCTCTATCCTCCGCGAATCAGATGGTCTGCTGTGGTATCTCGCCACTAGATCTGCTCAAGCTCTAGCTCCTTCTGCTCACCACTCATACCAACAGATTGGTGATCTGCACCTCCGCCCATAGAGTGCCTCATAAGGTGCCATGCCGATAGTGGCTCGATAACTGTTGTTGTATGCAAATTCGCTAAGTTCAGATATTTGCACCAACTTCCTTGAAGTCTAGGGCACACTGGAGCATATCTTCGAGTACCGATTTGACTCTCTCTGTCGACCATCCGTCTGAGGATGGAAGGTCAGGCTGAATTTCAATTGGTGCCCAATGCGACTGTACACCCCGTGTGTGATGTGAATCAGCTCATGCGAAATGATGGTTCGTGGGACTCCATGTAGTCCGACGATCTCCCAAGATACAACTGAGCTAGCTTCTCCATGGAGTAGGATATCTTGATAGCTAAAAGTGGGCTGATTTAGTCAACCCATCGACTATTACCCGGATGGCATCAAAACCATTTGTGGTTCGGGTAGCCCCACTATGAAGTCCATCGAGATATCCTCCCACTTCCATTCTTGAATCAGATAGGCCGCAACTCCTCCCGGCCGATGTTCGCCTTGACCCTCGATGTGAGGTAGATGCTAACATATCTGGCGATGTCTCTTCATCCCGGCCACCAAAATGTTTCTTCGTGTCTTGATACATTTTGGTGGAGCCTGGATGCATCGCATAAGGAGTCCTGTGAGCCTCATCTAAAATGCCTCCGTAGCTCCTCCCGATCGGGACAGAGTCTATCACCAAAATACAACACCCCGCCATTGGACATCTGAATTCTCTACTTTCTGTAGCCCTTGCTTGATTTTCTGAATTTCAGGTCCCGGTCCGAGTGATCGAATATCACCAAGCAAGGTAGACTCTAAGGTCATAGTAGAGAGCTGTCCGACGATGAGTTCGAGACCAAAATCCGCGACCTCCTTCCGTAGGGGTGGTGACATGGCTAGAGAGAATCAGATTTTCTGCTAAGTGCATCTGCTACCCTATTGGCTTTCCTCGGTGGTAGAGGATGTCTATGTCATAATCCTTGACTAGCTCTAGCCACTGCACTGTGCATATTCAGATCCTTCCGAGTGAAGAAGTACTTCAGACTCGATGATCTGTATACACTCTGCACCGAGCTCCATACAAATAATGTCTCCAAATTTTGAGAGCGAACACTATCGCGCAAGCTCAAGATCATGAGTAGGGTAGTTCTTCTCATAATCCTTGAGTTGTCTGAGGCATAGGCGATTACCTTGCCATCTTGCATCAAGACCGCTCCTAATCCCAATTTAGAGGCGCCACTATATATATCGAAGCTGTCCGTGTAAAGTCGAATAGGTGCACTAGTCAATCTCCTCTTGAGTTCATGAATTCTCGCAGTCCTCCGTCCACCGAAATTTCTTGTTCTTCTTGGTGAGAGCTGTGGGGAGGCTATCCTGGAGAAGTCCTCTACAAACTTTCGTAATATCCTCGCTAATCCCGTAAAGCTCCCGATCTGTTGGCGCCTAGGTCTCCTCCGCCATTTATCGCTTCTATCTTGGGATCTACCATAATAGCATCCTTTGAGATTACGTGACCCTGAAGGACACCTGATTTAGCCAAAACTCACATTTCGTGAACTTGGCATATAGTTCTCCTGAAGGGTCTGCAATACTAGTTTCGTGTGCTCTGAGTGTTCTTCCCGAGTTCTGAATAGATAAGAATGTCATCGATAAACACAATAACAAACTTATCTAAATACTCCCGAATACCCTGCTCATGAGATCCATGAATGTAGCTGGAGCATTTGTCACGCCAAAAGGCATGACTACGAACTCGTAATGTCCGTATCGGTCCTGAATGTCGTCTTCGATATATCACCCTCCTTGACTCGACTTGGTGGTATCCCGATCCGAGGTCAATTTTTGAGAACACCGCTGCTCCCTTTAATTGGTCGAACACATCTATCCGGAAGTGGATACCTGTTCTTGATCGTGACCTGATTCAGTGCTCTGTAGTCTATACATAGTCGCATGCTTCCATCCTTCTTCTTCATGAATAGCACAGGCTCCCCATGGTGAGTGACTAGGCGCTGGTGATTGTCCTCACGCCTGGAAGTTGATTCTGCTCGGGAGCCTGCGAGGCGCTTTGGATATAGGATTGGTGCCGGAAGAGCTCTATCTCAAATTCAATCTCCCGATCTGGTGCTAGGCTTAATTCGGGAAGACTTCCGGGTAGTCACATACAACTCGGACCTCTGCTAGTTGGTCCTCGTCATGGCCGGTATTGACTACATGTGCTAGGTACCCGCACATCCCGAATCCATCAACTTCGTGCCTTCATAGCGGAATTTTCGGCTTTTCTCTTTAGTTCTCCGATGTACTCAAACTCTTCGGGTTGGAATACGACTTTCTTTACGGCACTCTATGGAAGCACCGTATTTGATCGGAAAGTCCATCCCAAGGATGACGTCGAGTCGCCATTGCCAGGATCGATCACGTAAGAGTTCCCTGCCCGCTATAATGACCGCACCGCCTAAGCCGTGGATGCCATGACCTCTCCTGAAGGTAGTCGTCGAGAACTGACCACTGAGTACCTCCGGGGTATTTCTAATTTCTGAGAACACCCGGCTATATATGAATGGGTTGCCCAAGATCAAATAGAACAGTAGCACTATGCAAAATGCTAATCGACCTGTGACGATTGCCGAGGCATTTGCTACGTCCTCTCCGGTGAGTGAGTAGATCCTCGCTCGCCATAGCCGGAGGGGCTTCTAATCGCCCTGGCCGATAAGTGGACCTTCCAGAGCGGCTTGCATCTTATAACTGAGCCGGCCGGCCTGCATACTGGATCTGCTGTGGCCGAGGAAGACCGGTCTTGTTCGGCACCTTGGCCATGTGCCCTTCTTGTCCACATTCAAAGCATCCTCGTGTGCCTTGCGACAAACCCCCGGGTGGAATTTCCCACAAGTGGCACACTTTGGATAACGGGACGCTTGCTAGATGGTCCTCCTTTGAGTCACTCCCGATTTACGCTTCGTTGGAGTTCCCTTTCCAGCTGGCCTTGCTGTTTTTGAGTGTGAGAGTTCCTTGGCCCTTGGACTCGAGGAGGCTTGCTTCGCCGCTTCATGCTGTTCTCGTAATGCTCTGTGGTCAAGGCACCGCTCACTAACTCCTCCGTGGTTTGTGGCCTATGATGCCACCACCACGCTCATCGCTATCTCCGGCCTCGATCTTGAGCATCAACCCGATCCGCCTTTTCTCGGCCGACTAGCTCGGGCATGATTAGCCAACCTGTTGAATTTCTTCACGGCTTCCTCAACGATAGGTTGCCCGACGAAACTCAATGAACTCGTCATAGTGGCGGTTTGTAACCCGTGATATGAAAGAATTCCTCAAGAACTCCTTCTCAAGTCGCCCATGTCATCCGGTTCACTGGGCGCTTGTTTCGATTCTTTCCCACCACATGCGCGCGTCACTGTAGGAGGCACACTTCACCTTCTCGTGTTACGGCTAGTCCGAAGCTCCATCGTGCTCTCCAGAGTTTTGAACCAGGCTTGTGCATCCCATGGTTCACTAGCGCCGAGAAGTTCTCGCTTGACTCACGCCATCGGATCGATAGGCTTCCTTTCTGGCTCACTTTGAGACGGTGCCGGTGCCGGTGTTGGCGTTGTGGTCGAGCTGGTGGAACCTCTAAGACTTCTGGAGTCGTCAGGTTCGGTTCCGGGGTGACTGTGGGGGTACTCTGCTGATTAGCCTTTAAGGTGGCTATTTCCTGTTGCTGTTCAGCTAGCTGCTGCTGTAACTGAGCCACCAGTGCTGTAAGGTCTGGAGGAGGCACTGAACTGCCTGCCTCTTGCTGGGGCTCAGTAGCTAGTGCCCTTCTAGCTGGGCGTCCTCGTGCCATTTCTAAAGACATAGAGAACATAGGTATAACTAACACTATCACGGTTATCTAACTACTGATATCATGTTTAAACTATCACATGCTAACAAGCAGTAGGTATATAAACATGAGCTGTAATAATAAACAAGAAGCATAAATAAAGTAGAGGTGTTCTTACTTGGAAGCTGCAGGTACAATGCTGATGTGTGTGTAGGAAGTATGGAACACTGCTCTGATACCACTCTGTAACGACCCACCTTCTACCACTAGGCTGTAAGGCTGATCGTCACATTATGCTGTGCTAAACTATTCCCTGACCATTTAGTAAGTCTAGATGCGGAAGCTGTACTAATTAAAATTTTACTAAAACACTGACATTTCTTGGTTCTATACATGCTAAGGAAGGTAACTAACTACTCATAACATGTCTTACCTTCCCCATGGCCAAGGAACTGGACTTAGACACTTCCATGCTGATACCAGACCTCCCAATCGATCCACGGATCGATTGGAATAGTCGGATCGATCCAGTGATCGCTCCAGCGCAACTGTATGCGGGACATAAGTTGGATCGATCCAGTGATCGATCCAGATTGATTGGAGTGTCCCAATCGATCGACTGATCGATCGGGATCTCTGATTCCGATCTCTCAATCGATCAGCTGATCGATCGGCTCTTCGAGTCGAACAATACTACCATCGATCCATTGATTAATTGGGCCTGCAATCGATCACCGATCGATTGAAAACTTAATCGATCACTTGATCAGCTTATTTCGTACATGTTCCGATTTCAGCACTGTTTCGTGCCTCAACCACATTACAAGTACTAAAATGACTAAGAAACACTCTAATGACAACAACTAACATCCTAACAACATAAAAGAGGTGTTCTAAGCATAATAAAGTGCATGGTTAACTAATTCGTAATGAATAACATACTAAAGTGCAAGATGATAAAAAGAAACACTGAAAAGTTCTAATGTTTGAAATAAAGCTTGCTAAGGTTCCCTAAGATCTTCTTCCGTGTTCCATCCACACATCCTTATCAATGCATTGACCTCCGACCTCCGCTAGTCCATCTTTCCTTTACCTTTATCTGCAGTATAAGGAAAAATAGAATCTGTAAGCTTAAAGCTTAGTAAAAAACCATCTACCTCACAAAATCATGCATTCGATGCAGTATGCTTTTAAATCATGCTATTTGAAAATATGCACTGAACTTACTAAGACATGGTATACTGAAATCATAAGGCATAACATATAAGCATGGCATAAGCACTGAATCATGGCAAAGCAACTAAAAGAACACTGAACTGAATATAGGCTAAACTGACTGAAACTGAATCTGTAACTGGAAACAAACTCAACTAGCATAACTGATTTTGAGTTTTGAAATTTAATACGTAATAAGTGAAAATACTAAACATGCTGTTGGGCCCGGCAACTGTACTTGCTGTGCGCGCATCCCTACAAGACCCGGGGTTGCAAGTCCCGAATTTAGCAGGGTTGTCTAGGCTATCTAAACCTAGGGACGACTGTGGGAGTCCAACCCAATGGATATCTAATCCAGTATAGTGCCACTGAAAATAAAATACTGATATCCATAGCTAACTGATATAACATGCTGTTTCTAGGTTATCTGAACCTAGATAGGTTATCTGAACCTAGAGGCGACTGTGGGAGCCCACCCATTGGACCGTAGTCCCATAAAACTGAATTAAACTAATGTGCTGGTTTAAATGCCTCTAATGCATTTAATTGAGCTATTAAACATAACTGAGGTGGTATTTAGCTACACTAACATTTTACCGAACACTTGGTGTGCTTCAACTCTCTCCTCTAATAGGGAGATCACCTCTAGGCACCTGACAACGTCTAGAATCTCCAACTAAAGGAGAACAACATGTCCGGCCCGTCCAGAGGTGTTCAACTAGATCCCTAAATCCTCGAGGAGGGTTTAACATACCCTATGTGCCGGAAAAACCTGCATATAGCTAAAACTAATGCATAGGAAACCAACCGGAGCTATTATACTGCAGGTGAGGGGTTTCTTACCTCGTACGCTAATTTTCTTACAATTCCTTTCGCTAGAATTCCGGTGGAGATGACCTCCTCGACGATCCGATCACGTCTTCGCGTTCCTCTCGCGGAGAAGAACCTCTTTCGTGTTGGAGTCATCGCCGGAAGATGACCTGATGGTCCTTAGGCTTGGGCGCCGAGAGAGGAGGAAGGGAAGGTGTGGGCGGCGGTGAAGTTTTGGAAGAGGAATAGGTCACGGTGAAAATAAAACCAAATAACTCTTCACCCTATTAATCTTCCTATTTAAATCAAGTGATTAATTCGGCCAACCCAACTATAAATGTACCTGATTCCCTTTCCTTTCAGCACGGCCCTGCTGGGTTCAACCGGTTACTGACATTATCCCGAAACCATAGGTCTCGGGTTCGATTCCCGCCTAAGCTATTTTGCGGTTCTAATTATTTTTGTTACTTCCGCTACTCGGAAAATTCCGGAAAAATATCTAAAAATTCCAGAAAAATCACACTATATTTCTAAAACAGTTTTGAGAATTTTCGGGCTTTACAGTTTGGGTGCCGAGAGAAGGAAGAGGAGAAGGAGAGGGTGTTCGGCGGTGAGGGTTTTTGAGAAAGAGATGTTGCCGAACCAAACTAAAAATAACCCAAACCAACTTAAGTTTTTAATTTATATTAAGTGGGTAACTAGGCCCAACTTAAATATAAATATAAATGTTTCCCTTCTCTTTCAGCACGGCCCTGCTGGGTTCACCGGTTACTAAGGCTAACTAAAGTTTTAGCGGACCCGAGAGGTCCCGGGTTCGATTCCCGCTTAAACCATTTTACTTTTCTATTTATTTTTGCTACTTCCGATACTCCAAAAATTCCAGAAAAATATCTAATAATTCCAGAAAAATCATAGAATATTCCTAAAATAGTTTTGAGAATTTTCGGGCGTTACAGAGAGAGTACGCAGCGGAATAAGCATGAAAAGAACAACGCTAACACAAGTAATTTTTACTTAGTTCGGAGCCTTCGGTGACTCCTACTCTAAGGTCCGCACTCGTTGAGTGCTTTCGTTGAGCAATCTACTAGCAATTCAAAGAGTTGATTACAAAAGTAAGGTACATAAATGCTAGTAAAAATAATACCGACAATAATTTAGAAGAAAGAAAAAAACAACACTTGTCGGAGAGCCTTCGTAGCGTCGTAGGAGCGTAACACAGCAGAGCAATCGTTGGAAGATCTTGTTGTTCGTTGTATTATGCTCAAGGCCCCACCCTCCTTATATAGGAGGCTCGGGGCGCCCGGATCCATTCCGGGCGCCTGGAGTGTGACATAGCCCAGCCAACCGTGAAGCTCCACGTGTCGACGCATGTTGGAGGATAAAACTTATCTCCGGGCACCCAGATCCCTTCCGAGCGCCCGAACCCTTGATTTCTAGCAATCTCCTTCGTGCAAGAAAACATTAGTCCGGAGGCAAATGAAAATTATATATCCTGCAAAATAGAGTGTTAGCACAGTTAAGTTATAATATTAATAAAAGTAGTAATTAGATTCTGTCTCCTCAAGATCGGAATCTAGTCACGATCTCAACTTAGATTTTTGAACTAGATCTAAGTTGGATCGACGCCTAATGTTCCCTTCCCGGGAACGCGCCCTCACAGTCACTCCCCTCTAGTGACTTACCTCAACTTACCTTCCAGATGTCCGGTCAGCCCTTCGACCCGTCTGGACTTCGTGCCAGCTATCCGATCAGCCCGTCGACCTAGCTGGTCTTCGTGCTAGACGTCAGGTCAGCCCTTCGACCCATTTGGATTTCATGCCAGCTATCAGGTCAGCTCATCGACCTAGATGGACTTCGTGCCAGACGTCAGGTCAGCCCATAGACTCGTCTGGGCTTCTCTACACACTTCATAAAAGTGTCAGATTAATATGAAACTAACTTAACTTACTTTGTCGTTAATCAAAACTTGAGTTAGACCGTTATTACTAACCACACCAACAGATATGTATTCACTCTAGCAGATGCAGCCATTTCTTGGAAATCTTCTAAGCAAATCGTAATAACCAGATCCACGAGAGTTTGTAGCTCTTGACAAATGTGGTGAAGAGGCTGAATGACTACGACAATTCTTAGAAGATATTCCTAGATGGTCGAAACCTGTGCCGGCGATTTGCAAACATTGAGATAGTCAATCAATAATCGGTCGGACACAAAACCATCTGTATAATGGTGAGTCTAGACATATACATCGTAGACATAATACCATTAGAAAACTACTCTCAATGGGAGTTATCACTGTTGACTATGTGAAGTCAAAGGATAACCTAGCGGATTTGCTAACCCAAGGGTTAAATCGAGAGTTAGTTGCAAGCTCCTCACGAGGAATGAGCTTGATACCGTTGTCAGCGATCAGTGCAGAGGATACCCAACCTATGCTGACTGAAGATCCCAAGAACTAGGTTCAAAGGGACAACTAATCTGCACTGACTAGACACACTGTGGGGGATAGCCCAATGAAATAGTGACTAGACGAGGGTATGCCGATGGGCTTTTAATAATCAAGAAGAGTATATGACAACTCTTGAGGGATCACTTATGTGAGAAAGAAGTGGGGTCGCTTTGAAGAAAATTGGAGGGACAATTTTTAGAGTTTCTCACATAACTAGGCGTGTTCATGGCCAAGAACGAACACACTCATGAGAATTGAGTTGTATCAGGGAAAGTCTTGGGTGAGATTTGTCACTGTTTACACAGATGACAGTATAGTCCTTTTTCGGATGGCAGAGATCACCCAAGCGAGCGGTTACGGAGGAGAAGAACCAGACCGAGGTGGGACTGAACCAGAGAAGAGGCCCCGGACGAAAAAGTCAACACCTGTTGACTTTGGGCTCCGGTGCACCCGGACCCTGATTTTGACCAGGATCACGATTTACGGGATCTGAACGTTGGGAGATAAAGTTTTATCCCCCCAGGGCGCCCGGAACCCTTCCAGGCGCCCCGACCAAGGCTATAAATATAGCCTTGGTCTAGAAGCTTTTCATCAATTCAGAACAACTCATTGTACCAACACTTGTACGCTCTCTCTAATTTCGCTTCTCTAGTTCGTTACTTCTTCTTCGTTGGCAACGAAATCGGCATGCTCCTTCTTCGTCCAATTGTACTCTTATTTGTCTTCTAGTACTGCATATCCATATTTCATTATTAAAAGTATATCAAATTCAATTTTAAAAAATACCTCCATTTTTTGCTTCTATGTAGCGAAATCTTCGTCGAACTTCGGTGGATGAATGTTCGCGCCGGCCATTGTCCTGATCTTTGTGTTTCAGATGGCGGTTAGTCCTTCTGCGGCTGTTGGGCTCTGATACCACTTGTTGGTGCAGCGGGACCGGCAAGAGGGGGGGGGGGGGTGAATTGCCTACAAATAAAAAGTATACCCTCCTCAAACTTTCAACTCTAAAATAAAGCAACCGGAATAATAAAATAAATAAAAGAAAAGAAGAGAGACGACTCAGCGGTTTTGACTTGGTTACAACCGAGATGGTTGTTAATCCAAGGCGAAAGGTGCACTAGCAGAGTCTCCTTTTCTGAAGGCGGAGAAGTCTTTTACACAATTGGAAAGCACAGAAGTTGCTAAGAAATGTAAGTACAGAGTTGATTTCCGAATAGCTGTTCGAGACCCCTTTATATAGGGGTTCCAAGACTGATCTTCGGGATCAGGTTTTGACTCGAGAGGGATTGGTCGACCAATCCCCAGGTTCGGTCGACCGATCCCCAGGTTCGGTCGACCGATCCCCAAGTTCGGTCGACCGATCCCCAGGTTCGGTCAACCGAACTTGTTGCACTTGCCCAGCCTTCCGTCCAGGTGCAGTCTCTCTGAATCGAGCTTAGGTTCGGTCGATCGATTCTTGTGTTCGGTCGACCGATTAGCCAACGGTCTTCACTCGATCTGACCCGATCAAATCGCTTGACCAGGTCTCTGTGTTATCTCTGGTTCGGTCGACCGATCATGAGGTTTGGTCGACCGATCTCTTTACCGCCGGCTAGTCTTCTGATGTAGCTACTGGCGTGTCACCAACGAGTGTCTTCTGAAGATAGGGGTTCAGTCAATCGATCATGGAGTTCGGTCGACCGAACAGTTGACAAGTTAACTTCATGTTGACTTGCTCTGGTTCGGCTTGCTTGGGTGATTTTGGCCAATCGGAATAGGGCTCACCCGAACCCAATTCCCGGCCTTCTCCTCGAGCAGTCTTCCATCCAGGCTTTACGTCCCTCGAACACCGTGCACATTCTTCACGCCCACCGGTGTACTCTTCCGCAGCTGTCTCATCCTTCGGACACACCGAGGCCGTCGGCTCCCTTCCCATGTCGTCCTTCTCGCTAGATGTGTCTTCCGCTCTACTTCCTATGCTTCTAAGCTCTGCACACTTAGACACAGGGATCAGATAAACAGGACATAACCTAAACTTGGTTGATCACATCAAAATAGTCACGGGGTCCAACATGCCATTCTGCATCAGTACAACTCCGAGTCCCAATCTAGAAGCATCTCTATACATATCGAAGCTCTCACCATTTTCTGGAAGAGTTAAGATTGGAGCACTGGTCAGTCTCCTTTTTAGTTCAATGAAACTCTTCTCACAATCCTCTGTCCACTCAAATTTTCTATTCTTTCTGGTAAGTGCTGTCAGTGGAGAGGCAGTCCTTGAAAAGTTCTCAACAAATTTCCTATAATAGCCTGCTAATCCAAGGAAACTTCTGATTTCACTGACATTCCTGGGTCAATTCCAGTTACTTACAACTTCTATTTTTGCCGGGTCTACCATGACCTCATCCTTGGAAATAATGTGACCTAGGAAGGACACTTGATCGAGCCAAAACTTGCACTTGGAGAACTTCATGTACAACTGTCTCTGCTGAAGAATCTGTAATATTGTCTTCAGATGTTCAATATGTTCTTCTTGACTTTTGGAGTATATAAGAATATCGTCTATGAAGACGATTACAAACTTATCCAAATATATTTTGAACACTCTGTTCATCAAATCCATAAACGTAGCCGGAGCGTTCGTCACTCCAAAAGGCATGACTACGAACTCGTAGTGTCCATACCTCGTTCAGAATGTCGTCTTCGGTACATCATCTACCCTCACTTTCACTTGATGATATCTGGACCGCAAGTCTATCTTGGAAAAGATTGTGGCTCCCTTTAACTGATCAAATAGATCATCAATCGTTGGCAAGGGATACCTGTTCTTGATTGTTACTTTGTTCAGCGCTCGGTAGTTCACACACATTCGCATGGACCCATCCTTCTTTTTTATGAATAATATCGGAGCTCCCCATGGTGAATGAATAGGGTGAATGAAGGCCTTGTCGAGTAGCTCCTGTAACTGTCCCTAAAGTTCCTTCAATTCTGTCGGAGCCAAGCGGTAGGGTGCTTTTGAGATTGGATGGATACCAGGGATGAGTTCAATTTCAAATTCAATTTCCCTATTCGGTGCTAAACCTGGCAACTCCTTGGGAAACACTTCCGGGTAGTCACACACAACTCTAACTTCCTCTAGCTCTTGATTTCTTTCTTGCTGGGTATTAACCACATGAGCTAGAAACCCAGCACATCCATCGGCTAACATCTTCTGAGCTTTCAGGGCTGATAAATTTTTTGGGTTCTCTTCTTTGAATCTCCGATGAACTCAAACTTAGACTCTGCCTCATGTTAGAATAGAACCCTTCACTTACAACACTCGATGGAAGCACCATACTTGCTTAGGAAGTCCATCCCAAAAATGACATCATAATCAGACATGTACAACAAGATCAGATCGTTGTACAGTTCTCTGTCTGAAATTTTGACTGGCACAGCTCGCATCCAGTGCGTAGATGTCATTATCTCTCCCGAGGGTAGTGTCGTCAAGAATTGTCCGCTTAGGACTTCCGGGGGTATACCTATTCTTTCAGCAAATACTATGGAGATAAATGAATGGGTTGCCCCGGTATCAAATAGCACAGTTGTATATTGATTAAAAATGCATATCTGATCTGTGACAATTGTGGAGGTGTTTGCTACCTCCTCTCTGGTAAGGGAGAAAACTTGAGCATATGTAGAACTTGGCGGGACTTCCAGTCTACCTTGGCTAATAGGAGGACCCTCCAACGCGACCTGCATCTGGTGTAGCTGTGCCTACTTGCCTCCATATTGCACAGGTTATGCAGGAGGAAGGTTGATCTTGGTCGGGCAATTCTTGGCCATATGCCCCTCTTGACCACATGTATAACAACCACTCGTTCCCTTGCGACAGATTCCAGGATGCATCTTTCCGCAGGTGGAACATGTAGCATACTTAGGTTGCTTGCTTACGGATCCTCCCTTCTTATTACTCCACTGCTTCCTCTTGGAGCTCCCTTTCCAGGTTGACCCATGACTCTGGGGTTTCTAAGTGTCAGAACTCCCTTGACCTTTGTTCTCCATCAGTACTGGCTTCTGCTGCTTGATACTGTTCAGATAATGCTATATGATCAGGGCACTACTAATCAACTCTTCTGTAGTCTGTGGTCTATTAATCCCGCCAGCTACATTCAGAGCTATCTCTGGCCTCAGCATCTTGAGCATTAGTCTTACCCTTTCTCTTTCTGTACTGACCAGCTCGGGACATAGGCGAACCAACCTATTGAATTTCTTCACGGCTTCATCTACTGATAAACTTCCTTGTTGGAATTCCGTGAACTTATCGTAATGTTTACTCGTGACTCACATATAGAAGAACTCTTCGAAGAACTCAGTCTCGAAGTTAGATCAGGTCATTTGATCTACTTTTCGTTTTGCCTTGACCTGTTCCCACCACATTCTTGCATCCCCAATGAAGCAGAAGGAGGCACACTTAATATTTTCTACCTCCAGCTAGTCTAGTAGCTCCATTATACTCTCCAGGGTTTTGAACCATGCCTGAGCATCCCATGGTTCATTGGTGCCAGAGAAATTCTCTGGTTTCAGTTTCTGTCACTGGATGAGATATGCTTCTTGCCTCAGCACTTTTGCTGGGGTAACAGGTGTAACGGATGGTACATCAGCTATAGTAGGTGTTACCATATTGACTGCCGATGGGACCACAGGGGAAGCTTGCTGGTTAGCAGTTAGGTCGGCAATAACCTACTGCTGCTCAGCCACTTGTCTCTGAAGTTGAGCTACTACTTCTAAAAAGTTGGGTTGTGGTGCAGGCTCATTTTCCCCTGGTTGAGGTTCATTAACCCTCGGCTGTCTAGCTTGTAACGACCCGGCCCTCTTGACCCATTTGGCGGCCCATTTGGCGACCCTCGGGTCGTCGACCGTCGACCCTTATGTCGTCGGCCCATTTGGCGACCTCTCATGTCGTCGACCGACGACCCTTGGCCGTGCCGTTACTCACTAGGACTTTCCACCCCTGACAGTGGATTTTTGCCTCCCCCAGGATTCGAACTCTAAACCTCCAGGCTTAAGTATTAGAGTTTATGAATCCTGGTAACCAAGTGAGATGACGCATAAGATGGTACTATGCCTGGGCCCAAGAAGAAGTTGATTATTATTTTGAAGTATTATAAGTATAAGTTTTTGGACAAGTAAAACGAGTTTTACATAAACATAAAGTATTAAAGATTAAGTTTAGAACAAATGAAATAAGATTCATATAGTTCTAAGAATCAGTAAGTTTAGATCTTTATTCTACCATGTTTATCTAGTAGATGAGTAGTGTTTATGTTTACCTATTAGAAGAGCAGCATGATTAACTATTAGAATTACATGAGTAGATTCCTTAGCTTTTCCTTGCTATTAGTTTGACATGAGCAGTTATGTTTATGCTTTATTTCTTTTTAGAGCATATAGTTTCTAGTTCTTTTCGTATACATGCACATTCGTGATTTTGTGAGTTAGATAGCACTTACTAAGCAAATTTTGCTTATAGACTACACTTCCTCTTACTGCAGATACAGGAAAGGAAAAGATATAGAAAGGAAGGCGACAAGGAGGTGTTCGAAGGATGTGTGATGCCAGGACTATGGAAGCCTTGGGACTAAGAAAGAAGTTTTATTCTAGTTTCTATTGTCTGTTGTTATGTTAGAAGTATTTGAGATAGTACATGATATTGTGATGTGATTAGGACATAGTAGATGAATTGTGATATGTGTGATGAGTTGTGGTGTTGTTTTCTTTATTTTAGATTTATTATACTGCGTGGTTGATTGATATGTGTTCCAGCCACTTGTGGCTGAGTATATATTGCATGTATTGTTGAATATGGTCACCGGTACAGGGGAGATTATGCCGAAATTTTTCGGAAGGGTTTCCATGTGATTTTTAATCATACCGGTTAAGTAGAGTTAGTAGTTAAGTAACGGTCATCCTTAGAGAGTAGTAGTAGTAAGAAGGGTGGTCGTTACAGTTGGTATCAGAGCAGTTCCCATTCTCCAGCATCACACATCAGCACCATCCTTGCCGTCTTCAAGTAAGAAAGTATTTAATTTTCTTTTATGCTTTCTTTATTATTTGCAGTATAGAATATTTGCTTATATGTGCTTAGGAAAGAAGAAAAATTCATGTTTTAATTTTCTATGTTTTGATACATATGCTTAGAAAAAATAGAGACAATTTTAGTTTTGTTTCTCTTATGTTCATATACATAAGTTTGTTTAGAAAGGATAGAGAAGATGTCATGTATTATTCTTGGCATAGTTAGATGTTAAGATAGAGGGCAAGACAGTGGGGAGTCAGAAACCCCAGTTAAGTAATTAGAACTAGAAGGACAATGATAACAAGAAAGACCTAAGCAGGAAGACATTCGGGTAGTCTGCGAATACCCAAAGGTATTTCTAGAAGAGTTACTTGGACTACCTTTCAACAGAGAAGTGGAGTTTGAAATTGAGTTGTTTCCTGATGCCAGTTCAATTTCAAAAGCTCCGTATCGAATTTCTTTAGCAGAGCTAAAAGAGTTACAAGAACAATTTCAGGAGCTACTTGACAAAGGTTTCATCCGCCCTAGTCATTCACCCCAGGGAGCTCCAGAGTTGTTAATTAAGGAGAAAGACAGATCTATGCGGATGTGCATAGATTTTAGAGTGCTGAGCAAAGTAGCAGTTAAGAACAAGTACCCTCTTCCCCAGAATAAATGATCTATCTGATCAGCTAAGAAGGGACAACAGAGTTCCCTAAAACAGACCTGCATTTTGGGGAACCATCAGTTGAAAGTGAAAGGAAGTGATGCACCCAGAACAGTTTCCAGGACCAGAAATGGACACTACGAATTTGTAGACATGCCATTTGGTGTGACTAATGCACCTATGGTCTTCAGAGACCTTATAATAAGCCTTCCAAGGACCACTAATGGGTACGATTCGATATGAATGATAGAGGACCGAGAAGTTAAGAGACTAAGGAACAAAGAGTACCATTAGTGGAAGCTATTTAGAACCAGAAGCATGAGGAAATTATTTAGGAGCGTAAGGACAGTATGAGACAGAGAGATCTAGAATTATTCTAAGTTCGAGGACGAACTTTTTATAAGGTGTGGGGAATTGTAACGACCCAAATTTCCTCATTTTGAGCCCAGAAATAATTCAAAAATATTTAGAAATGCTATAGAAATATTCTAGAGTTTTTTAAAAATTTTTAGAGTATTTTTACGCAATTTTTGGAGGTCGTTTAGTATGTTTACAAAAAAGAAAGAAATTTTGACAAAAACCGTTGAAGGCGAGGTTCGAACCTACGACCTCGGGTCGGACTGACCCAACCAAATCCGGCCCAACTAGCTGAGCTACACGGACTTTGTCAATCCAATATGGAGAAAATTGATATTAAAGCATAGTTGTGATTAAACCCGAAAATAAGAAAGGAAATTAGGTTTTCATTTCCGAAAAACCAAAACAATTTCTCTCAAAAATCCCTCTCCTTCTCCCTCGCGACGGCGCCTCCTCTTCCTCGGGCGAAAATCGCAGGCACATCTAGGCGATTCCGGCGGCCGACCAAAGCTTCCCGAGGGGCTCTCTTCAACTCCTTAAGGTCGCCTTGTCAGGGGAAGCACGCGAGCACAAAGGAAGCACCCCGAGCTCGGGTTTCTCCGAACCCTAGAATCTCTTCCACCCTTCGGTTGTAAGTCCAAAGAACCGGCGGTAAGTTGCTACTCACCTGCAGTAGGATAGCTCCGAGGTTTACCTTTTATTCCTTTCCTTGTTCCCGAAAGTTTTGAACAAACGAATTCGGAATTTCAGATTTCAAGTCAAGGTTGTTTTGCATCATGTCTCGCATTGCTGTGTTTTTGGTGCTTTTGATCGGATTCTATGCTACTTAGTTCTATGCTTTGTGATACTGCAATGCAGTGAATTTGGGTGTTTCTGTGCCATAATGATTTTATCTTGCAAGTGTGTTATGTTAGGTTAGTAAGGATTCAATGAGGAGAGGGCCAAATGTCATGGAAGAAGTGAAAGGTTTGGAGCTATGATTGAAGTTTCAGAGATGTTCTAATTGTTCTTGCTCGTGCTTAATCCATTACATGCTTTCTGTTTTGGGTTCCGCACAGGATTTGAGATTGAATTTATTGCTGCCCTGTTTCTTAGGGTTGTTCGAGTTTCTAGATATAAGTTTGATGGAATTGGTTTATGTTGTAGGTTTTAGATCCTTGTAAATACTCAAATTGAGCATAGAGTCAATTATATGAGAGCTACAGATCTAACAACGTTTACAGTTGTTCTTGAGATGTTAGAAGCTTTAAGTACTGTAGATTTCTAGTGTTGGTATGTTTACACAGCTTTGAGGTTCATGTTAGAGGATTGGTTATAAAGTTTTGTAAGCGCATTCCTTTATGTTAGTATGGATTCGATGAGGTAAGGGTTAAAGGTCTTGGAATGTTTGGTGCTATGATATCTAGAAGTAGAAAGAATTAGCAGGTTGTTTTCCTTTGACGTCAATGCTTCACCTAGTTTCCTTTTAAATTCCAGCAGGTGGCTAGTGAAGGTGGTGAAGGTAACAGGTTTTATGAAAAGCCCTGCACTAGAGGATGATGGATTAGAATTTGATACAATCTTCACTTTTGAAGAGTTATGTTATGGTGACACATAAACAACAAGATGGAAAACATGATATGAATCAAGTATAGAGAACTAAATTGATATGAAACACGAAAAGAAGATAGAAAGATGCAGGAAATATGTTTAGTGGAAATTCAAGTCACAAAGAAAAGATACATATGAAATGATGCATTAAGAAACTAGCTAAGAGTGATAGAATACAGTCTATACCTTTTCATTTACTATTATTTGTGAGCACATGCAATTTTTATGTGCTATGAGTTGAACATGAGCAGATTTTCATTAAGCAAATGCAGATTTTCAATAAGAGTATATTTCATTCGGTGCAGTTATATTCCATTAAGTGCAGATTTAGTTTAGTTCTTTAGCAAATGCAGATTTCTGTTAAGCTATTATGCAGATTTTTATTAAGCTAGTATGCATATTTCTATTAAGCATTAGTGTAGATTTTTTATAAGTATTGTATGTGTAGATTTCTTTTGTATTCTATGCATGATTATGTGATACATAGTTAGTTCCATTCATAGATTCATACGAAAGATACCCTAACAGTATTTTGGGTTTAAGAAAAGTATAAGAAAGATAAAGAAAAGTGTAAGAAAGATAAAGAAAAGAAAGAAAATGCCAAGGCCTTAAGTAGATCCCAAAGTTAAGACTTTAGGGATTTTTGGCACACAGGGTGCCTATTAAAATGCCAAGGCATTTAAAGAAGAAGTAATTAAGATTATAAGTATTTTACTTTTAAGAAGAGGCTAGTACCCGACTTCCGAGGTTGTCGTTAAACAAATCCAGGTGTCCAATTCCGAGGTCTTGGCCCTGGTAGACCGAGGTCTGCTCTTTTAGGATTGGTGGCTCGCTACCCCAACCTATTAGGGAACACGCATAAGATGGTACTATGCCTGGGCCCAAGAAGAAGTTGATTATTATTTTGAAGTATTATAAGTATAAGTTTTTGGACAAGTAAAACGAGTTTTACATAAACATAAAGTATTAAAGATTAAGTTTAGAACAAATGAAATAAGATTCATATAGTTCTAAGAATCAGTAAGTTTAGATCTTTATTCTACCATGTTTATCTAGTAGATGAGTAGTTTTCATGTTTACCTATTAGAAGAGCAGCATGATTAACTATTAGAATTACATGAGTAGATTCCTTAGCTTTTCCTTGCTATTAGTTTGACATGAGCAGTTATGTTTATGCTTTATTTCTTTTCAGAGCATATAGTTTCTAGTTCTTTTCGTATACATGCACATTCGTGATTTTGTGAGTTAGATAGCGCTTACTAAGCAAATTTTGCTTATAGACTACACTTCCTCTTACTGCAAATACAGGAAAGGAAAAGATATAGAAAGGAAGGCGATAAGGAGGTGTTCGAAGGATGTGTGATGCCAGGACTATGGAAGCCTTGGGACTAAGAAAGAAGTTTTATTCTAGTTTCTATTGTCTGTTGTTATGTTAGAAGTATTTGAGATAGTACATGATATTGTGATGTGATTAGGACATAGTAGATGAATTGTGATATGGTGTGATGAGTTGTGGTGTTGTTTTCTTTATTTTAGATTTATTATACTGCGTGGTTGATGGATATGTGTTCCAGCCGCTTGTGGCTGAGTATATATTGCATGTATTGTTGAATATGGTCACCGGTACAGGGGAGATTATGCCGAAATTTTTCGGAAGGGTTTCCATGTGATTTTTAATCATACCGGTTAAGTAGAGTTAGTAGTTAAGTAACGGTCATCCTTAGAGAGTAGTAGTAGTAAGAAGGGTGGTCGTTACATAGTTGGTCGTCCTCTAGCCATTCTACATATCATAAGTCAAAACCAGTGAAAACATACGTCAACCACTCCTCATTCCTACTTGTTATAATTACTACTTTCATCTATAAGCATACTGAATCTTAACAAGCAAAATGCATAAAAATTGTGAGAAGGTACTATCTTACTTAGGAGATACAGGATCAATGCTTGATGTGTGTGTGGCGGAAGGGTGAAACCAGCTCTGATACCAAGCTGTAAAAATCGCCTTTCGTAAACCCTAACTTTAGGGCACGGACGTTACTTTTTGTTTTTTTAAATACCTTCTAAGGACATTGTTATTTGAACTTTGCTCGATTTAGAAATGTAGTCTGAACTTGTTTTGACTGTTAAACCATGGTTTGGAGTGAAGTAGAACTGAGAGGAACTCTATAGTTGTTGAGGGGTCTGGACCGTGTGACCCTAACTAACCCTGTGGCCCTACCCGTGAAAGGGCATGCTGTGGCCGTGTGGTGATGACCGACCGTGTGTCCTTACTAGACCCAAGTTTGGGCATGACCGTATGTGCCACACGACCATGTAAGGCCTTCCCGGCTGGAGCGGGGCATGGTCATGTGGCTTCCACACGGCTGTGTCACCTGGGCAGTGAGGAAGACGGGCACGATAGTGTGGCTCACACGACCGTGTCACCTTGGTTGTGATGAAGGGGTGCACGACCGTGTGAAACCACACGACCGTGTCATCTTACCCGAGAAAAAGGGGTGCACGATCGTGTGCTTCACACAGCCGTGTCACCTTGACCGAGACCAAGAGAGGTGCACGACTGTGTGAAGTAACGCGGCCGTGTCACTCCCGCCCACAGGAAGAGATGCACGACCGTGTGGGTCACATGACCGTGTCACCTTGGCCGTAAGGGAGAGGATTGGGGCCGTGTGACTCCACACGGCCGTGTCACGGCCATGCGGGGGTCACACATGACTACACTAAAGTAGTGTTTCTCCCCTTTTGTACTCCCTCTTGGCTTACCGTTCTCTCTTATTTCTTTAGGAAGAGTCTTTGACATGCTAACTACTAACAAACTGTCAATTTCATCATACACAACTCCTAATAGTTTTTTTTATACTAAGCGGGATAAGAAAATAGGTTCATCAGTACCACAATCTAACATATTCCATGCACTAGCAAGTTCCAAGATCACTTCTACTGTTCCGTCACACACACCAGCAAACATTGCTCCTGCTGCCCCTCCTTACTCGAGTTTTCCTTTACCTTTATCTGCAGTATAAGGAAAAGTAATCTATAAGTAAATACTTAGTAAGTACCATCTACTCACAAAACAATGCATTCAAAGAGTACATATTTTTCAAACTGCTCGCGGAAACCAAAAGATGCACTTAACAATCATTTATGCTAAAATACATAACTCGGAAATATGTATATGACATGCATTTTAAAATCAGTTTATCATGCAAAATATCCACTTAAAACCATGCAATGAGAAACATAAAATTTGCTGTGTTATAGAGATCAAATCCCGCACTTTCTAACTCTAGTTCTCAACTTAATAATGTTTTCACTTTAACAAATCAATGAGCTTTGAAAACTTTATCTTACATACAAGTGAAAATAATAATCACTTGCTTTGGGCCCAACATTGTACCACTTTGCGCGTATCCTTAATAAAATTTGAGGTAGATAATCTCGAACTTATTAAGGTAATACTAGGCGATCTAGGGGCCTAGGGGTGATCTAGGAGCCCACCCAAAGACCTTGTGTCCAGTACATGCCATCTTAAAGTAAAATACTTTCTTTTTAATACTTCTTTCTTATACTTGGACTAACTTGTCATTTTAACAAACACCTTGTGTGCACTTAATCCTTCACACTTATAGGGAAGCACCTTG
Source organism: Zingiber officinale (assembly GCF_018446385.1). Classification (NCBI taxonomy): domain Eukaryota; kingdom Viridiplantae; phylum Streptophyta; class Magnoliopsida; order Zingiberales; family Zingiberaceae; genus Zingiber; species Zingiber officinale. The sequence goes on from NC_055988.1 coordinate 81,837,115, forward strand.
GGGCACTTGATTTTGCTTCTTAGTCCCAAAACTTAATGGGAAGCAAATCAAATACTCTAAACGTGCTCTTAATCCCCAAAACTTTAGAGGGCATCTTACAATCATAACATATATCTCCTTTAACATACATAAAATATATCATGGCATGAATCTTCTTTTAACTTACATAGATACATACTACAACATGCATCGATGAAGCAACTTATACCGCAGGTGAGAAGTACTTACATCCTTTCACTAAATCTTACTCTCCTAGGGTGTAGGGAAGATAAATCCCCTCTTGAACGCTTTAATCCCCAAGACCCCTTCCCCGCGCGTACTACTTCCTTGAGAGAAACCATCTCCTTAGATCCTTCCCTTGAAAAGCTTCAAGATTTGGAGCCCTAGGTTTCTTGGCCGAAAATATAAAAGAGAAGAAGAAGAAGGGAAAATTCGGCTAGGGAAAGAAGAGGAGATGAAAATCAAGGTTTTCATCTCTTCCTTTCCCTTTTTATACTAAGTGAAAGTTGAAGCGTCACTCCTCTCATAATCCCTATATAATGAATTGTTTCATATTAGTCATGTGATGCTTTACTGTTGGTTGGTCCTAGGAAGATCGTACCGGTTCCACAGTAAAAAAATTTTGTACAAGTGTTGAACCTTTCCTAAACAACCTATTGTGTTCTTTAGAAGTTAAATTAGGAATCGCAAACAGAACTTAACATTATTGACTCCAAATTTAACTTATCTGTTCTTAATGGTTTAGACTTAGATCGCAAGCGGAACTTAACACTATTGATCCAAATTCACCTACGTTATAAATTCCATTAAATATTAATTTCCAAAATTGGCTTCCAGGACTGCATGGCGAGGCACATGACCTTCTTGGGTATGGGAGCATCCAGCACCGCCTAGACAAAGCCTTTTAAGGAAAGCTAATATTTAATTTCTTTATATAACTCTAGGTTTAACCAAAAAGAACAATCAAATAACACATTTGAAAAACAAAAAAACATAACTTCGAAACAAATCCGAAAACTAGAATCTAATGCCTCTTATGTTTGGAATTCTTACAAAGAAAAATAACTAGTATGATGCGGAAGAAAATTACTAGTTATACCTTCTCTTTGTAAGCTAATGCCCTCGAGATCTTCTGTCGTATTCCTCAGCTAGCCTTGGACGTCGTGTGGGCGACGATCCTCTAAGATGAACACCACCCAAAGCCTTCTTCTCCTTCTCTAAAATCCGACCACCACCACCACCAAGGAAAAGAGAGCAAGGGGAAAAGAAGAGGGGAGAGGGTCGACCACAATGACGAGCTCCAACACGAAATAAGAATTGTTATCTCATGAGGCCTCCCCTCCTTTTTTTTTATATTATTTGCCCAAGGCAAATAAGGAAAGACTTTTTACAAAAATTAAAATCTTCCTCATGTTTTTTCCTTTTTATTTTTCCTTTTCTTTCTTCTTGATTGAATCAATCACCAATCATTGATTGGTTTGATTTTATTTGGCTGGCCCCTTGCTTGGGCACCAAGCAAGGGTGGCCGACCCCTTAAAGAGAAAGAAAAAAATATTTTTATAAAATTTTTATAAAAGAAGAAATCTTCTTATAAAATTTTACAAGTTCTCTTTCTTAAAGTGAATGTTAAAAAAGGAAAGTTTTAAAAATTAAAATCATGTTTGAAAATTTAAAACTTCTCTTCTAAAAATTTCCTTTTTTAACATGGTTGCAAAAATAGAAAATTTTAATTTTAAAACTTCTCTTCCTTTTTTTCTAAAACCATGAGGATGGTTAAAAAAGGAAAGTTTTAAAACTTTTAAAACTCTCTATTAAACCATGTGACCTAATTCAAATAAGGAAAGTTTTTAAAATTAAAATCTCTCTTTTAAAACTTATAGTTTTCTACAAAGAGAAGATTTTAAAAATTCAAAACACCCCTCTTATTTGAATTAATTATGGGCATATCAAGTTGGTAAGCTTTTCAAATTTCCCAAAGCTTCTCAACGTGCAAAGCTTTTAAAGCTAGAAGCTTCTTAACATGTAAAGCTTCTCACGTTCAAGCTTTTCAAATCTCCTACGCTTCTTACATTGACAAGTCTTGGCAAGCTTTTCAAAACAACGTTCAAAGCTTCCTTGCCACGTTGACATATCAACATTAGAGCATCCTTGGATAGCAACGCCAACAACACGGACTAGAAGATGGGCTTGGATATATTTGAGGCTTTAATGAGGCTACGACAGGGACCTAGAAGAGAAATTGATTTTGACCTTCCGATGAGCTTGAGTATCCCGTGTTCGCCCCGAACACACAACTCAAGTTCATCAATAATAACTCATTCCACTAGAGAGTTATTATTGCACTACCGCACCAATCCCAAATTACATTATGGGCTCCTTCATATCATGAGTGTGTTAGTCTCCCTGTGTTTAAGATAACGAATGCCCACTAATTAAGTAAGTTACTGACAACTCACTTAATTAATATTTAGCTCCAAGAGTAGTACCACTCAACCTCATTGTCATGTCGGACTAAGTCCACCTGCAGGGTTTAACATGACAATCCTCATGAGCTCCTCTTGGGGACATTCTCAACCTAGATAACTAGGACGCATTTTCCTTCTATAATCAACAACACACACTATAAGTAATATCATTTCCCAACTTATCGGGCCTATTTATTTATCGAGCTAAATCTCACCCTTTGATAAGTTAAAGAAATAAATACTAAATATATGTGCTTGCTATTATATTAGGATTAAGAGGACACACTTCCATAATAACTAAGGTCTAGTTCTTTTATTAAGTCAGTATAAAAAGAACTTACCTAAAATGGTCCTACTCAATACACTTAGAGTGTACTAGTATAATTTATTAGTCAAGATAAACTAATACCTAATTACACTACGACTATTCCAATGTTTTGTTCCTTTCCATTTTAGTCGTGAGCAACTGTTTATAATTTATAAAGAACTAATAACATGATCTTCTGTGTGTGACACCACACACCATGTTATCTACAATATAAATTAATTGAACTACTACACTTAACATAAATGTAGATATTTTTGACCAATGTGATTCTTTTATTTCTAATTAAATGTTTATACAAAAGCTATAGGCTTTTAGTATACACTCTAACAATCTCCCACTTATACTAAAAGACTATGCTGCCATATTTCCTTCCATACAACTGATTCCCTGCCCTTCAACATGCCCATTAAAAGCTCTTGCCTTAAAGGCCTTAGTGAAAGGATCTCTCAAGTTATCATCTGATGAAATCTAGGCGGCAACAACTTATTCTCGTTATACGATGTCTCGTATTGGGTGGTACTTGCACTCTATTATATTTACTTTCCTTATGGATTTATGGTTTCTTCGAGTTTGCTACTGCACCATTATTATTACAATAAATTGTAATGATTTTGGGAAAACCAGAAATCATGTCTAAGTCCATTATGAAGTTTCTGAGCCATTCAGCTTCAATGGCTGCCTTAGAGGCTGCCACATACTCAACTTCTATGGTGGAGTTCGGAAAAACACCTATGTTTATCACTCCTCCATAGTTATGGCTTCACCTCCTAAAGTAAACACAAAACCCCGAGGTCGACTTACTATATTGTCCCTATCTGATTGTAATTCAAAAATCCGTGTAACCCACATGGATCAAATTATCTGCCTTGTAAACTAGCATATAATCTTTAGTCCCTCTAAGGTACTTTAATATATGTTTTACGACAGTCTAGTGTCCCGATCCTGGGTTACTTCGATATCTGCTAACCATGCCCATGGCAAAACAGATATCCAGTCTCGTACATAACATAGCATACATTAGGCTTCCGACAGCCGAAGCATAAGGAACTACCTTCATGTCCTCTATATCCTTTGATGTCTTCGGAGACATCTTTTTAGATAAAGCTACTCCATGCATAAAAGGTAGAAAACCTTTCTTGAAGTCTTGCATGCTAAAACGAGCAAGGATTGTATTGATATATGAAGCTTGGGATAAGCTTAATATTCTTTTCTTGCGATTCTTTATTACTTTGATCCCAAGAATATGTGCATTCTCTCAAGTCCTTCATATCGAATTTATTTGGACAACCATACCCTTACACTACACCAAATATGACTTTCCGCAGCGTGCAAATATGCTATCCGCAGCGCACATTGCACGCTACATAACTGCAAGCTGTTAAAAGTCATAAAACATCGACAACCCGCACTGCACGCTGCGACTAAGTGCTTTCACAACTTGCATCGTACGCTGCCATTATGAGCTTTCGTAGCACGCACCGCATGCTGTAGTTACAAATATTCACAGCGCACACGATGCACTGTAATTAAGAGTAATCAACAACATTCGCAGTGCGCACCGCATGCTACGGTTACAAGAATTCGCAGTGCGCACTGCGCGCTGTAGGTATGAGCAATCGATAGCATTCACAGCACGCACTGCACGCTGTAGTTAAGAGCATTAGCAGCATGCATGGCACGCTGCGATTAAGAGTATTAACAGCATGCGCCGCACGCTGTGATTAAGAGCATTCACAGTGCGCATCGTGCGCTGCAGTTATAATCATTCAAATACCACATACAGATATCACACAAATTGCAATACTACATACAATTATAATACCACACGCAAATTATAATATCACATACATATACCACATACACAATTATAAAATTAAAACTCAAACAATTATAATATCACATTCAACCATAAACAACACTTAAGTAAAAGAATCAAAACTAGTAACACAAAATTCACTAAGTAACATAATTCTTTCGTACAAAAGAGTATATGACTTTAAAATAAATAGAATCTATATCAGTCATACACAATTATAAACTTAGATAACCAAGCAACTGTACTTCCTATTGCATCATCGAGAAAAAGCATTTCATCATTTGGTCTAATTAGGTCGACCTTCTCTACAAAAACTTTATCAACCCAAATTTTCCAACATGATCCACCAAGAAGAACGTGATGCACTTTTGCTTTTGGATCTGTAGATGCAATTCGACCTTCTGCCACAACTCCATCAACACACCAATGAAGTAGCTTACATTTAGCATTATCCCGAATATCTCCATGACTCACATCCTTCATTTTTGACTGTATAACAATACGAAATTATTAATTCTATCATATCTATTTTATAGCAAATATGTAATTTAGAAAACAAAAATTGTAAAATAATTACCTGAGCTACAGTTAGAGGTTGGTTTACATTACTATTTTTTTCCATGACTACCGCCACCAACATCATTACCTATACCGCTACCAATGCTACCGCTAGCAACCTAATTTTATAAACAAATTGTGTCAATTAATATCACCATAAGATAATTTTACTAACAAGAATACAAAATAACTCAAAGTAATTAAGACAATTGATGACAAACTTTTTCATATTATATATTTGGTTTTTAATTACTAACCTGTTCTTGCTCATTTTGTTGCCTCATATTTTGAAAAAACAAGAACCTCATTTCTTGCATTTCTTGTTGAAGGTTATTCACCGTACTTTCAAGTCGTTTAACAGTTCCATTTTGTTGCACAGATGCTCCAACTTTCGATGGTGTTACTCCAAAGCCCATTCTGCGCACTCTACCTTGAGCTTCCTTGCCAAATACAATACTAATTGCATCATCAAGAATATTATTTGTGTTGTGAGATTCAGGTGGACATCATTCTATTTCTTTCTACAAATAATAAAGAGATGGTTTTACTACCATTTTCTCTCCAATAGCTTGACTACTAGGTTCTCCATTTTTCTTCTTGTGACCTTCAATCCAAACTTTTGATCGTGTAATTGGTGTATCTGTAGGATTTTCTTTTTTCCTTAAGTATAAAACATATAAACATTGTTAGAACAAATAATGTTACTAATTAAATGTATATGTAAAAGCTTTTATATAAAGTTTGATAAATAAAATTTTTTACCATCATGCAAGCCAAACGAGCATAACCTCTACGACTCATTGTGTGAATGTGGTCTTGATTTTTCCTCATTGTTCTGAATTTTGCACTTTTTTTCCTGAGAATAAAAAAATAGAGTATTAGTGATAACCTTAATCCTCCTCTATTAGTGAACAATAGAGTATTAGTGATACCAAATAAAACAAATCTAGTACGCAGTTCATCTGTTGGAATGAACATTATCACTAAGACCTCTTATTGTTGGGAAACATTGGTCCGAATGTGCTGTAAAGAGAATCACATTCTTTTATGAACATTATCCCAACAAATGACTGTAGCTGAAGTTTTTGACGTGGTTTGGTTAGTTGTCTGTGGAGGACAAATAAAGAGTTACTTCAAGGTGAGTCAGAGATTCCATTGAGGAAAATAGCTTAAGGTTGGCATGGGCTTTGTGGAGATTTGGCACAACATTGTCGTGGGAGGATCTAACATAACAGGTGAAGTTGGCAAAGAGATGGTTACTCAAAGTCCACCAAATCGTAGCGAATGAAACGAAGGATGCATCAACCCCTCAAACCACAACTCGGCACATCACTAGTGCAGCTATTTTGTTTATTAACTAAAGAACAGATGGCCCCAATTAAATGGCATAAAGAGTGTGATGATGCAATTATTTTATCCACTAGCACCTGTCTGTGTTATTTAACTATAACCTATTGATGTAAAACTAAATAATGTCACAATACAGATGTAAAACTAAATAATGTCAATACAAATGTAAAACTAAATAATGTATATGAAGCACATAAAATAACAAAAGAAACTTTAACCATTAAAAGTAAGATTTGTTAATTAATACTTACTTGAAAGGTAGATGATAGTGTCCTCTTTACAAACAATTCCCATTGATTTTGATCCATAGATTCAAGCTTCAAAAGACTAAGATTTCGTGAAACCACTGGACCAACATTAGCTTCTCGTATAAGTATTTGTAGTTTAGACTTTCTATCACGCCATAACTTAGCCAACTTTTGAAAGATTGATTTCTTTTCCCACTCCTCAACATTCTAATTCATCTGTACATTAAGATGCATGAAAATATGTTTACATTTTGTAATAATACCGGACAAGAAAAATTTAGTAACCGAAGACATTACATGAAGACAATTCCACATCCTATTCTTTACTTCTTCATCTACGTCATTCCATCCATCTAATGTATATGGCACAAATTCTTTTATCATGCAACCTAGGAAAGAAGCATACTTCACTGAATTATCTCCAATCGGTTGTCCAAATTCATTACGCTCTAGTTCTTTAGGTTTTTGTTGACCACTAACTAAATTCAACTTTGATGGACCACGTCCCTTTTTCTTTTCAATTTTGTCATCATCAATTCCATCTTTATCGTATAAATCTTGTGATGAATTAAGTGGACTGTTAGAAGTTATATGTGTAATGGCCACCCTTCCTACTACTACTCTGAGGGTGACTGTTACTTACTTAAACTCTACTTAACTGGAGTTACTTACTCTAATATCAGAAATATTTAAAATCTACGGAGAAGAAATCTGAGCATAAAACTCCATCATTTATTTTCGTTCTTACTACACTTTACAGCAAGCATACATGGCAATTGCTATCGAGAAGAATCATAGGAGATTAATGCCTCTACTTGTCAACAGCTAGCATACATGCAGGGAAGTAGTAATTATTCTGCTTGCAGTTAAATATTTCGGCAGTACTAAGAGGCATTTTCCAGGTTCAAGCAATGCAATCAAGCTAAAAAAAAAAGAACTCTGCAGATTTAATTCCCACGGCAGAATAAAACTCCAGCTATAGCACATGAATACCGAGCAATGTAATAAAAGGGAGACCGAGCTATGTAATTCCACGGCAGTAAACTGACAGCAATAGTGATACCGAGCATAGGCAAAAATTTCTAGCATTTCACCGCCGATTAAAATTTCCAGCAGTAACAAAAGGAAAACTGAGCATAGAAATTCGCTAGCTATTCATATTTCCTACTCACTGCAGTAGAAATAAATACTGGATAGCAAGAGTAAATTCCCCAACAGGATATTAATAATGGCAGATTTCCATTCAAGCTAAATTCATATTGGATACTATCATACACATGAAAATATTTACTGAGCTTGTATCAACAAAATCATCCCATATAAAATTCCAGCAGTTTAACATTCCAACAGAGTAAGAAGAGGTAATGAGCATAAGCATTTACCAATTTATTGATACTAACGCATAAATGAAGCAATTTAAAACACAACTTAGCATTTCAAAATAATTCTCTTTTTATTATTTTATTTATTTATTTTTTTTTCAGAAACTAAAAGAACATTAGCAGAAATAATAATTCAGCAAAAATCCCAAGCTTCCATAAACAGCCTCACACACACATATCATCAACGTCTCCTTGTCGCCTTCTTCTACACCACTTTAGCTTTTCCTTTATTTTCATCTATATCTGCAGTAGGAGGAAAAAGTAGTATCTATAAGCTAAAAGCTTAGTAAGTGCTTTCTACTCACAAAATTCGATAAGGAATGCATAAGCATAAAAGAAAGCAGGGAATACATGCTCAACATGAAAATAGCAAATAGAACTACATCATGCATCTCTAAAGGAAACAACAATTTAATTTGCTAAAATTTGCAACTTAGATAAAAGAACTTGTTCTGTTTGTTTCCAAATTAATACTTTTATACTTTAAAATAATATTCAACTTTACTTGGGCTCGGCATTGTACCACTTTGCGCGCCTTTCTTAATGAGAATCGAGGTATCTAATCCCAAAACCATTAAGACACTTCTAGACCTTATGTCTAGGGGCAAATTGGAGCTCATCCCTTGGACCTTGTGTCCGGTACATGCCCTTTAAAAGTAAAATACTTGCTCAACATGAAAATAGCAAATAGAACTACATCATGTATCTCTAAAGGAAACAACAATTTAATTTGCTAAAATTTGCAACTTAGATAAAAGAACTTGTTCTGTTTGTTTCCAAATTAATACTTTTATACTTTAAAATAATATTCAACTTTACTTGGGCCCGGCATTGTACCACTTTGCGCGCCTTTCTTAATGAGAATCGAGGTAGCTAATCCCAAAACCATTAAGACACTTCTAGACCTTATGTCTAGGGGCAACTTGGAGCCCATCCCTTGGACCTTGTGTCCGGTACATGCCCTTTAAAAGTAAAATACTTTTCTTTATATCCTTCTTTAATTACTTCTTCTAAATAAATACCTTGGCATTTATTTAAGCACTCTGTGTGCCTTGATTCTAAATTCTGAAACTTAGGATCAGATGGTATCTTAGTATTGCTTTACTTGTACTTCTCTCATTTATTCAGCAAACAAGAGATTTTAAACTACATGGCACTGATATAAAATATTATCCAGTACATATTCAAACAAACTCCACAATAATTAAAGAAAGAACAACTATATCACTGAAATGTAACAGGATATATATTCAAACCGACTCCAATAGAATTCCTCAGCCACTAAAAGGAGAATACATGGTCATAAGGAACAACTTTTAAGCAACTCACGGCAGTAAGAGTTTTCCACATTTCAAACTTGTAAAAAAAAACTAACTTTTTCTTGACTCCTAACAATCATTCAATCATACAATGGCTTGAAGAAATTTATATCTACTTAAACATGCTTGAAGTGTAAGGTAAATACACCTAACTAGCATGCTGTGGTAGTCAAGGGAAACCCTCAAAACTTTTGTTCGTGCCCTAAATAAAACACATCAACGGATTGAAATCAGCTTAAACCGAATTGGCTAGAGCAAGGGTCAAATCCGAAACCATATGCTAAGATGAAAGGCTACTGTTATCATTTTTCAACAAAACGCAAGATAAAAACCCGAGAGCTACTCCTACCACAGGTGAGAAGCACTTACATCGGGTTCTTGGACTTACAACCGAAGAGAAATGCTCTAGGGTTTCGGTGGAGCTTCGATTCCACCTTTTTCCTTGTATTTCCCGAGCTCCCCTTGCCGGAATGATCACCCACGAGTGGAGACCGGCCGGAAAACACCTCGCCGACGTCGAGAGGAGGAAACCCTAGCCTTGGCTGCGGTTTCGCCCGAGAGGAGAAGACGGCGCCGCGTGGGTGAGAAGGGAGAGAGGTTTGGATTTTTAGGTTTCGGGAAAGAAATTAACCTCCTTTAATAACCTAGGTGACTCGGTTCCACCTATAACTTAAATATATTTGTTCACACACTTAGTTAATAAAACAAGCTCAGCTCGGTTGGTTGGGCCGATTACTGCTTGGGCCCGAGAAGCTGGGTTCAAATCCTAGCTCTTGCACTTTGTGTTTTTTTTTTTAAACTTCCTCCTCACGGTAAAAATGCCAAACGGACTCCAAAAATTGCATAAAAATACTCTAAAAATTTCCTAAAAATCCCTAGAATATTTTAAAAGTATTTTCAGACATTTTCAAAGATATTTAGAACTCAAAGTAAGGAAAATTGGGTCGTTACAACTCCCCATACCTTATAAAAAGTTCGTCCTCGAACTTAGAATAGTTCTGGATATTTCTGCCTCATACTGTCCTCTCGTTCCCAAGTGACTTCCTCGTGCTTCTGGTTCTGCCAGACGACCTTCACTAGTGGCACTTCTTTGTTCCTTAGTCTCTTGACTGCTCTGTCCACTATCTGTGTAGGTCTACTCTCATAACTAAGATCCTCTTGGATCTGCACTGACTGAGGTTCAATCACTTGGCTAGGGTCATGAAGACACTTCTTTAACATGGAGACATGAAACACATTGTGTACTGCTGTCATGTCCAGTGGCAAGTCCAGCTTATAAGCTACTTTACCAATCCTTTCTGAAATCAGGTACGGTCCTACATAGCGAGGACTTAATTTGCCCTTCTTGCCAAATCTCATCACTCCCTTCATAGGAGCAACCTTGAGAAAGACTGAATCTCCTACTTGGAATTCCAGTGGCCTTCGGCGTGTGTCAGCATAGCTTTTCTGTCTACTCTGGGCAGTCTCAATCCTCTGTCTGATCTTCTGAATAACCTGAGTGGTTTCTTCTATCATCTCAGTCTGAATGCCCAGCTCTACTTCCATTTCTCTTCTTTCTCCAGCTTCTTGCCAGCATATAGGTGATATGCACTTTCTGCCATACAATGCTTCATATGGTGCCATCCTGATGGTGGCTTGGTAGCTGTTGTTGTAGGCAAACTCAGCTAAGCACAGATACTTGCACCAACTGCCTTTAAAATCTAATGCACAAGCCCTAAGCATATCTTCTAGGATTTGATTTACTCGCTCTGTCTGTCCATCAGTCTGAGGATGGAAGGCTGTGCTAAACTTGAGCTTGGTGCCTAGTGTAGTCTGTACACACTCCCAAAAGTGAGAGGTGAAGCGCCCATCTCTATCAGAAATAATAGATTTGGGAACTCCGTGAAGTCTGATCACCTCTTTAACATACAGCTGTGCTAACTGCTCTATAGAGTGAGACACTTTGATGGCTAGAAAATGAGCAGACTTGGTCAATCTGTCCACTATTACCCATATCGCATCATATCCATTTGTGGTTCTTGGGAGACCTGTTATGAAGTCCATGGATATGTCTTCCCACTTCCACTCTGGTATTGGAAGAGGTTGTAAAACTCCTCCTGGTCTCTGGTGTTCTGCTTTGACCCTCTGACATGTCAGGCAGGTACTGACATATTTAGCTACATCTCTTTTGAGTCCAGACCACCAGAACTTCTGTTTCACGTCTTGGTACATCTTGGTAGAACCAGGATGCATGGAGTATGGTGTACTATGGGCTTCTTCTAAAATTTTCTTTCTCAGCCCTTCATCATTGGGAACACAAAGGCGATTTCCCTGATAAAGAATTCCACTGTCTGATACTCAAAATTCTGAACTTCCTTCTTCTTGTATCCCTTACTTGATCTTCTGAATATCTGGATCTTCGCTTTGCTTCTTCTGTATATCCTCAAGCAGGGTTGACTCTAGGGTCAATGCAGAAAGTTGCCCATAAATAATTTCAAGTCCGAAACCTGACAACTCCTTCTGCAGTGGTAGGGCTAATGATGACAAGGACGTCAGGGATGCACTGGATTTTCTGCTTAGTGCATCTGCCACTTTATTAGCTTTACCTGGATGGTAGAGGATTTCATAGTCATAATCTTTGACCAACTCTAACCACCTACGCTGTCTCATGTTTAAGTCCTTCTAAGTGAAGAAGTACTTAAGACTTTGATGGTCTGTGAAGATTCTGCACTGGACTCCATACAGGTAGTGTCGCCAGAGTTTCAGTGCAAAGACCACAGCTGCCAGCTCAAGATCATGAGTGGGGTAGTTCTTCTCGTAGTCTTTGAGTTGTCTGGAAGCATAAGCTATAACTTTTCCTTCCTGCATGAATACAGCTCCTAAGCCCATCTTGGAAGCATCACTGTAGATGTCAAAACTCTTGTCACTCTCTGGAACTGTCAGAATGGGAGCACTGGTCAGCCTCTTCTTTAGCTCTTGAAAACTCTGCTCACATTTATCTGACCATTCAAACTTCTTGTTCTTCCTGGTGAGGGCTGTAAGTGGAGAGGCTATTCTGGAAAAGTCTTCCACGAATTTCCTGTAATACCCAGCTAAACCAAGGAAGCTTCTGATCTCCCTGGCATTCTTGGGTCTCTTCCAATTGCTAACCGCTTCTACTTTGGCTGGATCTACTTGTATGCCTTCTTTAGAAACAATGTGACCTAAAAATGCCACCTGCTCCAACCAGAACTCGCACTTTGAGAATTTAGCATAGAGCTGCTTTTACTGAAGGGTCTGCAGGACTATTCTCAAGTGCGTGTCATGCTCCTCTGAAGTTCTGGAATAGACTAGAATATCGTCGATGAACACAATGACAAACTTGTCAAGGTATTCTCTGAACACTCTATTCATCAAGTCCATGAAGACTGCAGGTGCATTAGTCACACCAAAAGGCATGACTACGAATTCGTAGTGTCCGTATCTGGTTCTGAAAGCTGTTCTGGGTATATCACTCTCCTTCACTTTCAACTGATGGTACCCAGAGCGCAGATCTATCTTGGAAAACACTGTTGCACCTTTCAATTGATCAAATAAATCATCGATCCTGGGCAGTGGATACTTGTTCTTGATGGTCACTTGATTCAGAGCTCTATAATCTATGCACATCCGCATAGATCCATCCTTCTTCTTGACAAACAACACAGGAGCTCCCCATAGTGAGTGACTAGGGCGAATGAAGCCCTTGTCAAGCAGCTCCTGAAGTTGCTCTTGTAACTCTTTTAGCTCTGCTGGAGACATGTGATATGGAGCTTTTGAAATTGGGCCGGTACCAGGAACCAGTTCAATCTCAAACTCCACTTCTCTGTTGGGAGGTAGTCCAGGTAGCTCTTCTGGGAATACCTCTGGATACTCACAGACTACCCGAACTTCCTCCTGCTTAGGTCTTTCTTCTTCTTCTGTACTCACAATGAATGCAAGAAAACCAGCACACCCTTTATCTAGCATCTGGTGAGCTGTGAGGGAAGAGAGAAATTTCTGAGTCTTCCTCTTTGGCACTCCTATAAATTCAAAGGATGGTTCACCTTCTGGACTAAAGATCACTTTTCTTCTGCAGCAGTCGACTGAAGCACTGTACTTGCTAAGGAAATCCATACCCAAAATGATATCGAAATCCTGCATAGCGAGGACTACCAGATTAACACATAGCTCTCGGTCGGAAATTCTGACTGACTGGATTCCATAACCTCGCCAGAAGGTAGGGTTGTCAGGAACCTGGAATTCATGCTTTCTATAGGTACCTGTAATTCTTTGGCAAAAGGTATGGATACAAAAGAATGGGTCGCCCCAGTATCAAATAGTGCAGTAGCTATATGCTGAAAAATAACTACTTGACCTGTTACGACCGTGGAGGCACTAGCAGCTTCCTCTTTAGTAAGGGAGAATACTCTGGCATTGGCTGGAACTGGTGGAGCTTCCAACCTTCCTTGACTGATCTGAGGTCCTTCCAGAGTTGCAGGCATGTAGTGTTGTTAGAGTGTATACTAAAAGCCTAGCTTTTGGTATAAACATTTATCTAGAAATAAGAATCACATTGGTCAAATGTCTACATTTATGATAAATGTAGTTGTTCAATTAATTTATATTGTAGATAACATGGTGTGTGGTGTCACACACAGAGGATCATGTTATCAGTACCTTATAAATTATAAACAGTAGCTCACGACCAAAATGGAAAGGAACAAACCATTAGAAGGTCGTAGTGTAATTAGGTATCAGTTTATCTTGACTGTATAATTACACTAGTACACTTAGAGTGTATTGAGTAGGATCATTTGAGGTCGTTTCTTTTATACTGATTTTATAAAGAAACAAAGACCTCGGTTATTATGGAAGTGTGTGCTCTTAATCCTAATATAATAACAAGCACATATATTTGATATTTATTTCTTTAATTTATCAAAGGGTGAGATTTAGTTCGATGAATCAATAAGCCCGATAAGTTGGGAAATGATATCACTTATAATGTGTGTTGTTGATTATAGAAGGAAACTGTGTCCTAGAGATACTAGGTTGATAATGTCCTCAAGAGGAGCTCATAAGGATTTTCATGTTAAACCCTGCAGGTGGACCTAGTCCGACATGATGATAAGGTTGAGTGGTACTACTCTTGGACTAAGATATTAATTAAATGAGTTGTCAGTAACTCACTTAATTAGTGGGCATTCGATATCTTAAACACAGGGAGACTAACACACTCATGATAAGAAGGAGCCCAAAATGTAATTTGGGATTGGTGCGGTAGTTCAATAATAGTTCTCTAGTGGAATGAATTATTATTGATAAAATTAAGTTGTGTGTTCGGGGCGAGCACGGGATGCTTAATTTTATCGGGAGACCAAAACCAATTCCTCCTCTCGGTCCCTATCATAGCCTCTTGTATATAGAGATTTATATCCACCACATACCCACCTTCTTACCCAACCAATAGGGGCCGGCCAAGCTAAGCTTGAAGCTCAAGCTTAGGGTCGGCCAAGCCTAAAAGTTGGCCTTAAGGTGGCCGGTCAATAACTTGGAGCCCAAGCTTAGGTGGCCGGCCACATCATATTAAAAAGGATTTTTTTTTAAAATTATTTCTTATGTGGATATCATAGTTTTAAAAGAGAGTTTAAAAATTAAATCTTTCCTTTTAAAAGCTTTCTACAAAAGATTAAGAAAAGATTTGAAATCTTTCCTTATTTGTAGATTGAAAGGAGATTTTATTTTTAAGAAAAACTTTCCTTTTTAACCATGATAATAATTTAAAAGAGAAGTTTAAAAATTAAATATTCTCTTAGTTTCTACAAAAGATTAAGAAAAGATTTGATATCTTTCCTTATTTGTAGATTGAAAAGAGATTTTAATTTTTAGAGATAACTTTCCTTTTGGAAATTATCCACATGTTTAAAAGAAGAATTTTAATTTATAAAATTTCCTTTTTATTAACCACCATGAAGGGAAAATTATTGGAGAAATTTTTTATAAATTTCTGGAGACAAATTAGGAAGTTTTAATTAATTAAAACTCTCCTTGTTTATAGCTTGATGGTGGCCGGCCATGTAAATTGAGAATAGGAAAATTGTTTTTAATTAAATAAATTTTTCTTTTTCATGGCAAAAGAATTAAGGAAGTTTTTAATTAATTTTCCTTATTTGCCAAGACCAAGGATTATAAAAGAGGGGGTAGAGGTGCCTTCATGGGTGATCAACTCTATTATTCTTCTCCTCTCTTTTCCTCCTTGGTGGCGGCCTAGCTTCTTCCTCTTCTCTTCTTCTTATGGCGGCAACCTCTCTTGGAGCTCTTGATGGTGGCGGTTCTAGCTAGGAGAAGAAGGAGAAAGGTGTTTTGTTTCTTGCATCCTTGGAGCTTGGTGGTGGTGGCGGACCTCTACTTCTCTTGGAGAATTGTGGTGGCGAAACTTGTAAGGAAGAAGAAGGTGCTTGGTGGTTCTCATCTCGGAAGATCGTTGCCCACAACGTCCGAGGTTAGAAGAGGAATACGGTAGAAGATCAAGAGGTCTTTTAGAAGGTATAACTAGTAATTTTTCCTTTCCGCATCATGCTAGTTATTTATGGAAATAATACTAAATACAAGAGGCATACGATTCTAGAGTTTCAAATTCGTTTTCGATATAGTGTTCTTTTGTTTTTCTTTTCCTTGTGATTTGATTGTTCTTTTCGGTTAACCTAAAGTTATTTTAGGAAATTAAATATTAGCTTTCTATAAAAGGTTTTGTCTAGTCGGTGGTGGTTGCTCCCATATCCAAGAAGGTCATGTGCCTCACCACGTCAGTACTGGGAACCGATTATGGAAATTAATATTTAATGGAATTAATAACTTAAGGTGACTTGGGTCGAACGTGTTAAGTTCCGCAGGAGATCCAAGTCAAAATCTAAAAGAACAAATAGATTAAGTTTTGGATCAAACGTGTTAAGTTCCGCAGGCGATCCAAAATTTAATTTAAAAGAACACATGGTAGCTAGGAAAAGGTTCAGACCTTTGTACAAAATTTTTGTACAGTGGAACCTCTAGGCTTTCCGAGTAGCAACCAACAAGTGTAACTGAGGCTTGCCTCCATATTGTATTGGCTGCGGCTGAGGTGCTTTGAACTTGTTAGGACACTGTTTAGCCATGTGTCCTTCCTGACCACAAGAATAACATCCAGTCTTACCCAAAAGACAGGCTCCTGGATGTGTTCTCCCACATTTGGAGCAGGGGGGAAAATTAGTCTGCTTGTTTTCCGGTCCTCCCTTCTAGTTACTCCCTGAATTCCACTGCTTTCTTTTAGTACCCTTGCCTTTCCAGTTCTGATTATTTAACTGGGGTTTCTGACTTCCCCCAGTCTTGGTTTCTATCTTGATTGGCTTGTGCTGCTCTCGTTGTGCTTTCATGCTGCTCAGGTAATGCTCAGCTACTAAGGCTCTACTAACCAACTCTTCTCCAGTCAGGGGCTGATGAGCTCCACTACTCACATTAAGTGATATCACAGGCTTCAGCATTCTGAGCATTAGTCTGACTCGCTCCTTCTCTGTGCTTACTAGTTCTGGGCAGAGACGAGCTAGCCTGTTGAATCTTTTAACTGCTTCCTCCACTGTCAGATCACCCTGTCTGAACTCCATAAACTCCTCGTAGTGCTTATTGGTGATCCTTTGGCGGAAGAACTCGTCGTAGAACTCTGTCTCAAAATCAATCCATCTCATCTGATTTACTGCTGTCTTGCTTTTAACTCTCTCCCACCACATACGAGCATCTCCAGATAGGCAGAAAGAGGCACACTTGACCTTCTCGACTTCTGGCCAGTCAAGAAGCTCCATGGTGCTCTCCAGTGTTTTGAACCAAGCCTGGGCATCCCAAGGCTCAGTCGTGCCTGAGAAGCTCTCTGGTTTCAGTTTCAGCCACTGTATAAGGTAGGCTTCTTGTCTCTGGGGTGCTGTGACGACTCCCTGGGTAGCTGGTGGAACCTCAGTTACTACTGGAGTCTCCACAGTCACTGTCTGGGGTGTGGGAGGAACTGGTTGTTGATTTGCCATCAGATTGGAAATTACTTGTTGCTGCTCCGCTACTTGTTTCTGAAGTTGAGCAACAACTTCAGAAAGGTTGGGCCCAGTTGAGCCTGGCCCCTCATTCTCCTGAACTTGGTCTTCAGTACGAGCGGTACGGGGACGTCCTCTTCTTGACATCTAGTTAAAACAAATAAGAAGATTTGATATTTTCTCTATCCTTTCTAATCATACACATGTGTATATGAACAAAGAAACTGCAAAAACTTTTATCTTACTTTAGCACTTATAAGCAATCACTCTATACTGCAAATAATAATAAAGGAAAGCAATAAAGAAAGAACTTAAATACTTTCTTACTTGAAGACGGCAAGGATGATGCTGATGTGTGTGTGATGCTGTAGAATGGGAACTGCTCTGATACCAACTGTAACGACCACCCTTCCTACTACTACTCTGAGGGTGACTGTTACTTACTTAAACTCTACTTAACTGGAGTTACTTACTCTAATATCAGAAATATTTAAAATCTACGGAGAAGAAATCTGAGCATAAAACTCCATCATTTATTTTCGTTCTTACTACACTTTACAGCAAGCATACATGGCAATTGCTATCGAGAAGAATCATAGGAGATTAATGCCTCTACTTGTCAACAGCTAGCATACATGCAGGGAAGTAGTAATTATTCTGCTTGCAGTTAAATATTTCGGCAGTACTAAGAGGCATTTTCCAGGTTCAAGCAATGCAATCAAGCTAAAAAAAAAAGAACTCTGCAGATTTAATTCCCACGGCAGAATAAAACTCCAGCTATAGCACATGAATACCGAGCAATGTAATAAAAGGGAGACCGAGCTATGTAATTCCACGGCAGTAAACTGACAGCAATAGTGATACCGAGCATAGGCAAAAATTTCTAGCATTTCACCGCCGATTAAAATTTCCAGCAGTAACAAAAGAAAAACTGAGCATAGAAATTCGCTAGCTATTCATATTTCCTACTCACTGTAGTAGAAATAAATACTGGATAGCAAGAGTAAATTCCCCAACAGGATATTAATAATGGCAGATTTCCATTCAAGCTAAATTCATATTGGATACTATCATACACATGAAAATATTTACTGAGCTTGTATCAACCAAATCATCCCATATAAAATTCCAGCAGTTTAACATTCCAACAGAGTAAGAAGAGGTAATGAGCATAAGCATTTACCAATTTATTGATACTAACGCATAAATGAAGCAATTTAAAACACAACTTAGCATTTCAAAATAATTCTATTTTTATTATTATTATTTTTTTTTTAGAAACTAAAAGAACATTAGCAGAAATAATAATTCAGCAAAAATCCCAAGCTTCCATAAACAGCCTCACACACACATATCATCAACGTCTCCTTGTCGCCTTCTTCTACACCACTTTAGCTTTTCCTTTATTTTCATCTATATCTGCAGTAGGAGGAAAAAGTAGTATCTATAAGCTAAAAGCTTAGTAAGTGCTTTCTACTCACAAAATTCGATAAGGAATGCATAAGCATAAAAGAAAGCAGGGAATACATGCTCAACATGAAAATAGCAAATAGAACTACATCATGCATCTCTAAAGGAAACAACAATTTAATTTGCTAAAATTTACAACTTAGATAAAAGAACTTGTTCTGTTTGTTTCCAAATTAATACTTTTATACTTTAAAATAATATTCAACTTTACTTGGGCCCGGCATTGTACCACTTTGCGTGCCTTTCTTAATGAGAATCGAGGTAGCTAATCCCAAAACCATTAAGACACTTCTAGACCTTATGTCTAGGGGCAACTTGGAGCCCATCCCTTGGACCTTGTATCCGGTACATGCCCTTTAAAAGTAAAATACTTTTCTTTATATCCTTCTTTAATTCTTCTTCTAAATAAATACCTTGGCATTTATTTAAGCACTCTGTGTGCCTTGATTCTAAATTCTGAAAATTAGGATCAGATGGTATCTTAGTATTGCTTTACTTGTACTTCTCTCATTTATTCAGCAAACAAGAGATTTTAAACTACATGGCACTAATATAAAATATTATCCAGTACATATTCAAACAAACTCCACAATAATTAAATAAAGAACAACTATATCACTAAAATGTAACAGGATATATATTCAAACCGACTCCAATAGAATTCCTCAACCACTAAAAGGAGAATACATGGTCATAAGGAACAACTTTTAAGCAGCTCACGGCAGTAAGAGTTTTCCACATTTCAAACTTGTAAAAAAAAACTAACTTTTTCTTGACTCCTAACAATCATTCAATCATACAATGGCTTGAAGAAATTTATATCTACTTAAACATGCTTGAAGTGTAAGGTAAATACACCTAACTAGCATGCTGTGGTAGTCAAGGGAAACCCTCAAAACTTTTGTTCGTGCCCTAAATAAAACACATCAACGAATTGAAATCAGCTTAAACCGAATTGGCTAAAGCAAGGGTCAAATCCGAAACCATATGCTAAGATAAAAGGCTACTGTTATCATTTTTCAACAAAACGCAAGATAAAAACCCGAGAGCTACTCCTACCACAGGTGAGAAGCACTTACATCGGGTTCTTGGACTTACAACCGAAGAGAAATGCTCTAGGGTTTCAGTGGAGCTTCGATTCCACCTTTTTCCTTGTATTTCCCGAGCTCCCCTTGCCGGAATGATCACCCACGAGTGGAGACCGACCGGAAAACACCTCGCCGACGTCGAGAGGAGGAAACCCTAGCCTTGGCTTCGGTTTCGCCCGAGAGGAGAAGACGGCGCCGCGTGGGTGAGAAGGGAGAGAGGTTTGGGTTTTTAGGTTTCGTGAAAGAAATTAACCTCCTTTAATAACCTAGGTGACTCGGTTCCACCTATAACTTAAATATATTTGTTCACACACTTAGTTAATAAAACGAGCTCAGCTCGGTTGGTTGGGCCGATTACTGCTTGGGCCTGAGAAGCTGGGTTCGAATCCTAGCTCTTGCACTTTGTGTTTTTTTTTTTTTTAAACTTCCTCCTCCCGGTAAAAATGCCAAACGGACTCCAAAAATTGCATAAAAATACTCTAAAAATTCCTAAAAATCCCTAGAATATTTTAAAAGTATTTTCAGACATTTTCAAAGATATTTAGAACTCAAAGTAAGTAAAATTGGGTCGTTACAATATGTTCCTACAAAATAACATAAAGAGATTGAAATGTATAAGTATACTTTATTAAAATAAACCAAGATTTAAACAGGATACAAAATCACCTGTAACCAATAAATCGACAGTAACTCCCATCCAATCCCAATTCCAGAAATCACTAGAGGACTCCGAGAAAAAACAAAACAAAATTTCAAAAACTCAATCTACTAAATCCAGTCAAGAAAACCAGCACAACCTCATAGGGAAACCCATTAGAAATATTTCCAGAAATTTCAGAAACTATAAGACGGAGCAGAACAACAATCATCCAACTCGAACTACCAAGGTTAAGCTAGCACACATGGAAATCATCAACAAGAAATCATGGTATCAAATCCAATTATGTTACCCAAACTATAACACATCGAACAACCATCTTAAATACTCCAATTCATTCCAAAAATCCAGCAACCAACAAAAAATCCATGGCAACCACAAAAAATCTAGCAACCAATATAAGAAGTAGCAAAACACCAAAAATGTTACCCACCAAGATTTACGCCACTAGAAACTTCATCGACCTTCAGAGACTTTTTAAGAAACAATCCTTAGCATTTAAATTCAAAACCATCTCCAATCTTCCTCGATTCTCAAAAGCAGTAGAGGTAGCAAGGAGACATTCTCCTACCGCGAATCTAGTCAAAAACCACAAAAAATCCAGTCCAGAAATTCAACACATTGAGAAGAAATTGATCAACACTTGGTTAAATTCCGCATGCCCTAAACCATTACAAGAAACCGAGAGAAACCACCCAACGAAAGCAAAACATCATAAGAGCTCCGATCGCAACCCCTTCATATGCAAACCATTGAGAAGATACTGAACAAAGCCCTTTTACTCAGATTGGCATGTCTTTAACCTAAAATCAGCATCAATAAAGAAAGGAAAAGGAAGGAAAAAAAGTTAGAAGAGATCTTAGGAACTAATCTCGGCGGAGGGAGTTCGCGTGAGGATGCCTCGGCGGAGGGAGTTCGTGTAAGGAGGCTTCGGCGGAGAGGGCTGCGGTGGAGAGAGTTCGCCTGAGGAGGAGGGCTTCGACGGAGAGGTCTTCACTGTTGGCGGAGAGGAGTTTAGGGTTCGCGTGAGGAGGAGGTTGCATGAGGAGAGGTTCCGGCAGAGGGAGGCGGAGGGAGTACGTGTGGCGTGATTTTAGGTTTTGCTCGAGGATGTTTTATGTGTGATTAAGTTCGCGGGTGTGTGAGTGAGGATGTTTAGTGAGGGAGGTAAATTTGGTGTGAAAATTTTTGATATGTTTAGAAAATTTTGTGGATTATTAACGACACACATTGTACGCTGTTAAATTTTTGTAATATTTTTTCGCAGCATACATTTTTGCACGCCGTTATTTATATATGTATAATAACTATTAACAGCACGCTCCGCACACTATTAATATTAACTTTTAACAGTGCACATTGTATGTTGTAGAAATAATTATTGATAACATACTTTTTCTGCATGTTGTCGTTTATATAAATATTATATTATCCGCAGCGCACATAATTTGGCACGCCGTAAAAAATATTATTAACGGCGCGCGTTAACCGCACGCCGTTGATGATGCGCTGCGGAAAGTCACTTTTGTTGTAGTGTTACTTCCGACAACACTTTGATATTGTTTCCAACTACCAAAAATGTTATCTACGTATAGTACAAGAAATACCACCATGTTTCCATCACACTTCTTGTATACACAAGACTCATCCGGTTATTAAATAAATCCATAGGTCTGGATTACTTCATTAAACCGGATGTTCCAAGACCTTGAAGCTTTGCTTCAGTCCATAAATAGACCATTTGAGCTTACATACTAGATGCTCTTTGCCCTTTGCAATAAACCCCTCTGGTTGCTTTATATGGATGCTTTCTTCAAGACTTCCATTAAGGAAAGCTGTCTTGACATCCACTTGCCAAATCTTATAGTCCATATAAGCAGCAATAGATAAAAGAATCCTGATAGACTTAAGCATGGCTACCGGCGAAAAAGTTTCCTTTTTCAACTAGCCTTGCTTTGAAAGTTTTCACCTTCCCGTTTATCCCTCTTTTCCTATTGTAGACCTATTTTCACCTAATAGCTTTTACACCATTTGGTAATTCTATAAGCTCCCAGACTTTATTAGAATACATATATTATAATTCTGTATTCATTGCTCTTTGCCAAGATGCTGCATCTTTATCTTGGAGCGCTTCGTCACATGTCCAGGGGTCAGGTTCATGTTCACTTGGGATCAAGTCCAAAAACTCTCCCAAAACATGAATCTTTTAGGTTGCCTAACAACCCTCCCACTACGGCAATTGTGTATCATTTGTGATACGTGTTGCAGTTTTTTGTGATATTTCATCTTGTACAGTTGGTACTAGATTAGACGTGTCCTTTATTATTTCCTTAAGAACAATTTACTTATGAGCTTGTGGTTCATTACATAGTACTCTTCTAAAAATCTGTCATTGATGCTTACAATGACCTTCTGATTTTTAGGACTATAAATCTACTTTCGTTTCTATAGGATAACTCACAAACAAGTGAACTCGTATCTAACTTATCAGTGT
The DNA here is from genome assembly GCF_018446385.1 of Zingiber officinale. NCBI lineage: Eukaryota > Viridiplantae > Streptophyta > Magnoliopsida > Zingiberales > Zingiberaceae > Zingiber > Zingiber officinale. The sequence continues at coordinate 81,860,321 of NC_055988.1, forward strand.
TTCTCTTCAGCACATGTGTTGGGCTACCCGAATCCGAATATGCTTCAAAATAAGCTTACGCCTATTCTGCAATTCTATGTGAGTAGAGAGTTTTGACTTAGAAGGTACTATGTTCACTTCCGTTTCCAGAGTATATCCTCAAAGCGAATTTGGTAATATTCTGAATAACTCATCATCAATCTAATCATTTCCATAAGAGCCCTATACCTTCTATCTACTACACCAATCTTGTTGGGGCATACCAGGTGCAGTTAGTTGGGATTGAATCCCGACTTCTAATAAGTGACTCCTAAACTCTCCTAAGAGGTGCTCGCCACTACGATCTAACCGTAGTATCTTGATGCTTTTACTTTGATGTTACTCCACATCAGCCTAGTACTCTTTGAACTCATCAAAGCATTTAAACTTGTGGCACATCAAGTAAATATATCCGTATCTCGAATAGTCGTCTATAAAAGAGACGAAGTATTCGAAATAACCTCTTGCCTGGATAGTCAAAGGTCCACACAAATCAGAATGAACCAATTCCAACATATCTTTGGCTCCATACCCCTTAGACTTAAAAGCTTCTTGGTTATTTTTCTTTCCAAGTATAACTCGCAGGTTGGAAAGATTTCCACTACCAATGAACCCAAAAGTTCATCGTCTATTATCCTTTGAATCCTACTCAAGTTAACATAACCTAGCCTTAGATGCCAAAGATATGATTGGTTCATTTTTGAAGGTTGCTTTCTCTTATTAGAGTTAGAAGATATGTTATTAATTTCCATTTGTTGCATTGTGGGAGTTATTGGATTTTTAAATTGCCAACCAACGTACCAGAACAGATAACTTCCCTCTTTTTCTTGATAACTACTTTGTTATCAAAAGAGACAGAATATCAAGTTCTTTGAATAGTTTAGAAACTAAAACTAGTTCCTTCTAAACTTGATACGTACAGATAATTTCTCAAAAATCCATATTTTATTCCTATTGAAGGATAAACATCTCCCACTGCAACAACTGCTACTTTCGCAGCAGTGCCCATGGTGACTTTCTCTTCATATAGTTGTCGGATTTCCTGGAACCCTTGTAATGAATTGCAGACATGATCAGTGACTCCCGTATCTACACACCAGGTACCGGTAGATATGACCACTAAACATGTTTCAACAACTAATGAATAAAATACACCGTTATTGTTCTCAATTCTGAGAGGATAATCTACCTTAATGTCCAAATTTTCCAATCATTATAATTGGGACCACTAAGTCTATTCTATAGTATAACAGCTAGGGGATTGACTAACATTTGAAAACCTAAGAATCACAAAAGTATTTGGTCAAGACCAACATCTCAAAATCCCTTTGAATTTTGTATACCACATTAGTGTGGACGTATACAAATTCTAAAAGGAGATTTTATTCATTAATTTTATTATCTTGTCAAATAAAATTAATAGTTGGTCTATCTTTGATCAAATATTTGGTCAAAACATTGAATTTAAAATAATATTGATTCCTCTAACAATATTATTTAAACTCACCAACACCTCTAACACCGGGAATTTTGCATGCCACGATAGTGTGGACGTATACAAAATCAAACATTTGTAAGAGGAGGGTTTTACCCATTAATAACCTTGTCAACCTATCTTTATGACAAATAAAATTACCTCAAACACCGTGAACTTTGTATGCCACGATAGTGTGGACGTATACAAAATCTCAACATTTGTAAGAGAGGGTTTTAATTTTATTATCTTGTCATTTTATCTTTATGACAAATTAATAGTTGGTTTTCCTTCGGTCACATAAATAATAGCAGTGACTCCAATGGGGAGAATGCTATTAAATGTGTCTAAGTGTATACCATTACTTGATACTTAGTCCATTAAATAAAATTATGCAACTTCCGATGGGGAAGATCACACGCTCCTAATTAATTTCCTATAATCATCCAAAATGGAAGTTTGATCTAGTGATCCGCAAACAAGCTCATCCGATATGGAGGAAGACACTCAGAGCCAACGCACAAGCTTGTTGCATCGCTTACAAATCAGTAATGGAGACAGTGGGATTCATATTCTAATCCCTCTCCCACTTAGTTATTTAAGGTGAGAAATTTTAACCTATGCTAGCATACATCACATGCACACACACACATCACAGTAAATAAAAGCAACATATATGGAAATTAAATTTCCAACTATTATGGCTTCTTCCATCACTGTTCTCCATGTGCTTCAACCCTTGCTGCTGCCATCTTTAGCCACCGCCATCAGGTCTAGTCGTCGCATCTATCTTGCTTCTTATTTCGCTGCGCCTTTGGTGCTCCAAAAGTACCACGCTTCGCAAGCATCCAATCCGCGACAAAATAGAATTTTACATATATCGATCCTATATTCCACGATGGAATGTACATGTAATCTAGATTGAACAAAAAAGTAAAATTCTAAAACTAATACAGCTCCTGCTGTATTTGATACATACAATCATGCACACACAAAATAATACCCTTGACATGTCCAAGGGTCCAATCACACACAAAATCTATATGCCATAATAGTTGGAGCATGCAACCACAAAGTCAGCACATCCTACTATTATCCTGCCTAAATTATGTATGACATGTGCATAATCTATGTGAAAACCAAACACACAGAGGTAAACCCTAGCTCTGATACCAATTATTGGTTGGTCCTAGGAAGATCGTACCGGTTCCACAGTAAAAAATTTTTGTACAAGTGTCAAACATTTCCTAAACAACCTATTGTGTTCTTTAAAAGTTAAATTAGGAATCGCAAACGGAACTTAACATTATTGATTCCAAATTTAACTTATCTATTCTTAATGGTTTAGACTTGGATCCCAAGCGAAACTTAACACTATTGATCCAAATCCACCTACGTTATAAATTTCATTAAATATTAATTTCCAAAATTGGCTTCCAGGACTGCATGGCGAGGCACATGGCCTTCTTGGGTATGAGAGCATCCACCACCGCCTAGACCAAGCCTTTTAAGGAAAGCTAATATTTAATTTCCTTATATAACTCTAGGTTTAACCAAAAAGAACAATCGAATCACAAATTTGAAAAACAAAAAAAAACATAACTTCGAAACAAATTTGAAAACTAGAATCTAATGCCTCTTGTGTTTGGAATTCTTACAAAGAAAAATAACTAGTATGATGCGGAAGAAAATTATTAGTTATACCTTCTCTTTGTAAGCTAATGACCTTGAGATCATCTGCCGTATTCCTCGGCTCGCCTTGGAAGTCGTGTGGGCGACGATCCTCCAAGATGAACACCACCCAAAGCCTTCTTCTCCTTCTCTAAAATCCGGCCACCACCACCACCAAGGAAAAGAGAGCAAGGGGAAAAGAAGAGGGGAGAGGGTCGACCACAATGAAGAGATCCAACACGAAATAAGAATTGTTATCTCATGATGCCTCCCCTCCCCTTCTTTTATATTATTTGCCCAAGGCAAATAAGGAAAGACTTTTTACAAAAATTAAAATCTTCCTCATGTTTTTCCTTTTTATTTTTCCTTTTCTTTCCTCTTGATTGAATCAATCACCAATCATTGATTGGTTTGATTTTATTTGGCCGGCCCCTTGCTTGGGCACCAAGCAAGGGTGGCTAGCCCCTTAAAGAGGAAGAAAAAATATTTTTATAAAATTTTATAAAAGAAGAAATCCTCATCTAAAATTTTACAAGCTCTCTCTCTTAAAGTGGATGTTAAAAAAGGAAAGTTTTAAAATTTAAAACCATGTTTTAAAATTTAAAACTTCTCTTCTAAAAATTTCCTTTTTTAACATTGTTACAAAAATAGAAAATTTTAATTTTAAAACTTCTCTTCCTTTTTTCTAAAACCATGAGGATGGTTAAAAAAGGAAAGTTTTAAAACTTTTAAAACTCTCTATTAAACCATGTGACCTAATTCAAATAAGGAAAGTTTTTAAAATTAAAATCTCTCTTTTAAAACTTGTAATTTTCTACAAAGAGAAGATTTTAAAAATTCAAAACACTCCTCTTATTTGAATTAATTATGGGCATATCAAGTTGGTAAGCTTTTCAAATTTCTCAAAGCTTCTCAACGTGCAAAGCTTTTAAAGCTAGAATCTTCTTAACATGCAAAGCTTCTCACGTTCAAGCTTTTCAAATCTCCTAAGCTTCTCACATTGACAAGTCTTGGCAAGCTTTTCAAAACAACGTTCAAAGCTTCCTTGCCACGTTGACATATCAACATTAGAGAATCCTTGGATAGCAATGTTAGAGTGTATACTAAAAGCCTAGCTTTTGGTATAAACATTTATCTAGAAATAAGAATCATATTGGTCAAATGTCTACATTTGTGATAAATGTAGTTGTTCAATTAATTTATATTGTAGATAACATGGTGTGTGGTGTCACACACAGAGGATCATGTTATCAGTACCTTATAAATTATAAACAGTAGCTCACGACCAAGATGGAAAGGAACAAACCATTTGAAGGTCGTAGTGTAATTAGGTATTAGTTTATCTTAACTATATAATTACACTAGTACACTTAGAGTGTATTGAGTAGGACCATTAGAGGTCGTTTCTTTTATACTGACTTTATAAAGAAACAAAGACCTCAGTTATTATGGAAGTGTGTGCTCTTAATCCTAATATAATAACAAGCACATATATTTGATATTTATTTCTTTAATTTGTCAATGGGTGAGATTTAGTTCGATGAATCAATAAGCCCGATAAGTTGGGAAATGATATCACTTATAGTGTGTGTTGTTGATTATAGAAGGAAACTGTGTCCTAGTAATCTAGGTTGAGAATGTCCCCAAGAGGAGCTCATAAGGATTGTCATGTTAAACCCTGCAGGTGGACTTAGTCCGACATGACGATGAAGTTGAGTGGTACTACTCTTGGAGCTAGATATTAATTAAGTGAGTTGTCAGTAACTTACTTAATTAGTGGACATTTGTTATCTTAAACACAGGGAGACTAACACACTCATAATAAGAAGGAGCCCAAAATGTAATTTGGGATTGATGCGGTAGTTCAATAATAGTTCTTTAGTGGAATGAATTATTATTGATAAAATTAAGTTGTGTGTTCGGGGCGAACACGGGATGCTTAATTTTATCGGGAGACCAAAACCAATTCCTCCTCTCGGTCCCTATCGTAGCCTCTTAATTATAGAGTACTATACCCACATATACCCACCTTCTTACCCATCCCATAGGGGCCGGCCAAGCTAGCTTGGAGACCAAGCTAGAGTCGGCCAAAGTTTGGTTCATGGGTGCTTCAAGGTGGCCGGCCCAAATTAAAATAAAAGGAATTTTATTATTTAAAATTTTTCTTATGTGGATAATATAATTTAAAAGAGAGTTTAAAAATTTAAATCCTTCCTTTTATAAGATTCTACAAAAGATTAAGAGAAGAGTTAAAATCTCTTTCCTTATTTGTAGATTAAAAGGTTGATTTTAATTTTGGTAAAAACTTTCCTTTTAATTATATTCATGATTTAAAAGAAAGTTTAAAAATTAAAAATTCTCTTTTATTAGTTTCTACAAAAGATTAAGAAAAGATTTAATATCTTTCCTTATTGTAGATTGAAAGGAGATTTTAATTTTTAGAGATAACTTTCCTTTTTGGAAATTATCCACATGTTTAAAAGAAAGATTTTAATTTACAAAAAATTTCTTTTTATTAACCAATCATGAAGGGATTAAAATTATTGGAGAAATTTTTATAAATTTCTAGAAACAAATTAGGAAGTTTTAATTTTTGTTTTAATTAAAACTCTCCTTGTTTTGGGGAGAAGAGTGGCTGGCCATTACAATTTGAAAAGAGAAAATTATTTTAATTAAATAAATTTTCCTTTTCAATGGCAAAAGAATTAAGGAAGTTTTTATTAATTTTTCCTTATTTGCCAAGACCAAGGATTATAAAAGAGGGGGTAGAGGAGGCTTCAAGGCGAACGACTCTATTCTATTTTTCCTCTCTTTTCTCCTTGGGTGTGGCCGGCCCTTTCTTTCCTCTCCTCTCCTTTGTGTGGCCGAAATTTTCTCATGGTGGAGATAGCTTTGGTGGCCGGAACTAAGAAGGAGAAGGAGAGAAAAGAAGCCTCTTTTCTAGCATCCCTTGGAGCATGGTGGTGGTGGCCGAACCTCTTCATCCTAGGAGAAGTTTTGATGGCCGAAACTTGCAAGGAAGAAGAAGGTGCTTGGTGGTTCTCATCTCGGAAGATCGTTGCCTACACAATGTCCGAGGTTAGAAGAGGAATACGGTAGAAGATCAAGAGGTCTTTCTAAAAGGTATAACTAGTAATTTTTCTTTCCGCATCATACTAGTTATTTTTTGGAAATAATACCAAATACAAGAGGCATACGATTCTAGAGTTTCGAATTTGTTTTCGATATAGTGTTCTTTTGTTTTTCTTTTCCTTGTGATTTGATTGTTCTTTTCGGTTAACCTAAAGTTATTTTAGGAAATTAAATATTATCTTTCCATAAAAGGTTTTGTCTTGTCGGTGGTGGTTGCTTCCATATCCAAGAAGGCCGTGTGCCTCGCCACGTCAGTACTGGGAACCAATTATGGAAATTAATATTTAATGGAATTAATAACTTAAGGTGATTTGGGTCGAACGTGTTAAGTTCCGCAGGAGACCCAAGTCAAAACCTAAAAGAACGAATAAATTAAGTTTTGGATCAAACGTGTTAAGTTCCGCAGGCGATCCAAAATTTAATTTAAAAGAACACATGGTAGCTAGGAAAAGGTTCAAACCTTTGTACAAAATTTTTGTACAGTGGAACCTCTAGGTTTTCCGAGTAGCAACCAACAAGCAACGCCAACAACACGGACTAGAAGATGGACTTGGATAGATTTGAAATTTTAATGAGGCTACGACAAGGACCTAGAAGAGAAATTGATTTTGACCTTCCGATGAGCTTGAGTATCCCGTGTTCGCCCCGAACACACAACTCAAGTTCATCAATAATAACTCATTCCACTAGAGAGTTATTATTGCACTACCGCACCAATCCTAAATTACATTATAGGCTCCTTCATATCATGAGTGTGTTAGTCTCCCTATGTTTAAGATAACGAATGCCCACTAATTAAGTAAGTTACTGACAACTCACTTAATTAATATTTAGCTCCAAGAGTAGTGCCACTCAACCTCATTGACATGTCGGACTAAGTCCACCTGCAGGGTTTAACATGACAATTCTTATGAGCTCCTCTTGGGGACATTCTCAACCTAGATAACTAGGACACAGTTTCCTTCTATAATCAACAGCACACACTATAAGTAATATCATTTCCCAACTTATCGGGTCAATTGATTTATCGAGCTAAATCTCACCCTTTGATAAGTTAAAGAAATAAATATTAAATATATGTGCTTGTTATTATATTAGGATTAAGAGGACACACTTCCATAATAACTAAGGTCTAGTTCTTTTATTAAGTCAGTATAAAAAGAACTTACCTAAAATGGTCCTACTCAATACACTTAGAGTGTACTAGTATAATTTCTTAGTCAAGAGAAACTAATACCTAATTACACTACGACTATTCCAATGTTTTGTTCATTTCCATCTTAGTCGTGAGCAACTGTTTATAATTTATAAAGAACTGATAACATGATCTTCTATGTGTGACACCACACACCATGTTATCTACAATATAAATTAATTGAACTACTACACTTAACATAAATGTAGATATTTTTGACCAATGTGATTCTTTTATTTCTAATTAAATGTTTATACAAAAGCTAGGGTTTTAGTATACACTCTAACATTTACCACCACCCTAATGGCAACTTTAACCAATCTTAACTAAGAGGTCTAGGGTTCAATCCTTACCTGGGCCATTTATGAATATATTTTAATTTCTTTTCTCTTCTTCTCTTCCTTTTTGCCCATTTAAAAATAGAAAAAAATTACGGGTGTTACAAGAACCATGCAATAGTGCAATGCTAGGGTGATGCTTGAGAATTCCATCAACAAGCTATTACTATCCCTTATAAAAAATTAATTTAATATCATACTTGATCTTAGACAAAAAGTCGAGAAAAGTATGTTTTCTAATATCACCGACCCAAGGTATTTATAAAAGCTTCTCTACTCGCAGTGTTGCAGATTCTAAGATGTGGGAATAAAAAAAACTCTAGATTTCTAATTGATTAATGAGAAAAATTCTCAATAATACGCCATAGCTGAGTCTCAAACTCTAAATCCCTAATTAATAAATGAGAAAAATTCTTAATAATACGTAGCAACTGAGTCTTAAACTCTAGATCCCTGATTCATGTGTGTGTGAAAAGTACTAATAAACCTTGAAATTATTTTCGGTGTAAAAAGAAAAAAAGATTTTAATGCAGTAATTTCATTTTGGGCTTCACCAAAATTAATTAGTAAATGTGGCAGATTCTTAATAAGGGCATCTCCAACTACAAATGAGAAAAGGAAAAAATGTGGGACTAAAAAAAACTCTAGATTTGTAATTGATTAATGAAAAAAAATTCTTAATAATACACTGTAGTTGAGTCTCGAACTCTAGATCCCTGATTGATTAATGAGAAAAAATTTATAATAATACATCACAACTGAGTCTTGAACTCTAGATCTCTGATTGATGTGATTGTGAAAATTACTAATAAAGCTTGAAATTATTTTTGGTGTGAAAAGAAAAAAAAAGGACATTAACATAATTTCATTTTGGGGTTCAAAAAAATTAGTTAGTAAAGGAGGCAGATTTTTATTATTATTTTTTAAATCTTTGATCATAGGTGTGGGATTGGTAAGGGCATCTCCCACTACAAATTTTTAAGAGATATTAGTCATCGCATACAGTGTCAGTGACGTTCGAGAATCCCAGTAGCAAGTTACTGTAATGGACTCTCCCTCATAAAAATTTAATTTAATTTTTTATATAAAATATTAAGCTAATGAGAACATATACTACACTTGATCTTACCCAAAAGACCAAGAAAGGTATGTTTTCTAACATCGCTGGTCCAAGGTATCTATCGCAATACTGTCAATCCTAAAATGTGAGACTAAAGAGAACGCTAACAGTGTATATTTTTTTATATAAATATAAATAAAAAATTACTAACAAACTTTAAAATTATTTTTAATATGAAAAAGAAAAAAAGACATTAATGTAATTTTATTTTATGTTTCGCCAAAATTAGTTAGTAAATGGTCATATTCTTAATAAAATACTAGCGATCGTGTGCACGCGTTGCATGAACTAGGCCCCTTATACCAGATGGGGTAATGTAGGGAGAGATCTGAGGGAAGAAGAATTGACCTATAAAAAATAGTTTTAATTTTTGAGTATTGCCCTTACTTTTATTTTTTTTAGTGGGGCAAGAGTCTAATATTTTGATAATTTTATACACCTCTAGAGATATTTATAAAAACTTAAGGTCAGACAACTGCCCCACCAAAGTTATGCATGGCTTCACCCCTGGTTGCATGTGTAATATAATACATGAATGCGTGTTGGCAATAGACTCTCCTTCATAAAAAATTAATTTAATTCTTTATATAAGATATTAAACTGATAAGAACAAATACTACACTTAATCTTGGTAAAAAAAAACCACTCATAAATTGGGTAAGGGTGCCAGACCCATGCAATAGTGCAATGCTAGGGTGACGCTCAAGAATCTCATCAGTAAGCTACTATAACGGACTACTCCATATAAAAAATTAATTTAATATCATACTTAATCTTAACTAAAAGGCTGAGAAAAGTATGTTTTCTAACCTCGCTGCCCCAAGACATTTATAGAAGCTTCTTTACTTATAGTGTTTCCAATTCTAAGATGTGGGACTAAAGAAAATTCTAGATTTCTAATTGATTAATAAGAAAAATTTTCAATAATACGCTGAGTCTCAAACTCTAGATCCTTGATTGATTAATGAGAAAAATTCTCAATAATACGCTGCAACTGAATCTTGAACTCTAGATCTCTTTTTGACGCATTTATGAAAATTACTAATAAACCTTGAAATTATTTTTGGTGTGAAAAGAAAAAACATTAATGTAATTTTATTTTGGGCTTTACTAAAATTAGTTAGTAAAAAAGGCATATTCTTAATAAAATAGTAAGATTATAAGATATATGGTACTGCTTTTTAATGAGTAAATTTAGTTTTAATATGCAAATTTACAAAACTCGTAACTCAATTAGTTGTCTATTTACTATCTTATTCTTAAATTTATATATTTTATCTATTAATGCTCCATATTTTGTCTATAGGTCATTAGAGGTAACATCTTGTCATCGCACGTTTCACACGCTCTCTTATCTCTTAGCAAATATGGTAAGTTTTTTCATGTTCTTCATTATGCATCAAATTTTTATTTACTATATCCTATTTTTAAATTTTCAGAACATCTTTCGGCGGGGTGGTAGTACACAGAGTTCTCATGCTAAGTCTGATTCAACACCTAGCATTGTACCTATGCCCCCCTGATCAGGCAAGACATTCCTATTCACCTTCGCCAGTACCTTCTCCACTTCAGTCACCAGTACTCATGCAAGTTCCTTTCAGACACTCATTTACTAAGGTGCAAGACATTCGAGAGTCTATAGTATCTTATGGAGATTCATAAGTACAAAAATATATTTTATTTTTTCAACTATTTTAATTATTTAACATTGTTTGTTTGTAACTTTATAATAGGTTTGAGAATTCTATACGTGTTATTCATGAGATTAATAGAATCATGAATAACTATTGGAGAGGAGATTCAATGACTTATACAAGTATTCCAACACCCACAAAACGGCTCTGGTAGAGCGAGTTTAGAGTATAATAATTCATTTTATATTTGAAATAAAAGTAAATATATAATCATTTTTTTCATTGCAGCGGTCATTAACTTGGGACTCTAGTCATGAATTAGAAATAAAGAGGGGTTTCAAGAAAAAAATATGGTGATCACATTCAACATGTACTAAATTATGCTAAGACTAGGGGGAAAAAGCCACCTTATGTCGCCAAGGAAAATTGGACTAGGATCTCCAATTTTTGGGCAACCGAGGAGTGCAAACAAAAGAGTCAACAAAATAAAATAAAAATAAGCTTATAATTATAGAAACCCGTCTGCAACATACGCGGTGACTCTATCAGTATCGATGAGCATAAATGCAGGTTGATAATTTTTTAACTCTCTCACTATTTTTTTTAATATTTCAAACTATTTCATTATTTTAACAGTGTTTAGACCAAGGAAATGGGGAAGAAGCTTGCATTCATAGATTCTTTCACCCGCACATATATAAATAAGACAAGACTTGGAGCGAGGATAGAGTTAAATCAATTAAGGTTTGGATTAATCTTGAATCATAATTTATAACTTAGTTAGATTATATTAGTTATGTATCTGCTCTAAATATATATTATATGCATCTATATTATATCTAATTAAGATTATATGCATTTCTAAATTATTATTATTGTAAATTCTTTTTAATTTTTTTTCATTACAATACAATATAAATATAATGAGGTAGAGCTAACATAGAGAAGTTCAGGTGCTAGTGATGATAATGAGGGATTTGAGCTGTCTGTTGGTAATAATTTGGATTTATGTCTAGAGGCAAGTGGAGGACCAAAAGAGGGAGGAAGAATATTGGGAATGCGTTCTTTGAGCATATCCTAAAGAATTGCTCGTACATCTTTTTCCACCCCACTACCAGTAACTGTAGAATGCACTGATAATCAAACTTGTATTTTGATGTATATTGATGAGTTTAAAGTCAGAGCACATGTATTTGATATACTTGTTAAGTGTGCAAATTGAATTAATTTGATGAATCTCGTGTAGGTCCCTTGGCGGTCGGTTAAAGAGGGGTGAATAGCCCTGCACAATTAAACAAAACTACCTTTCTCGATCTTTATGACTTGATTAAAATAAACAGACACTTATATAAAAATAAACTAATTAAAAGAGAGAGAAGAGGCATAGAGGGTTACTTGGTTTGCAATCAGAGGATTGCTAATCCAAGGTAATTAAAGCTCACTAAAAGACTCCTTGGGGCGAAGTATCCTCTTACAGAGTTGAAAGCTCACAAACAAGTAGAAGAACAGAAAATAGATCAATTACAAGTGTTGTTCTTTGCTACTTGGATCACAGTTATATTTATAGCTCTGATCGGGGCGCCTGAAAGGGTTCTAGGTGCCTGAACGTGGATAGAATTTTATCCGTGTCGCAACGGATCGCGACAGCTGGCGAATCGATAGGTTTTTTGGTCCGGGTGCTTGGACCAACTCCGGGCGCCTAGACTGGGCTGAACTTCTATCCATGCCGCCATCGAGTCGAGGTACTCTCGGGTTGTCCCAGGGGTCCAGGTGCCCGGACTAAGTCCAGGCACCTAGACCGAAAGTCAATTGAACCGTTAACTTTTTGGTCCAGGTCTTCCATTATGATTCTGCTCGCTTGAGTCCGAGTCTTCCACTCTAGCTTCGCTCGCTTGGGTGATTTCGGCCATCCGGAATAGGGCTCACCCGAACCCATTTTTCGACCTTCTCGGGTAATCTTCCACTCCGGTTTCTCGTCCCTTGGAAACACCACATGCCTCTGTCTCATCCGCTAGGGTACTCTTTCGCAGTATCTCATCCCTCGGATGCACCGAGTCCATTAACTCTCTCTCGTGCCGTCCTTCTCGCTAGCTGCATCTTTCGCTCGACTTCCTGTGCTCCTAAGTTCCTGCATACTTAGACACAAGGGTTAAACCACAACAGAACCTAACTTAACTTGGTTAATCACATCAAAACTATCTTGGAGCAATTACAATCTCCTCCTTTTTTATATGAGCAATCCTAAGTTAAGTTAGGATAAACCAACCGTGAATAACAGTAAAGTAATAAATTTTGCAAGTACAAAATGTGCAAAAATTAATGAAAATCAATGATATCCTCCCCCTAGACTTAATCTCTATTTCTCCCCCCTTTGATCACATTAAAAACAAGGGTACCCTTAAAATAACTTGGAAATAAATCTAAAACATAAATCTAAGGGATAAAGATAAGGTCGTTATCATCCATAAAAATCATGAAGTTTGAATTTTGAAAATCTGGATGTTACAATTTATAGATCATTTTTTTGAAAAATATTTTTAGAACTGGAAAAGTTCTAAAATTTTTTAGAGTGGTAAAACAAACATAATAAAAGGTTGAAAAAAATTTCACTAAATTTTCGACTTAATTTAAGCAAAAAAAAAATCTATACAAAGATGTATTTTTGAGAAAAAAAATTCTTAAAAATAGTTTTTAAGCTCACAAAATCTTGAAAAAAAATTCTAAGTCTGTATTATAGCAAGTAGCTTTAAATAAAAATTAAAATTTCAAGAAATAACTTTTCAAGAATTTTAAATATTAAAGATTTATATTTAAATAAATAATTCATAGAAATTTTACCAATGGTCAAAAAATTTCAAATATATATTTTTTGATAGAGAGAATGATAAATTTTTATAGAAAAATAAATTTTACAAAAAATAGTACCCTAAGATATTTTTAAATTCAAAAATGTAATTTTTGTTAAAAGATTTGTAAACAATAAATTAACGGTCAGGAAAATTTGAGATTTTTCCTACAGATAAGTGATGAGATCTCTTTCTCAGAAAAATTAAAAAATTAATTTTCCAATAGAAATTATACCAAAAAAAAGAATATTTAGATAATTCTAGATAAAAAAATATTAAATCAATTTAAAGTACAATATGCAACAAGAATTAATTTAAACATGATTTTGGAACCCAATATAGGTTCCTTCCAACTGGGTTTATCAAATATTTCTTAGGAATGAATTGTCTATCAACTTTTGTACTTTGGCTCTTATGGTATTTAAAATACCACTTAAGCCTTTTATAGTTCCTAAAATTTGAAGAAAAATTTGAACATGCATAAGTTTTCAAATTTTGTATTTGTTCTTTTAAATTTTCATTTTCTAATTTTAATTTGCCGAAATTTTCTAATTTACAAGATGTTGCTAAGGTTCCTTTTAATTCATTATTTTCTTTTATTAATTTTTTATTATCTATTTCTAATTTATAAGAATTTTTTGATAATATTTTAATAAACTTGTAAAGTTAGTCAGGAGATAGAGACCTTACCTAACTTACCTCGTCGATCCCATTATCTGATGCACCCCCTATAGAGATGCTTTCTTCTGATGTTGCTCCTTTTTTTTTTGATAAAAGGTAAATATGTATGGATGGAGCGAAAGGGATATACATCAACTTATGGCTCCTGGCTTTCATTCGTCATGTCCGAACAAATGCAAGATCAGAATGAAAGAAATCCATAGGGCCGCTAAAGGATATAGTGTCGCACACGAGGATTGGCACTAGGTTGGTGTAGGTCGACACCAACCTACATCACTATTAACCAAATCATACAACAGACAATCACACAAACGCCACTAACATATATCACATCACTGTCAATAATGCGGTGTCATCATTGTCGCCATGAAATCATCTGTCTATGGCTACTCCTCCTCTTGTCCGCTGTACCTGGCCACCCTCCATGTCAACCGCATCCATCACCTGTAACGACCACCCTTCTTACTACTACTACACTCTAAGGATGACCGTTACTTGACTACTAACTCTACTTAACCGGTATGATAAAAATCTTTAGGAAAACCCTACCAAAAAATTTCGACAGAGTCTCCCCTGTACCGGTGACCCCAAACTGGGATACATAACATGTATACTCAGCCACAGGCGGCTGGAACAGATATTTTCACAACCACGCAGTATAATAGCACAATAAAAATATGAAACTACTCTAGCAATGGCAAACAACCATATCACTCCAACAATAGGAGGTATCAAACTACAAATGCGGAAATAAACTCAATTACAATCTCAACTTCATCATAGCATTAAGGAGAAAAGAAAATGAAACATAACAAATCTTAAACTAAGTGAGTTCTTTAGCTAAGTCTCAAGGATCTCCATAGTCCACACATCACACACCGTCACAGCATCTCCTTGTCGCCTTCTTCCTTATATTTTAGCTTTTCCTTTATCTGCAGTAGGAGGAAATGCAGTCTATAAGCATAAAGCTTAGTGAGCGCTATCTACTCACAAAACTCGATATGCATGTATATAAATAAAAACATGCTAAAACTGAATACTAACATGTAAAGCTACTCATGCTCATAAATAGCAAAGAAAACAACTAACTGAAAAGCTAACATGTATAGCTAATCATGTTCATAAATAGCAAAGGAATCATACTAACTGAAATACTAAACATGTACAACTAATCATGCTCATAAGTAGCGAAGAAACTAATTGAAAAGCTAACATGTAAGGTTAATCATAGAACTATCATGTGTATCAATAAGAAACTGAATTGATACCTAAGCTAAACTAATTAATGCTAAACTGAGTCTAACTTGTATTCACATACTAATTTGTGAAGTTTTGAAAAACTATTTACATAATAGATTAAAATAATAATCATGCTGCTGATGGGCCCGGCAACTGTACTTGCTGTGCGCGCATCCCTAACTAAACCCGGGATTGCAAGTTCCAAGTCTAGTAGGGTTTACTAGGTTATCTAAACCTAGGGACGACTGTGGGAGCCCAACCCAATGGATATCTAATCCAGTACAGTGCCACTGCTGAAAAATAAAATACTGATTTCATAGCTAATTTTCTTATCTTACTTTTACTAGGTTATCTGAACCTAGAACTAGGTTATCTGAACCTAGAGGCGACTGTGGGAGCCCACCCATTGGACCGTAGTCCCATATAAGCTGAAGCAAGACTAAATAAGTTATTTTAAATGCTTCTACTGCATTAACTGAGCTATTAAAATGCCTACTGTGGCATTATATTGAGCTAAGCATTTTATCAAGCACTTGGTGTGCACTAGAACACACCCTACGTACTGAAAATCTGTATACAAAGCTTAACATAAATCCGCATGCAAAGCTTAACAAAAATCTGCATATTAAGCCTATCAAAATCTGCATACTTTACTTATAAAAATCCGCATGCTATAAAAATAGAACTGCTCATGTTATTCCAATAGCAAATAGGAAACTAGAACAACTTAAACATGCTGTGAAAGTAAAACAAATTCAACTACTAGGCATGCAATAAAATCTAGAAAATTTGCTCATGTTATTCTAATAACAAAGGAATCTTAGAAAATAAAGGAATCATTGCTGCATGGAATTAACAGAATATCATGCTCACTAAATCATCACAAAAGGATCTAAACTACTATGAATTGGTGGCTGTTCTTGCCCATGAATATGCACAAAAGATCTATCCAAACATACTAAGGTACCAAGTTGTGCATGCTCATTAAGGAAACTACACTGCTGTTCATGTTATTCTAATAGTAAGGAGAAACATTATAATTCAATACTGCTCGTGCTCTTCTAGTAATAAAGAAACTACACATGCTTAACTAATAACAAATAGAAAAGTCCAACAACATGCTAAATCATAAGTCTAAAGAATCTTTAGGAAATAAAAACAATCTTGAAACCAATCCAAAACTGTTCCGAAGTCATGAAAGGAAGACTAAATCCCTAGCAACAATTCTATATAGCATGATCCAAAACATGAAAGGAAACTAAAGCTCTATCAATTTCCTCAATTCTGTACAGTATAATCCAAGGCAAAGAAACTCATGCTCTGATTTAACAAACGAACTTCTGAAATTGAAACTACAACACAACTAATGGAACAAAACCGAAATCCAAAACCTTCCTGAACTAGCTATCCATGTTATTCCGAATCTCTCCTCATCTTCTTAAAACTCACGGCAGCAAAGAATATACGGATCAATCCGAATCAAAGAAGGAAACTAGAACAACCTATTCCTTACAGCATGTTTCAAAATAAACATCAAGAAGCTAACAAGAATTTGAAACCGACAACCACCAGCTAAACAAACAAACATGCTGTGAATGATAAGGAATGAAATCAAATTCCGAAATCAAAAGGAAAAGGAGATCAATGTCGCGGAACTACTCCTACTGCAGGTGAGAAGCAACTCACCGAGCGTTCTTGGACTTACAACCGACGGAGACGACCTCTAGGGCTTCGGAGATGTGGTTGTTTCGGCTCTTCTTTGTGCCCGCGCGCTCTCCTTGCCGAGAGGATCACAAAGGTATGAAGAACTCACGGAGAAGGGTGCTCGCCGGCCGCCGGAGACGAAGCCCTAGCTTCGTCTCTGTTTTCGCCCGAGAGGAGAAGCGCCGTCGCGAGAGGAGGAGGAGAAGATTTCGTCACGGGGAAGACCTAAGTTCTCTTCTTATAACTTTAATATTCTGTTAACTAACTATTGCTTAAATACAACTTGATTCGGGTTTTATTAACAAACCCGCGGCTGGTCTGTTGGTGGGCTGCGTTCTGCTTAAAGCCCAACGCGAGGGATCGAATCCCAGCTGCAACCATTTTATTTCCTATTATTTTACTGTTCCTAACTATTACTTAAATATATATCGCTCCATATATAATTAACAAAACGAGCGTAGCTCAGCTGGTCGGCTGCGTCCGGTTAAAACCTGGTTCGGGTCCGAGGTCTTGGGTTCAAAACCCGGCTTCAACATATATATTTATTATTATTTTTTTTTTTATTTTTTTAAACTTCTTCCTCTTGGTAAAAATACCAAACGAACTCCAAAAATTCCATAAAAATACTCTAAAAATTTCTAAAAATCTCTAGAACTTTTCTAAACCATTTCTAGATTTTAATAAGATCTTTTAGAACTCTAAATCATGAAATTTGGGGTGTTACATCACCAACCATCAGATGAAATGGTCCACCAAACAAAAGCGGGGGCAGCATCTCCATGTTTGACCACCCCTCCTGTTAGAATGTATACTAAAAGCCTAGCTTTTGGTATAAAACATTTATCTAGAAATAAGAATCACATTGGTCAAATGTCTACATTTGTGATAAATGTAGTTGTTCAATTAATTTATATTGTAGATAACATGGCGTGTGGTGTCACACACAGAAGATCATGTTATCAATACCTTATAAATTATAAACAGTAGCTCACGACCAAGATGGAAAGGAACAAACCATTGGAAGGTCGTAGTGTAATTAGGTATTAGTTTATCTTAACTATATAATTACACTAGTACACTTAGAGTGTATTGAGTAGGACCATTAGAGGTCGTTTCTTTTATACTGACTTTATAAAGGGACAAAGACCTCAGTTATTATGGAAGTGTGTGCTCTTAATCCTAATATAATAACAAACACATATATTTGATATTTATTTCTTTAATTTATCAATGGGTGAGATTTAGTTCGATGAATCAATAAGCCCGATAAGTTGGGAAATGATATCACTTATAGTGTGTGTTGTTGATTATAGAAGGAAACTGTGTCCTAGTAATCTAGGTTGAGAATGTCCCCAAGAGGAGCTCATAAGAATTGACATGTTAAACCCTGCAGGTGGACTTAGTCCGACATGATGATGAAGTTGAGTGGTACTACTCTTGGAGCTAGATATTAATTAAGTGAGTTGTCAGTAACTTACTTAATTAGTGGACATTTGTTATCTTAAACACAGGGAGACTAACACACTCATAATAAGAAGGAGCCCAAAATGTAATTTGGGATTGGTGCGGTAATTCAATAATAGTTCTCTAGTGGAATGAATTATTATTGATAAAATTAAGTTGTGTGTTCGGGGCGAACACGGGATGCTTAATTTTATCGGGAGACCAAAACCAATTCCTCCTCTCGGTCCCTATCGTAGCCTCTTATTTATAGAGTATTATACCCACCTATACCCACCTTCTATACCCACCTAAAGGGGGTCGGCCAAGCTAGCTTGGGAACCAAGCTAGAGGGGACAGCCAAATTAAATTAAAAAAGAATTTTAATTTTAATTTTTATTATGTGGAAGATATAATTTATTAAAGAGAATTAAAATTAAATTATCTCTCTTGTAAAAGATCTACAAAAGATTAAAGAAAGAGATTAGATCTCTTTCCTTATTTGTAGATTGGTGAGATATTTTATTTTCTCTTTAAAAATTATTCACATGTTGTAAAATTAAAATTATGAAAATTTCTTTTTATCAACCATGAAGAGATTTTGAAGAGAAATTTTAATTTTAAAATTTCCGGAAACAAATTAGGAAGTTTTAATTGTTGATTGAAACTTGTCTAATTTGATTTCATGATGTGGCCGGCCATTAGAATTTAATTGGAGAAATTTTATTTTATTTTTCTCAATTAAATCATGTCAAGGAAATTAAGAAAATTTTATTGTAATTAAATTTCCTAATTTTCTTAGGCCAAGGAATATAAAAGAAGGGGTGAGGGTGCCTTCATGAGGAACAACCTCTATTATTTCTCTCCCTCTTTTGTTCCTTCGTGTGGCCGGCCATCATCCTCTTCCTCTCTTCCTCTTGTGGTGGCCGAACCTCTCTCTCCCCTTGGAGCTCTTGTGGTGGCCGGATACTACTTGGAGAAGAAGAAGAAGAAGGAGAGAAAGCTAGCATCTCTTGGAGCTTGGTTGGTGTTTTGATCTTCTTCCTTGGTGAAGCTTCCTTATTGTTGGCCGAACCTAGCTAGGAGGAGAAGGAGGTGGTTCGTGGTTTCTCATCTCGGAAGATCGTTGCCCACACAACGTCCGAGGTTAGAAGAGGAATACGGTAGAAGATCAAGAGGTCTTTCTAGAAGGTATAACTAGTAATTTTTCTTTTCCGCATCATGCTAGTTATTTATGGAAATAATACCAAATACAAGAGGCTTACGTTATAGTATTTCGAATATGTTTTTCGAAGTTGTGTTCTTTTGTTTTTTTTCCCTTGTGATTTGATTGTTCTTTTGGTTAACCTAACGTTATTTTAGGAAATAAAATATTAGATTTCTATAAAATGTTTTGTCTAGTCGGTGGTGGCTGCTCCCATATCTAAGAAGGTCATGTGCCTCGCCACGTCAGTACTGGGAACCAATTATGGAAATTAATATTTAATGGAATTAATAACTTAAGGTGACTTGGGTCGAACGTGTTAAGTTCCGCAGGAGATCCAAGTCAAAAACTAAAAGAACAAATAGATTAAGTTTTGGATCAAACGTGTTAAGTTCTGCAGGCGATCCAAAATTTAATTTAAAAGAACACATAGTAGCTAGGAAAAGGTTCAGACCTTTGTACAAAATTTTTGTACAGTGGAACCTCTAGGTTTTCCGAGTAGCAACCAACACCTCCAACATCTAGACAATCTAACAACCGATCGGAACCCCAACCATCCTCCATTGCCCGGGCACCATCTATCCTATGTTCATCGCCGGGCGGACACCAAACACACCGGCCAGTAAAAAAGGGATAGTCCAAAGTAGATATCGCAGAGGTAAAGCCTGTCCATCTGATGCATTCTTCATGCTCAATTCTACCTTGCGGCAACCCCATGTGCGCTCCTCTCCGGCCGACAATGAGCAGCCCTATGCGGCAGATGGGGCAGTGTGCCCCATCTGATGCATTCTTCATCAATGCTTTCGATGCTCATCTATGATGAACTCGCTTTGTCATCTTTTTGGTGACTTGCCATCAATGCAAGTCCGACATAGGCTACGATATCCGAATCTGATGACGATGTTTCGTCCCATGTCACTTTTAAATTCTTGTGTTTCTTCTTGGTCCCTTTTTTATCTTTTTCTTTGTCATTGTCCTTCAATTTTGAGCAGTGCTTTTTAATGTGCCATTCTTCATTGCAATTGTAGCACCTTACTCTCCTTTTTCTTTTGGCCTGCACTGGATTAAATTTATTAGTTTTAAACAACTTTTAAATTTTCTTACCATGAATGTCATTTCATCATCGTCTAAAGAAGTTTCACATTTTGGTTCATCCGTTTTTGCTTTTAAGGCAATGTTGTGCCTGGGATCCTTCTTCAGATCTGCACATCTCATTTCATGAATTTCAAAAGTTGAAAATAGTTCTTCTAGGGTACTTACTTCTAGATCCTTGTGTTGGTTGCTACTCGGAAAACCCAATGGCTCCACTGTACAAAAATTTTGTACGTGATCTGAACCTTTCCTTGCTACCATGTGTTCTTTTAAGTTAAACTTGTATCTCCTGCGGAACTTAACACGTTTGATTCCAAGTTTAACTTATATGTTCTTTTAGGTTTAGATTTGGATCTCCTGCGGAACTTAACACGTTTGATCCAAATCACCTAGGTTATAAATTCAATTAAATATTAGTTTCCAAAATTGGCTTCCAGTACTGCATGGCGAGGCACTTGGCCTTCTTGGATATGGGAGCAACCACCACCGACTAGACAAAACCTTTTAAGGAAAGTTAATATTTAATCTCCTTATATAACTCTAGGTTAACCAAAAAGGAACAATCAAATCACAAGGAAAAAAGAAAAGAACACAACATCGAAATTAAATTCGAAAAATAAGAATCGAATGTCTCTTGTATTTGGTATTTATACAAAGAAAAATTAACTAGTATGATGCGGAAATTAAATACTAGTTATACCTCTTCCTTGTATGCTAAAAACCTCGAGATCTTCTGCCGTATCCCTCGCCTCCTCTTGGACGTCGTGTGGGCAACGATCCTCCAAGACGAACACCACCCGGAAAGCTTCTCCTCCTTCTCTAGAATTCGGCCACCACCACCACAAAGGAGCAAAAGAGAGCAAAGGGAAGAGAGGGAGAGGGGCCGGCCAATTGATGATCTCCAACAACACAATATCAATTGTTATGTTATTCAAGGCCTCCCCTTCCCCCCTTTTTATATTAATTTCCCAACGGAAAATTATGGAAAGAGTTTTATAAAAAATTAGACTCATTCCTATTTCCTTTTCTTTTTCTTTTTCTTTTTCTTTCCTTTTAATTAATCAATCCTAGATTGATTTATTAATTAAACAAATATTTGTTGATGTTTAATTATTTGACCGACCCCTTGCTTGGGCACCAAGTAAGGTGGCCGGCCACTTATTAAAAGGAAAAGAAAGAAAATTTTTTTTTTATAAAATTTTAAAAGAAGAAAACTTCTAATAAAATTTTACAAACTCTCTTTTTTTTTCTAATGTGGATATTAAAAGGAAAGTTTTATAATTTAAAACCAAGTTTTAAAATTTAAAACATCTCTAATAATATTTCTTTTTAAAAGAAAGTTTTATAAATTTTACAACTCTCTTTTAAAACCTTGTGGCCTAATTTAAATTAGGAAAATTTTATAAATTTTTAAAATCTCTCTTTTTACAAATTGTAAATATCTGAGGAAATTTAAAAATTCAAAAACAACCTTCCTAATTTAAATATTGTGG
Organism: Zingiber officinale; assembly: GCF_018446385.1. Taxonomy (NCBI): domain Eukaryota; kingdom Viridiplantae; phylum Streptophyta; class Magnoliopsida; order Zingiberales; family Zingiberaceae; genus Zingiber; species Zingiber officinale. The sequence goes on from NC_055988.1 coordinate 81,882,602, forward strand.
TCGACCCCCTTGCCCAAGGCAAGGGCCGACCATTTCTAGAGAATATGTGGCCGGCCAATGTTTGGTCACCAAGTAATGAACCGGCCCCTTCTTGGACACCAAGATAGGCTTTTCTTTGGATGGACTTGAGGCTTTATTGATGCTACAACAGGGACTTAGAGGAGAAATTGGTTTTGGCCTTCCGATGAGCTTGAGTATCCCGTGCTCGCCCTGAACACACAACTCAAGTTCATCGATAATAACTCATTCCACTAGAGAGTTATTACCGCACTACTGCACCAATCCCAAATTACATTATGGGCTCCTTCTTATCATGAGTGTGTTAGTCTCCCTGTGTTTAAGATTACGAATGTCCACTAATTAAGTGAGTTACTGACAACTCATTTAATTAATATCTAGCTCCAAGAGTAGTACCACTCAACTTTATTGTCATGTTGGACTAGGTCCACCTGCAGGGTTTAACATGGCAATCCTTAGGAGCTCCTCTTGGGGACATTCTCAACCTAGATAACTAGGACACAGATTCCTTCTATAATCAACAACACATACTATAAGCTATATCATTTCCCAACTTATCGGGTATATTGATTTATCGAGCTAAACCTCACCCTTTGATAAGTCAAAAGAAATAAATATTAAATATACATGCTTGTTATTATATTAGGATTAAAAGCACACGCTTCCATAATAACTAAGGTCTAGTTCTTTTACTAAGTCAGTACAAAAAGAACTTACCTAAATGATCCTACTCAATACACTTAAAGTGTATCAGTGTAATTTATTAGTCAAGATAAACTAATACTTAATTACACTACGTCTATTCTGATGGTTTGTTCCTTTCCATCTTAGTCGTGAGCAACTGTTTATAATTTATAGAGAACCGACAACATGATCTTCTAAGTGTGATTCCACACTCCATGTTATCTACTATATAAATTAATTGAACAGTTACATTTAATAAATAAATGTAAACATTTGACCAATGTGATTCTTTATTTCAAAATAAATGTGTACAAAAGCTAAACTTTTAAGTATACACTCCAACACCTTGGAGATATAATAAGCATTTACTAATGAAGCCCATTCAGTAGTCTTAGGAAATATGTTAAGTGCGTACCTTAGCGAACCTCGGTTGGTTACCTTTTCTCCGAGATTCGTGAGTTCGGTAATGAGTTCCTTTTGTAACGACCACCCTTCTTACTACTACTACACTCTAAGGATGACCGTTACTTAACTACTAACTCTACTTAACTGGTATGATTAAAAATCACATGGAAACCCTACCGAAAAATTTTGGCAGAGTCTCCCTTGTACTGTGACCATAAACCAAGATACAAGCATAGTATACATCAGCCACAGGCGGCTGGAACATTTATCAAACACCCACGCAGTTAAATAAGTATCAAACACACAAATATCTACTTACTAAACTGAACTCATCCTTCATGCAATCTAAACAGAATAATCTCAAATGACATGAACTTAAAATACAACTCAAATGGTTACAATAACTAAAATACGGAAATTAAAATTAAGGAAGAAGACTAAAGGGACTCCTTTCTAATCCCAAGACTTCCATAGTCCTGGCATCACACATCATCTGCGCCACCTTGTCGCCTTCCTTTATCTGCAGTAAGAGGAAATGCAAACTATAAGCAAAATGCTTAGTAAGCGCTATCTAACTCACAAAAACTCAATATGCATGTGAATATACTGAAAACTAAAACTGAATGCTCAAAGGGAAGACTACTCATGCTCATCTACTAGTAAATAAACAACCATACTGAAGTGCTAAACATGTAAAGCTACTCATGCTCTTCTAACAGCAAAGAACAGTAAGCTAATCTAAATAACATGCTAGCATAAAAGGGAACTAAACTTGCTGATTCTAAAACAAAGTGAAACTTGATTCATTTGTTCTAAAATTATTCTTTTATACTTTTATACTTATGTGAAACTTATTTTGTTTGTTCAAAAACTTATACTTATAATACTTCAAAATAGTAATCAACTTCTCTTGGGTCTGACAACTATACTTGCTATGCTCACATCCCTAACTAGACCCGAGATAGCTGGTCCCGAATCTAGTAGGGTTACTAGGTTATCTAAACCTAGGGACCGACTATGGGAGCCCAACCCAAGGACTACTGAGAGTCCTGCATACTAGGTTATCTAAACCTAGGGATGACTATGGGAGCCCAACCCAAGGACAACTGAGAGTCCAGTACAGTGCCACTGATAAAAGGAAAATACTTGTTATCTTTTAATACTTCTAATATATAATGCATCGGCATTTTAATAAGCACCTTGTGTGCCAAAATCCCTAAAGTCTTAACTTTGGGATCTACTTAAGGCCTTGGCCTTTTTCTTTCTTTTCTTTATCTTTCTTATACTTGTTAATACTTCTAACAAAAGAATGCTTCTTTTAAAACTAAAATGTTTAACAAAAATCTGCATATAAGCTTAATAAAAATCTGTTATAAGATTGGAGTTCTGCATGCAACACTTATCAAAATCTTCAAACAATACTTATAAAAATCTTGCGTACAATACTTATAAAAAGATCTGCACTATATTAAATTGCATATTTTAATCGAGAACTGCAATGCTAAACAAAACTAAAACTGTAAAACATAAAAATTTACATACTTTAAGAACTAAAACTAAACTATCTGTTTATAACACATGCACCCAAACTAGGCATAAAACTCATGACATGCCAATCCAAATTTGCATACATGAAAACATAATGCACAGCAAGAAAAAAATCTAAACCTTACCGGCCACATTAATCCGAATTAATACAAGGCTACATAATCTAAACTAAATCTGCAAATCTAACAAAAAGGAACCATCTAATCACATGCTTAAACTATACTATTTGCTTCCTTTCTTGTGATTCACGGTAGCAAACAAGCAAGAATCCAGCACAACCTTAAAACTGAATTATGCAACATTAATTGCAACTCAAGATGTAGGTACAGCTATATTCAACGCATTACAAACTGAACTACAAAGCTTGGAGGTAACACGCCCGCATGCTTGAACTTACCCTTCTCTATTCTACAGCAGAACCTATCAATATTCTGTGTCAATTTAAAGTTAAGTTATAACCACCAATACTCTAAACATCGCTTATCTAATGATTTGCGTTCTTAAACTCATCTCTTGCAAGCTACTACACACTCAATCAAATGAAATGCAGCCACCCACTGCTGTACAGAAGGAAAAAAAAACCCGAAATCCAAATCCTGAAGAACCCAATCAAATCTTCCTTAAGCTTGCTATAACAGAACTACAAAGAAACAACTGGATCCTCTTTAAACATGCTACAACAGGACACTAAAGAGCAATCAGGCCTTCTTCAAGCATGCTACAACAGAAATTACAAAGAAGCAATGGAATCTAGAATGCAACAATAACCAATTCAACATCTTTCAACCGATCCAGAAAATCCACAGCAAAACTCAAAGGACCAAGTAAGACATTATCATGAAAACAGCACGGTACAACCTATCAGAAATCTCATCTAAACAAATAGGAGTCACGACACCCCTTTAAGGTAAGAACTCTTAAAAAGCAAGGTAGGATTTAAAGGGGCTTGTCTTCTACATCGTAGCTAGCTCGGGAAGAACAGAACAACAAAATTCAATCATAAACGCTCCAAAATCTTGCGAAAATCCATTAGTAGGCCTTATCCGAATCTAGCAACCATCCAAAAACCTCACGGCAAAAGCCCTAAACCAGAAATCTCCCCGGCAAAACTCGAAAACAAGGCAAAACGAGAATCCGGAGCTACTCTACTGCAGGTGAGGAAGCTCTTACCTTGGGTTTCTTGTACTTACAGCCGAAGAAGAAGGCTTCCACTGCTCTAGGGTTTCGGGTGGTCTTGCTTCCTCGGCGATCTCTTGTGTCTACACCTTCCTCTCGCTGAAGGGGTCTTGAGAACGTGAAGATCTCACGGGAAAGGTCCTCACCGGCCACCGGAGACGCTGGGCTTCTCGCTGCGTCTTCGCCGAGAAGAGCCGCGCCGTCGAACTCGAGAGAAGGGGAGAGGGATCGAGAGAATTAATTTCCTCTCTTAACTTAACCTCTTTTATAACCTAATACTTCTGTTACAGCTTAAGACTATTTCTCTTCCTTCTTATTACGAATTCCCGTTGGATCACCTGGTCAGCAGTGTTTGATCAAATCAAACCGTTGCTGGTTCGATTCCCCCGCAACGCCCTTTTTCATTTTAATTAATTTTGATTTCCTAACTACGGCTTAAGTACAATTCGACCCTTATTTGATTAAGTAACAACTGCTAGCCCAGTTGGTTAGTCAGGTTTTGCTTGGGTCAGGGGTTGCCGGTTCGAGCCTCAGCTTGGACATTTTTTTGTCACAACTTCTTTCTTTTGGTAAAAATACCAAACGACCTCCAAAAATTCCATAAAAATACTCTAAAAATTTCTAAAAATCTCTAGAATTTTTCTAAAATATTTATAAATATTTTTAAGAACGTTTAAGACTCCTAATGGGAAAAATTAGGTCGTTACACCTTTATTCTTGAGTGAAGGTGTGCAACAATTTTGCCTTCTTCTAATTTGATGTTGCTAATCTAGCTAATGCCTGAGCAGATCTCATCTCGCAGGTTTTGCCTCTAAGGTCCCTTCATATAGTTCTAAGAATTTCTCCCATAGCTCCTTGGATGATGCGTAGGCTCCGATCCGGTTGACTTCTTGAGGTGGTAAGATGCTAAGCAGATAAAACTCTATTTTGTCGTTTGCCACGAAGTCGGCTTGCTCCTTTTTCATCCATTGGTATTCTTCTTTGTCTTATAGTGCTTCAAAACTAAATTTCATAATTAATAATAATCAAAATCTGTCTTAAGAATACCTCCATCTTTTTCTTCTAGTTTGCGAATTCCCCCTCGAACTTCGGTGGGTAGATGCTCGGTTCGACCATCTCTTGTGCTTCGATCATCGGTTAGTCTTCTTGAAGTGGTTGGGCTCTGATACCAATTGTAGGTCCCTTGGTGGCCAACTAGAGGGGGGTGAATAGACCTGCACAATTAAACAAAACTACCTTTCTCGATCTTTATGACTTGATTAAAATAAACAGACACTTGTACAAAAATAAACTAATTAAAAGAGAGAGAAGAGGTACGAAGGGTTACTTGGTTTGCAATTAGAGGATTGCTAATCCAAAGCAATTAAAGCTCACTAAAAGACTCCTTGGGGCGGAGTAGCATCTTATAGAATTGAAAGCTCATAAACAAGTAGTAGAATAGAAAATAGATCAATTACAAGTGTTGTTTTTACTACTAGGATCAAGGTTGTATTTATAGCCTTGATCGGGCGCCTGGAAGAGTTCCAAGCACTTGGACGCGGATAGAATTTTATCCGTGTCGCAATGGATCACGACAACTAGCGAATCGATAGGTTTTCTGGTCCGGGTACCTGAACTAGCTCCGGGCGTCTGGACCAGCTTCGGACACCCAAACTGGGCTGAACTTCTATCCATGCCGCCATCGAGTCGAGGTGACCCTGGGCTATCCCGGGGGTCCAGGCGCCTGGATCGAAAGTCAACCTAACTATTGACTTTTTGGTCCGATCTTCCACTATGATTCCGCTGGCTTAAGGCCAGGTCTTCCACTCTGACTCTGCTCACTTGGGTGATTTCGGCCATCCAAAATATGGCTCATCCAAACTCATTTTCTGGCCTTCTCGAGTAATCTTTCACTCCGGCTTCTCGTCCCTCGGAAATGCCGCACGCCTTCTTCTCATCTACCAATGTACTCTTCCGTAGCACCTCGTCCCTTGGACGCATCGAGTTCGTCGACTCTCTCCTGTGTCGTCTTTCTCACTAGCTGCGTCTTTCACTCGACTTCTTGTGCTCCTAAGTTCCTGCACACTTAGACACAAGGGTTAAATCACAACAAGACCTAACTTGACTTGGTTGATCACATCAAAACTATATTGGGGTACTTACATCTTGAGGATCAGATACTATGTAGAAAGTCCAAATGCGTCAGGAGGATCGGACTAGCAGAAAGTCTAGATTAGTCAGAAGGACCAGAAATATGGCAAGAGGGCTAATGGGTCAGTGTAGACCAGACATTGAGGCAAGAAAAGACCTGGTGGGAGATTGGATGTCAAGTATGAAAGTTTAAGAAATGGTAAGTAAGGTAAGTCACTGAAGTGGAGAGAACTGATGAGGATGAGGTGTTGATCCAACTGAGAGTCAAGTTGAAAGTCTAAATTGAGATTAGACTAAAATCTTTGTCAGGATTTTATCATGCATACATATGTTCTAAATTTGTTTTGTAGGATAAATACTATATTTATTCTAACATTATTTTACAAGTGTTGTGTTTATTGGAAAATAAGTTCATTCAACATATCCTCAAAAAACATGATTCTGTCGACTGATCATTTGGATTAGTCGACTAATCAGATATATCACTGAGATGAGATCAGATCAAATCGAAGGTGAAAAGGAAACATTAGGTTCTATCGACTGATAAGAATGTTTAGTTGACAGATTATGAGCGAATCAGAGATAAGATTGGATCGGATCAAACGAGAAAAGGAAACATAGTGTTCCGTCAACTGATAAGTATGTTTAGTTGACGGATCATCAGATTTTATCGAGATCAGACTTGATTAGTCAGATCCAGCGAAAAGCGAAGCTTGGTTCAGTCGATGGATAAAGTTAATTAGTCGACAGATAAAGTTGATTTTGTGATCGAGAACCTGGATACAAACCTGGGAAGATGCTTTGGGTTCAATCGACGGATCATCAAAGATCAGTCGATGGAACAATGATAATTTTGAAAGTTCAACTGAATTAGTGAGATTTGATTGACTTGTGGCTCACTTATAAAAGAAGCCTCGGGATGAAAGGCTCAGTATTGTTTTTGAAAAGAACTAACTCTTTCACCTCGAGCTCTCATTCTCTGTGCCAAGATCGTATTCAAGAAAGCCTCCACGCCGAGAGCAACACCGACAACGAGCTTCAATTTCTACTATACTATTGTAGGTAAACTTTATTTTCATTGCATAACTAAGAGAGTGGTAAAGTTGTTACTATCTCTTTTATTTTGTATTCAATTTCTCCTTTCAAAATTTTGGAAGAGATTCTAGTAAATTGGCTAACGGATATAGTCCAAGGGATTGTAAGTCTTGGAGTAGGAGTCAGCTAAGCTCCAAACCAAGTAAAAATCTAATTGTGATTTTTTTTTTTTGTTTTTCCTTGCTTCTATTCCGCTGCATACTTATGTTCAGATATGTTTGTTTAAAAAGGAAAGAAAAATTTTTAAGCGACGAGATTCACCACACCCTCCTCTCATTCTCAACGGTCCTACAGTAATGACACAGATACATAACTTGACTAAAGAGCTTACCTATTTGAAGGGCATAATATTGGAAAGAGGTTAATAAATGAGAGAAATACACTGACAATAGGACTTTATTATGCCACATTTTCAGTTAGGTTCCATTGCAAGTCAAATTCCTCTTGATTCATGTGATGATGGTGGTGATAATGATGATGATGGTGATGATGGTTCTTCATCAATTTGTTTTGTATGAATATTATTTGTCTCATAATTTTTGTTATTTGATTGAGTGTTTTTTTTATAAGTACTATTAATTTGTTTGGAACTGGTTAATTTGTATGGGAAAGGAAGGTGATGATAATTGTAAATCCATGTCCGAGGAAGTAAGTTTTTATATATTAAGTTTTGTGTTAGGATTTTCTTGCATGTCAAGTCATGTCATCCCATGTTACAGTTGCTTCTATGTTTTGATGTTACTTGGATACTTTGCATGTCTTGCCATATTTTGTATGTTCGTGACTTGCCTACTAATCCATGCAATGTTAGTTATATGTTTCGATGATTTGATTGTATGTCATGAAGCATTTGAGAGATGTATTTATTATTACATAACTTGTACATTTTTTTTATTTGTTGTTATGCTTAGTTATAAATTTCATGTATGTATATGTTTCATGTAATTAAGGATGAATGATATCTTTTTGGCATCCAAGGTCAGAACCTTAATTATATCTTACCATAATCATACCATAATCATAAGGTTAATTTGGTTATGTATTAAAACACATAACTACAAGTATTGTTCGAAATATCACCCTAGGCGGCCGCCTAGGCATTGTGCGGCGGTAGGCCGCGCCGGAAACCAACGAGGCGGAAGACATAGGCGGCTGGGCCGCTTTGGTGGTCCTCAGCGGGCTTCGGCAGCCATCGCGGGCTTTGACGGGCTCGGCGGGGCTAGGTATTTTAGGCATACTTTAGGTATTTGCCGAGGCTCTACGTTTCTTGCATTGCCGACTCTTCACCGACTTTTCGTCTTCTCTGATCGCGGCGGAAGCTTCTCTGATCGCGGCGTGCTTCCGGTAAGTTTTTATTTTTTGTTTCTCGATTCATCGTTGTGGCAACTCTCCGGTAACGCCGGACGCATCGCAGGGCGTCAGACGCCGCCTGAAGCGTCGTCGGACGTGTCGTACGCCTCCAACGAAGTCCGGCGTTGCTTTGAGCAACGCCGGTAACGTCGCGATGCTTCTGGTTGCGTCAAAAGCTTTCCGTAACACTACCGGCGCCACTAGAAACAACGCTGGACTTCGCCGGATGCACCAAACTCGTCCGGCAAAGCTTCCGGTGGCGCCGGAGGCCTCCTACTAGGCGCTGGTGGCGTTCGCGCCGTCGCGCGACAGCAATAGTGTTTTTTTTAAAATTTTTTTTAGATTTAATAAATTAAAACAATTCCTAACTGGGATAATTTTTAATAATAAAGTTCATAAGCCTAATTAAATTATGATCCCAATTAAATATATTTAAAATTTAAATTTTTTATAATAAATATTATTAATTTATATAAAACAAATTTAAATATATAAAATTCTAATAAACATAATTACTTTATATAATCAGATTTAAATATATAAATAATATATTTAATTTTTTAAAATAAATAATATTAAATATTAATTTATATAACAGATTTAAAAAATTATAATAAATATTATCATTTATCATATTTTAAAATATAAATATTATTAATTTATATAAAACAAATTTAAATATATAAAATTCTAATAAACATAATTACTTTATATAATCAGATTTAAATATATAAATAATATATTTATTTTTTTAAAATAAATAATATTAAATATTAATTTATATAACAGATTTAAAAAATTATAATAAATATTATCATTTATCATATTTAAAAATATAAAACAATATAATACATATTATTAATTTATATAAATCATATTTATAAATTTTATATATTATTAATTTATATTAATCAGATTTATAAATATTAAAATTATAATAAAATTTTAAAAATTCTAATAAATATTATTAATTTATATAAATCAGTTTTAAAAATATGAAAATTAAATTAAAATTTTAAAAATTCCAATAAAATTATTAATTTATAATTTTATATATAAAACAAATTTAAAAATATAAAAAATATATTTAAAATATATTTATTTTTTTTTAACAAATATCTAATAAATTTTATTAATTAGATTAAGATATATAAAAAAAATATTCTCAGACTTGTTAATGACTTAATGTTATATTTCATTATTTTGTATTGTATGGTATAATTAAATTTTATTGTCATGTTATGTATTGTTATAAAATTTTTTTTTCAGATTATCTGTTATCAATGGCAAGCAATCCATCTTCGACAGCATCTGTCACTCAACCCGAATCCGAGATTCTTAGAAGAAAGTCAAATGACATTGGATGTGAGTTTGAGATATTGATTGACCCTAAGAACCTCGACAAAATTAAATGCAAGTTATGTGGAAAAACAAAGTCAGGGGGAGTGTATAAGATAAAGAAGCACATTGGAAATATACTTGGAAATGTATCTGGTTGTCGAAAAGCATCTCAAGAAGACAAAAATAAGTGCAAACATGCTATTTTGGAAGGGAGGAATAGAAAGAAGAACAAAATAATGGAAGAACAAAGTTGTAGAGCAAAGATGGTTATTTCTCTAGGCGAAGAAGAAGGTCTTGAAATTGAAGGGATGAATGAAATTAAAAAACCTCTTCCACTTGACCCCATGGATAGATATGCATCGGCAATTGCTCCAGAAAATGCAGGCTCCAGTGGAAGTAAAGTGCTTTGCAAAAAAAATATAAATGAAGCTCTTTTCAAAGAGAGAACTCAACAAGTTCAACAATATGTTGGGAGATGGGTTTATGAAAATGGAATCTCATTCAATGCTGTTGATAATGATAGCTTCAAGCAACTAATGGAGGCAGTGGGTCAATTTGGACCAGGATTCAAGCCCCCAACTCAATATAAACTTAGGGAGCCACTATTGAAAGTCAAAGTTGAAAGAACAAAACAATTGCTGAAGAAACATGAAGAAGAATGGGCAAAGAATGGATGCTCGATCATGACAGATGCATGGAGTGATAGAAAAAGAAGAAGCATTTTAAATTTGTGTGTTAATTGCAAGGAGGGTACTACATTTTCAGAGTCTAAGAAGTCTTCAGAAGAGGCGCATACAGCTGAACTTATTTTTAAGTATGTTGACAAGTGTGTTGAACAAGTAGGAGCCTAGAATATTATTCAGATTGTAACAGACAATGTCACCAACAATATGGCTGCAGCCAAATTGATGAGAGAAAAATGACCTGGGATTTTTTGGAGTTTATGTGCAACTCACACGGTTAATCTCATGCTTGAAAGTATTGGCAAACTTCTACGATATAAAAAGGTTACTGAGCAATCCAAGTCTTTTACAATTTTCATCTATGCTCACCATAAGACTTTGTCATTGATGAGAAATTTCACGAAGAAGAGAGACATTGTCCGACCAGGAGTTACCATATTTGCATCATATTTCCTCACATTACAAAGTTTGATTGAAAAAAAAAAAAACTAGTTTAAGGGCCATGTTTACAAGTGATATGTGGGAGAAATGTAAATGGTCAAAAACAAACAAAGGAAAATTGGCTTACTTTACAATGATGAGCATGAGTTTTTGGAATGGTGTGACACTTTGTTTGAAAATATTTGCTCATTTGGTAAGAGTTCTTCGATTGGTAGATGGAAATAGAAAGTCATCAATGGGGTTTCTATATGGCGAGCTTCTTCAAGCTAAAGAAGATATCAAGGTGGCTATGAACAATGTGGAATCAAATTATCAGCCTATCATAGCCATTATTGAGTCAAAAATGAAGGATAGACTTGATACATCATTGCATATCACTGCTTTTTTGTTGAATCCTTATTTTTACTATAAAGATAGTTCTATTGCTCTTTATGAGGAGGTCGTGACGGGGATTTTTGAATGCATGGAAATTTTGCATGCCAATGAGTTAGATCTACAAGATACAATTATTAACAAAGAATTTCCAAAATATAGAGATAAGACTGAGTTATTTGGAAAAATATTGGTAGCAAAAGCAGGTGAAAAAATGATGATACATTTAATCCATGTGCATGGTAGAGTACATACGGTGCTCACACACCTAACTTGCTAAGGGTGGCATTGAGGATACTTTCATTAACTATAAGTTCATCTGGGTGTGAAAGAAATTGGAGTACATTTCAAGAAGTTTTAAACTTTCAGTCTTTAATTAAATTAGTTATAATTTTTAACGTCTATACTCTATATTCAGGTACTAACTATAATATTTACTTTCTCTATTTTTTTTAGATTCATACAAAGAAAAGAAATAGGTTGGATGCCAACAGATTGAGCAATCTAGTATTTTGTCCAATTTAATGCTAGATTGTTGAACAAACAAAAAAGAGAAAAAGAAAGAAATGTTGATGTCCGTCTTGCAAAAGATGCTTCAAATGCATAAGGTTGGATTGTGGATGGTGGGGAAGATGATGAAGTTGAACTAGGTTCCGGGCTCACTTAGCAAATGGTTGATTAAGTAAGTGAAACAGATGAAAATCTACAACTCCGAAGAAGCTCTAGAGTGAGAGAACTTCATGAAGATGATTTTGCATTCGAAGAAGAAGAGGAGGATCACAATAATGATATTGAGTTTGTGTCCGATGAAGAACAAGTTATTGAAAATTATGGAGAAGAAGAAGTAGAATAAATATGAGTCTATGAGATATTATTAGTTATGTAATTTTGAACTCATTTTGTTAAGACATGAATTATGTTATTCAACAATTATATTTTGCTTAGTGGTTACTAGTTCACAATGCATTGTAATCTTGAATTGAACTATCGCTACTATTTTCTAATGTTTTCCACCATTAAAGTTGTTTTAGCTTATAGCAAGGTTTTAAAATTCGAGTTGGATATATGTTCTACTATTTACTACATGTTCTACTATTCAAGTGTTTCTTTTACTCGTATTTACTAAGTCTAGTATATTTCCTTTGCACAAAACTATTAACTTTCTTTTATAGTTTTTCATTTTTTGGTATTGGAAAGTATGCATTTATTTCAGCATACATAGTTAGATCTCCATTGCTATGAAATTGTTCAAGACGACATTTAGATTTGCAAATGGCATTGTCCACGGTCCACATGAAACAAGGGATACTGAGGAATCCGCCTAGCAGCGCCTAGGGGCTAGGCACTGGTCTGCCGCCTGACTAGCGCCTAGAGAATTTTAGAACCTTAAATACAAGTAATATAAATTTTTACTGGACCACATATATACATTTACAAAATACCCATTTCATGTAGGGAAGTTTCAAAATGATCAAATCACATACCTATTTCTGATTTTACCATTATTAGTCGACTGATATTTTGGAGTAGTCGAATCAATTTGGCTCTACATCGAAACACCAGATTTTTAACAAAATTAGTCGACTGATTTCAAAAAATCAGTCGAACTGATTTGTTTTTTTTATTTTATTTTTCCTTTTTTTTTAAATTAAAATTAATTTTTGATCAAATCGATTGATAGACCAAACGACATCGGATTGATATGAAACTAGTTCCTATGTATTCGTCTATCTCTCTTGATTATATCCATGTCCTCAAATGTCAATTTGACATTTGGTGTATCAGCTAATTTTACCTAAAATTGACTGATGTACCAAATGATCTTAGATTGACATGAAATATTTTCTATGTGTTCCTCTACTTCTTCTTATTATATCAATGCCCTCAAACATCAATTTGACTCAATATATTATGAGCAATGATTTGTTGAACATGAATCTATTTAAAAATTTGAATTCATATTCAAAAAATTATTACTCTCAATATATTAGGTCGAATTAATATTTGAATACATGGATATAATCAAGAAAAGTAGACGAACATATAAGAACTTGTTTCATGTCAATCCGAGGTCATTTGGTCCATCAGCCGATTTTGTCTAAAATGGACTGATGGATCAAACGACCTCAGATTGACATGAAACTAGATCCTATATATTCAGCTAGTTATCCTGATTATATCCATTTCTTAAATTTTAATTTGATCTAATATATTGAGAGCAATAATATTTTGAACACGCCAATATTTGAAACTAATTCCTATGTGTTTGTCTAGCTTTAAATATTTTTATGTTCAAAAAATTATTGATCTCAATATATTGGGTAAAATTAAAGTTTGAGGGCATGGATATAATCAGGAGAGGTAGATGAACATATAAGAACTTGTTTCATGACAATTCGAGGTCATTTTTTAACCCAATATATTGAGAGCAATAAATTTTTAAATATAAATATATTTGAAAATTTTAATTCATGTTAAAAAAATATTATTCTCAGTATATTGGGTTAAATTGAAGTTTGAGAGCATGGATATAATCAAGATAAATGGATGAACATATAGGATCTAGTTTCATGTCAATCCAAGGTTATTTGATCCATTTTGGACATGGAACTAGATCCTCTGTATTCAGCTAGTTCTCCTAATTATATCCATGCCCTCAAATTTTAATTTGACCCAATATATTGAGAGCAATAATTTTTTGAAATAAAAAATATTTAAAAAATTTAATTGGTATTCAAAATAGGTTGATGGCTCAAATGACCTCGGATTTACATAAAACTAGATCCTATGTATTTGGCTAGTTCTCCTGATTATATCCATACTTTCAAACTTCAATTTGACTTAATATATAGAGAACAATAATTTTTTGAACACAAATTAAATTTTAAAAATTTAATTCGTGTTCAACAAATTATTACTCTCAATATATTAGGTCAAATTGAAGTTTGAGGGCATGGATATAATCAGGAGAGGTAGACGAACAAATAAGAACTTGTTTCATGTCAATCTTAGGTCATTTGATCCATTAGCCACTTTTGCCCAAAATCGATTGATCGACCAAATGACCTCGAATTGATATGAAACAAGTTGTTATATGTTCATCTACCTCTTCTGATTATATCCACACCCTCAAACTTTAATTTGACTTAATATATTGAGAGCGATAATTTTTAAAATATGAATTAAAATTTTCAAACATATTCATGTTCAACAAATTATTGCTCTCAATATATTCAGTCAAATTGATGTTTAAGAAAATGAATACAATCAAGAGAGGTAAAGAAACACATAAAAACTAGTTTCATGTTAAGCTGAGATCATTTGGTACAACAACCGATTTTAGGCAAAATTAGCTGATGTACCAAATGTCAAATTGACATTTGAGGGTATGGATATAATCAAGAAAGATAGACAAACACATAGGAAATAGTTTTATATCAATCCATGATCATTTGGTCTATCAATCGATTTAATCTAAAATCAATTTTTATTTTTTTAAAAAATATAAAATCAAATCAGTTAGACTAATTTCAAAAATTAGTCGATAGATTTGGTTAAAAATCTGCCATTTTGATACAGAACCAAATTGATTTGACTGCTCCAAAACATCAGTTGACTAATAAGGATAAAATCATAAATATGTATGTGATTTGATCATTTTGAAACTTTCCTACGTAAAATGGGTATTTTGTAAACTTATATATGCGGTTCTATAAAAAGTTGTAAGTAATATGTTATGATGATGAATTAAATTTTATTTGTTGACAAATAGATAAAATTGATAAGTTAGACATAAATATTACTTTTAATTTGTTTGTTTTCTGATGCAGGAAAAGAAGAAAACTGGAAGAAGGAGAAGGAAGTGTCTGCTGAGGTAGAAGATGACGATGATTTTTGTTTGTATATTTTCATCCTTTTGATATCGTTTAGTATGAAACTTGTTAAACTATGATATCTGTATATTGATGGATCTCTTGTATGAATATGTTTGTTTATGTATGATTTAATTTTGGATATTGGACTTGAATGAATGACTTGTTTGGATGAATTGTGTATATAGGATGTATTGGATTGAATATGAATATGACTTGTTTGAATGAATTATGTATATAGGATGTGTTGGATTGTTTAATTGTTGTGTAGGAAATGTTGGAATTTTTATTGTTGTGTTTATATAAAATAGGTTTGAATATAATTTTTATACACGATAAAATGCACAAATTGGTAGGCTCTATACAAAAAAAATTACATTTTGCGATGAACTTTGCGGCAAAACTCTTCATCGCAAACTTATCGTAATTTTACACTGTGTTTCACAATTCTGCAATGAAAAGAGATTTTTGTTGCAAAATTGATATTTTTCACACAAATTTGCTAATGAGGCGATAAAGGGGGGCACGCGGGTCAAAGGAAGGAAATGACTGTTAACGTGGAGGTCAAAGTCAAGGAGGTCAACGCTGAAGAACCAGCGGGCTCACCAAAGGGTGGTCAGGCGGAACCCTCGACTACAATGGTCGAGCGGACATGCATCTACCGGCCGGAAGCGGATTGGTCCGAGCAAAGAGCTCGTTCAGCAAAGATCATCGGCCCATGCAAGTTGAGCGGAGCAATGTTTAGCCGAGCGGAGAACCACTTAGTTGAGTGGATCAGTGCTCGGCAGAGTGGATAACCGCTCAGCCAAGCGGGAGTCATGCAGTCAAGCCACCATCCCGCTCGGTCAAGCAGGGAGACTGCGGACATATCTCTCAAGATCCTTTTGGGAGATAGTGTTATTGACACCAAGCATGGACAACTAGGAGATCGTACGACGGAAACTTCCACTGTCCTATCAGAGATATGCTCACCTTGTTGAGGTATGATGTCACGAACACTTTACTGACAAGTCATTTCATAAGAAATTTAGGAAAGCGTGTCCGCCTGGGAAAGTGGGTACGCAAGCTACATGAGCTCTATATAAAGGGGGGTCCAAGCAAGGGCAGAGGTACCAATTCATACGTGCGCGTTGCTCATTTCTACTGTTGATCTACATATTTTCTTCCTCAATAATTGATTTGAGTGTCGGAGGGCCAACGCCCGGAACCCCTTCCCCGACCCGACACTAACGATTCTGTTTTGTAGAGAAAAGTGGCGTCTACGTGCAGTCAGCCCAGAAGTCACATCCCCAGCTTACCATTTCCATGATTTTCAGACAGGATCGTATTGGCGCCGTCTGTGGGAAGGTACTCGAAACACAAAGATGGAGGACACTGAACGACTCACTACCGTGACTTTAACAAAGGAGGAGTTGGATATGCTGATACAAGCCTGATCAGCAAAGATGGTGGAGCAGCAGTAGCAACAAGCGCTGGCCGAGCGCTAGGCACATGAACCCGCGACATCAGTAGTGGGGTCAATCGACCGAATATGGGAATCGAGTTGGTCATGTTTCCGATCGGTCGCAAAATAAGAAGCAGACTGGCATGTATGAGGGCGTGCCCAATGTGCCAATCCCCTTCCACCACGCTTTGTTCCAGACTTCGTCTGAGAAACAAGGCCGAGCAGAGAGAGAGGCAAGGCAAGATCCTCTTCAGACGATGCATCTATACGGGACGCACAGAAGGGGAAAGCACCGAGAAGCGATGATTCGCCCGAGCAAATCAACTGCCAGTTCTCGAGGGGAATCCTAGATGACTGATAACCATGATTTTACTGTATTATTTTGATTCATATATGCATGATTTGATGTTGATTTCATAGGTTTAAATCATGGTTACATCACATTTCATGCATTATCTTTATTTTGGGTTTAATTGTAAATTATCTTATTTTTGGTGTTATTTGATGCTAATATTTGATTCTTATTTTGTAGGCATTGAAGGATGTTGGATTTGGATCCATTCGAACTGAAATTGGGCTCGAATCGGAGTTTAAACGAGAAGATCAAGCTTTGGGTCGATTTGGACCGTTCGTTGAAGATTGGAGAGATCTGAGTCATTCGTTGAGAATCTAGTCCATCCGACCTAATGAGGAGCATATCCGAGCCATTGATGAAGATCCAGAAGTTTTGATCCAGATCTGAGTTCATCCAGCCATTGATTCAGCCCGAAACATTCTGGACCGTTCATCAAAGATTGGACAGATCTGAATCATCCAATGAAGATTTGGTCGATCCGACCTAAGGGAGAGTAGATCCAGACCCTAGATTAAGATCAGTACCTTCGGATTGGATTTTGGATGACTTTTCACCGTTGATCAAGAACCAAATCAATCATAGCCGTCCGTTCAGATCTGGAACATATTCAAAACAGAAGCTACAGTAGCTTCCAGGCTTCGTCGACTCCTCCACAGCACAGCTTCATCCCACAGCAAGTTCTTCAGGATTCCGACCCCTTTCTCTTCTCCAATCAATTTTCCGAGCTTCAACCTTGGTGGAGAGCTTCTCGGCGGCGTCATCCCGATCATCTGGAGCCTCCGGCGGGTGTTCCTGTTGGAGTGTATACTAAAAGCCTAGCTTTTGTATATACATTTATAAGAATCACATTGGTCAAGTGTCTACATTTGTATATACCAAATGTAGATGTTCAATTAATTTATATTGTAGATAACATGGTGTGTGGTGTCACACACAGAGGATCATGTTATCAGTACCTTATAAATTATAAACAGAAGCTCACGACCAAGATGGAAAGGAACAAACCATTGGAAGGTCGTAGTGTAATTAGATATTAGTTTATCTTAACTATATAATTACACTAGTACACTTAGAGTGTATTGAGTAGGACCATTAGAGGTCGTTTCTTTTATACTGACTTTATAAAGAAACAAAGACCTCAGTTATTATGGAAGTGTGTGCTCTTAATCCTAATATAATAACAAGCACATATATTTGATATTTATTTCTTTAATTTATCAATGGGTGAGATTTAGTTCGATAAATCAATAAGCCCGATAAGTTGGGAAATGATATCACTTATAGTGTGTGTTGTTGATTATAGAAGGAAACTGTGTCCTAGTGATCTAGGTTGATAATGTTCCCAAGAGGAGCTCATAAAGATTGTCATGTTAAACCCTGCAAGTGGACTTAGTCCGACATGACGATAAGGTTGAGTGGTACTACTCTTGGACTAAGATATTAATTAAATGAGTTGTCAGTAACTCAATTAATTAGTGGACATTTGACATCTTAAACACAGGGAGACTAACACACTCATAATAAGAAGGAGCCCAAAATGTAATTTGGGATTGGTGCGGTAGTTCAATAATAGTTCTTTAGTGGAATGAATTATTATTGATGGAATTAAGTTGTGTGTTCGGGGCGAACACGGGAAGCTTAATTTCATCAGGAGACCAAAATCAATTCCTCCTCTCGGTCCCTATCGTAGCCTCTTGTATATAGAGATTTATACCCACCACATACCCACCTTCTTACCCAA
Organism: Zingiber officinale; assembly: GCF_018446385.1. Taxonomy (NCBI): domain Eukaryota; kingdom Viridiplantae; phylum Streptophyta; class Magnoliopsida; order Zingiberales; family Zingiberaceae; genus Zingiber; species Zingiber officinale. The sequence goes on from NC_055988.1 coordinate 81,901,257, forward strand.
CCAATAGGGGCCGGCCTAGCTAAGCTTGAAGCTCAAGCTTAGGGCCGGCCAAGCCTAAAGGTTGGCCTTAAGGTGGCCGGCCAATAGCTTGGAGCCCAAGCTTAGGTGGCCGGCCACATCATATTAAAAAGGATTTTTTATTAAAATTATTTCTTATGTGGATATCATAGTTTTAAAAGAGAGTTTAAAAATTAAATCTTTCCTTTTAAAGCTTTCTACAAAAGATTAAGAAAAGATTTGAAATCTTTCCTTATTTGTAGATTGAAAGGAGATTTTATTTTTAAGAAAAACTTTCCTTTTTAACCATGATAATAATTTAAAAGAGAAGTTTAAAAATTAAATATTCTCTTAGTTTCTACAAAAGATTAAGAAAAGATTTGATATCTTTCCTTATTTGTAGATTGAAAAGAGATTTTAATTTTTAGAGATTACTTTCCTTTTGGAAATTATCCACATGTTTAAAAGAAGAATTTTAATTTATAAAATTTCCTTTTTATTAACCAATCATGAAGGGATAAAAATTATTGGAGAAATTTTATAAATTTCTAGAAACAAATTAGGAAGTTTTAATTCTTGTGTGAATTAAATTTTCCTTGTTTTGGAATTAGAAGTGGCCGGCCATTATTTTAATGAGAAGAAAATTATTTTTTAATTAAAATAAATTTTCCTTTTCATGGCAAAAGAATTAAGGAAGTTTTTATTAAAATTTCCTTATTTGCTAAGACCAAGGATTATAAAAGAGGGGGTAGAGGTGCCTTCATGGTGTAGAACTCTATTATTCTTCTCCTCTCTTTTCCTCCTTGGTGGCCGGCCCTAGTTTCTTCCTCTTCTCTTCTTCTTATGGCCGGCGGCAACCTCTCTTGGAGCTCTTGATGGTGGCCGGTTCTAGCTAGGAGAAGAAGGAGAGAAAGGTGGTTTTGTTTCTTGCATCCCTTGGAGCTTGGTGGTGGTGGCCGGACCTTTACTTCACTTGGAGAATTGTGGTGGCCGAAACTTGCAAGGAAGAAGAAGGTGCTTGGTGGTTCTCATCTCGGAAGATCGTTGCCCACACAACATCCGAGGTTAGAAGAGGAATACGGTAGAAGATCAAGAGGTTATTTTTGCTTACAAAGAAAGGTATAACTAGTAATTATTTTCCGCATCATACTAGTTTTTCTTTGTATAGTTATTTTGTAACGACCCACCCTTCTTACTACTCCCTAAGGGTGACCGTTACTTATCTACTAACTCTACTTAACCGGTTTATTAAAAATCTCTAGGAAAACCCTACCGAAAAATTTCGGCAGAGTCTCCGCTGTACCGGTGACCATTTTCCATAATACAAGCATAATATACTCAGCCACAGGCGGCTGGAAATATATGTCAATCAACCACGCAGTTTAATAAGAAATGAAAACTAACCACAACCACGCAGTTTAATAATTCAAATCATGCAGATAATGAAAAACCGAAAACATACTTCTTACTACATAATTGTCTTATCAACTTAATAAGAAATTAAACTAAACAAATTCTTAAACTAAATGAGTTCTTTAGCTAAGTCCCAAGGACCTCCATAGTCCACACATCACACACTCCTCTTGCATCTCCTTGTCGCCTTCCTTCACTGTATCTTTTCTTTCCCTTTATCTGCAGTAGGAGGAAATGCAGTCTATAAGCATAAAGCTTAGTGAGCGCTATCTACTCACAAAAACTCGATATGCATGTATATAAATAAAAACATGCTAAAACTGAACGCTAACATATAAAACTACTCATGCTCATATATAGCAAAGGAAATCATGCTAACTGAAATGCTAATCATTGTATAGCTAAATATGCTCATAAACCAATAAGGGAAGCATACTAAACATGTAAAAGCTACTAAACATGTAAAGCTACTAAACATGTAAAACTACTAAACATGTAAAGCTAAACATGCTCATAAGAATAAAACTATAACAGCATGCTGAAAGCAAATAAAACTAAACATGCTGAATAATCTAATAGCAAGAAACAAATAAAACTACTACTGCATGCTTCAAATAACAAGAAACTAAACTTTCTAATTCTAAACATATTTGAAGCTTGTTTCATTTGTTTCAAAACTTATACTTTAATACTTCAAAATAATAATAAACTTCTTTTGGGCCCGGCATTGTACCAACTTTTTGCGCGCATCCTTAATAAGAGTCGAGGTAGCTAATCCCGAAACTACTAAGGAACTTCTAGGCCTTGTGCCTAGGGGCATCTTGGAGCCCATCCCTTGGACCTTGTGTCCGGTACATGCCCTTTAAAAAGTAAAATACTTCTTTTCTTCTTAACTATTACTTCCTTATACTTGTTATTCTTTTAGCTCTTCTAAAATAAAATGCCTTGGCACTTCTTCAAGCACCTTGCGTGCTGCTAATCCTCAAATGCTGGAATTTAGGATCAGGTTTAAGACCTTGGTCTTTTCTTACTTATTACTTCTCATAATCTTCTAGAAAAGTATAACATGCTTGTGTAGTAGCAAGAAAAATCTAATTCTGCCTGCTTAACATTAAATGGCCAAAAATAAGATCTTAAAACTGAATACTAGCATGATAACAAAAGATTTAACTTGCTGGAACTTAAAGAAGCCTAAACTGCTTACTTTCATACAAGTTGTCTAGTTCATGATTAGCAAACTAGCAAGAAAATCAAACTTGTAATGTACAATATTGATGTTCGTGCTAGTTAATTACAAAGGAACATCTAACTAAAATGCTAGTTAAACTGAAAATTTGCTCATGTTATTCTAATAACAAAGGAATCTAGAAAATAAAGGAAACCATCGCTGCATGGAATTAACAGAATATCATGCTTACTAACTTAACACAAAAAGGATCTAAACCGCTATGAATTGGTGGTTGTTCTTGCCCATGAATATGCACAACAGAACTTAACAGTAAGCTTCAAAAGGGATCATTCTCAGCCCCAAATGGCTGTTCATGCCTGCTGCAGATACCAAAGGGATACCAATGTACTGCTAATAGAATGAATTGCTATCAACTGAACAGCAAGAAGGCAAGCAAAATTTCCTTAATGAAACTAAAACACATGTTAATCAAATATGCTACAACGAAGAACTAAAATACCCAAGAACTAATACTCTAGAACAATAAAGAATGTGAAGTACAGTGCTTCTCGTTATAGAACAAAAATACCAGAACATATCCTCTGGAAGCATAGGCATGTATGCTTCTAACTACCAGATCTACACACCCCTTTTTAACCTCACGGCAGAACCCAAAAACAACAAGTGAAAACTCTAAATCAATGCCACAAGGAGGATTGTTCATGCTCGGCAAGGAAATGAAGAAGACAAAATCGCGGAACTACTCCTACTGCAGGTGAGAAGCAACTCACCTTGCTTCTTTAACTTACAACCGAAGAAGATGAAGGATTCTAGGGTTCAGATAACTTGAGTTTTCGGCTTCTTCTTGCGCCCACAGATCCTCCTCAACGATGGTGGTCACACACGGTTGAGGACCCGCCGGAAAAGCCCTTCGCCGGCGCCGGAGAGAAAAAACCTAGCCCCGTCGCCTCTTTCGCCCGAGCAGAAGTCGCGACGCCGTCGCAAGAAGAGAAGAGGGGTGAGGAAATTTTCGGTCACGAGAAAATACCTAAGTTCATTTCTTATAACTAGGGTTCTTATTATCTAACTACTGCTTAAGTATTATTCACTCTCTCCTTATTTAGCAATTGCCGCCAGCACAGCTGGTCAGGCGGGTTTTGCTCGGGTCAAAGGCCTCGGATTCGAACCCTCAGCCGCGCACTTTTATTTCTAATTTATTTTAAATGTTCCAACTATAGCTTATATATTTGTCGCTGCCTATCTAATTAGTAGTGGCCGCTGGCGCAGCTAGTCAGCCGAGTTTTGACCCAAGCCAAAGGTCACAGGTTCAAATCCCCAGCCACGCCATTTTGTTTCAATTTATTTCCGTTTTTCCTTACTGCTTAAATATATTCGCTTCCCTTCTTAATCACAAAACAACTGCAGACCGGTTGGTTGGGCTGGTTTTGCTTGGGTCAGTCCGACCCGAGGTCGTGGGTTTGAATCTCACCTTCAACGTTTTTTTTTTTTAAACTTCTTTCTTTTTGTAACCCTACTAAACGACCTCCAAAAATTACGTAAAAATACTCTAAAAATTCCTAAAAATTTCTAGAATATTTTAAAAGTATTTCCAAATATTTTTATGGACTTTTAGAACTTGAAATAGGGAAAATTGGGTCGTTACAATTCTCCATACCTTATAAAAAGTTCGTCCTCGAACTTAGAACAATTCTGGATACTTCTGTCTCATACTGTCCTCACGCTCCCAAGTGATTTCCTCGTGCTTCTGGTTCTGCCAGATGACCTTCACTAGTGCCACTTCTTTGTTTCTTAATCTCTTGACTGCTCTGTCCACTATCTGTGTAGGTCTGCTCTCGTAGCTAAGATCCTCTTGGATCTGCACTGATTGAGGCTGAATCACCTGACTAGGGTCGTGAATACACTTCTTTAGCATAGAGACATGAAATACGTTATGTATTGCCGACATGTCCCGTGGTAAATCCAGCTTGTAAGCTACTTTCCCAATCCTTTCTGTGATCAGGTAAGGTCCTACATAACGAGGACTTAATTTGCCCTTCTTGTCAAATCTCATCACTCCCTTCATAGGAGCAACCTTGAGAAAGACTGAATCCCCTACTTGGAATTCAAGTGGCCTACGGCGTGTGTCAGCATAATTTTTCTGTCTACTCTGGGCAGTTTCAATCCTCTGTCTGATCTTCTGGATAGCCTGAGTAGTCTCATCTATCAGCTCTGTCTGAATGCCCAGTTCCACTTCCATCTCTCTTCTTTCACCTGCTTCTTGCCAACAAATGGGTGATCTGCACTTCCTGCCATACAATGCCTCATAAGGAGCCATCTTGATGGTGGCCTGATAGCTATTGTTGTAGGCAAACTCAGCTAAGCACAGATACTTGCACCAACTGCCTTTAAAATCTAATGCACAAGCCCTGAGCATATCTTCTAGGATCTGATTTACTCGCTCTGTCTGTCCATCAGTCTGAGGATGGAAGGCTGTGCTGAACTTGAGTTTGGTGCCTAGTGCATTTTGAACGCACTCCCAAAAGTGTGAAGTGAAGCGCCCATCTTTATCATAAATAATAGATTTGGGAACTCCGTGAAGTCTGATCACCTCTTTAACATACAGCTGTGTCAACTGCTCTATAGAGTGAGACACCTTGATGGCTAGAAAATGGGCAGACTTGGTCAATCTATCTACTATTACCCATATTGCTTCATATCCATTTGTAGTTCTTGGGAGACCTGTTATGAAGTCCATAGAGATGTCTTCCCACTTCCACTCTGGTATAGGAAGAGGCTGTAGAACTCCTCCTGGTCTCTGGTGTTCTGCTTTGACCCTCTTACATGTCAGGCAGGTACTGACATATTTAGCTACATCTCTTTTGAGTCCAGACCACCAGAACCTCTGTTTCACGTCTTGGTACATCTTGGTAGAACCAGGATGCATGGAATAAGGTGTACTATGAGCTTCTTCTAAAATTTTCTTTCTCAGCTCTTCGTCATTGGGAACACAAAGGTGGCTCCCCTGATAAAGAATTCCACTGTCTGATACTCGAAACTCTAAATTTTCTTCTTTCTGTATCCCTTGCTTGATCTTTTGGATATCAGGATCTTCACTTTGCTTCTTCTATATATCCTCAAGCAGGGTTGACTCTAGAGTCAATGCAGAGAGTTGCCCATAAATAATTTCCATTCCAAAGTCTGACAACTCCTTCTGTAGTGGTAGGGCTAATGATGAGAAAGACATCAAGGATGCACTGGATTTTCTGCTTAGTGCATCTGCCACTTTGTTAGCTTTTCCTGGGTGTATCACTTTCTTTCACTTCCAACTGATGATACCCAGAGCACAGGTCTATTTTAGAGAACACTATTACCCTTTTTAGCTGATCATATAGATCATCTATTCTGGAATGAGGGTACTTGTCCCTAACTGCTACTTTGCTCGGCGCTCTAAAATCTATGCACATTAGCATAGATCCGTCTTTCTTCTTAATGAACAACTCTGGAGTTTCCCGGGGTGAATGACTAGGGCGGATGAAACCCTTGTCAAGTAACTCCTGAAATTGTTCTTATAACTCTTTTAGCTCTGCTAGAGAAATTTGGTACAGAGCTTTTGAAATTGGCTCCACTTCTCTGTTGGGAGGTAGTCCAGGTAGCCCTTCTGGATACTCACAGACTACCCGAACATTTTCCTGCTTGGGTCTTTCTTGTTATCTTTGTCCTTCCAGTTCTGATTACTTGATTGGGTTCTCTGTTTCCCCCCTGTCTTGTCTTCTATCTTAACTAGCTTGTGTTGCGTTTGTTGTGCCTTGTTGCTGTTCAGATAGTGCTCACCAATGCCCTGCTAACCAGCTCTTCACCAATCTATGGTCGGTGAGTTTCACTACTCACATTAGGTGTTATTTCTGGTCTCAGCATTAGGAGCATCAGTCTGACTCGTTCTTTCACTGTACTTACTAACTCTAGGCAAAGGTGAGCTAGCCTGTTAAATCTTTTAACCGCTTCTTCTACTGGTAGGTCACCTGGTCTAAATTCTATAAACTGCTCATAATGTTTATTGGTGATCCGTTGGCGGAAGAACTCTTAGTACAACTCTATCTCAAAGTCAACCCAGCTCATCTGGTTGACTGCTCTCTTACTCTTAACTCGCTCCCACTACATACAAGCATCTCCAGATAGGCAGAAAGAGGCACACTTAATGGTATCAACCTTCTCGACTTCTGGTCAGTCAAGAAGCTCCATTGTGCTCTCAAATGTCTTGAACCAAGCCTGGGAATCCCAGGGCTCAATCGTGCCTGAGAATCTTTCTGGTTTCAGCTTCACCCACTGGATGAGGTATGCTTATTGTCTTCTAGGTGTTGTGGCGACTTCTAGGACAACCGATAGGACTTCAGCCACCACTAGGGTCTCCACATTAATGGTTGGGGAAGTGGGAGGAGCTGGCTTCTGATTGGTCATTAGATTGGCAATCACTTGCTGCTACTCGCTACTTGTCTCTGAAGTGAGCAACAACTTCAGAGAGATTCAGTTCAGCTACTCTGGGCTCTTCATTCTCCTGTGCTCGGTCCGCAGTACGAGTGGTACGGGGACGTCCTCTTCTTGACATCTAGTTATACAAATAAAAAGATTTGATATTTTCTCTACCCCATTCTATACATACATGTTTGTATATGAAGAAAGAAAAATATCAAAAACTCTTATCTACTTAAGCACTTATAAGCAATCACTCTATACTGCAAATAATAATAAAGGAAAGCAATAAAGAAAGAACTTAAATACTTTCTTACTTGAAGACGGCAAGGATGATGCCGATGTGTGTGTGATGCTGGAGAATGGGAACTGCTCTGATACCAACTGTAACGACCCACCCTTCTTACTACTCCCTAAGGGTGACCGTTACTTATCTACTAACTCTACTTAACCGGTTTATTAAAAATCTCTAGGAAAACCCTACCGAAAAATTTCGGCAGAGTCTCCCCTGTACCGGTGACCATTTTCCATAATACAAGCATAATATACTCAGCCACAGGCGGCTGGAAATATATCTCAATCAACCACGCAGTTTAATAAGAAATGAAAACTAACCACAACCACGCAGTTTAATAATTCAAATCATGCAGATAATGAAAAACTGAAAACATACTTCTTACTACATAATTTTCTTATCAACTTAATAAGAAATTAAACTAAACAAATTCTTAAACTAAATGAGTTCTTTAGCTAAGTCCCAAGGACCTCCATAGTCCACACATCACACACTCCTCTTGCATCTCCTTGTCGCCTTCCTTCACAGTATCTTTTCTTTCCCTTTATCTGCATGATTTGAATTATTAAACTGCGTGGTTGTGGTTAGTTTTCATTTCTTATTAAACTGCGTTGTTGATTGAGATATATTTCCAGCCGCCTGTGGCTCTGCCGAAATTTTTCGGTAGGGTTTTCCTAGAGATTTTTAATAAACCGGTTAAGTAGAGTTAGTAGATAAGTAACGGTTACCCTTAGGGAGTAGTAAGAAGGGTGGGTCGTTACATATTTATGGAAATATCAAACACAATAGGCATATGATTCTAGAGTTTTCGAAATAGTTTTTTTTTTTTGAGTTAGTGTTTTTCTTCTTTTTCGAATTTGTGATTCGATTGTTCTTTTTGGTTAACCTAGAGTTATTTAAGGAATAAATATTAGCTTTCCTTAAAAGGCTTTGTCTAGGCGGTGGTGGTTGCTCCCATATCCAAGAAGGCCATGTGCCTCGCCATGCAGTCCTGGAAGCCAATTTTGGAAATTAATATTTATGGAATTAATAACTTAGGTAGATTTGAATCAATAGTGTTAAGTTCCGCTTGTGATTCAAATCTAAACCATTAAGAACAAATAAGTTAAATTTGGAATCAATGATGTTAAGTTCCGTCTGCGATTTCTAATTTAACTTTTAAAGAACACAATAGGTTATTTAAGGAAAGGTTCGACACTTGTACAAAATTTTTTTGTACAATGGAACCGGTACGTTTTCCTAGGACTAACCAATAATTGGTATTAGAGCTAGGGTTTGCCTCTGTGTGTTTGGTTTTCAAATTAGGTTATGCACATGTCATACATAATTTAGGCAGGATAATAGTAGGATGTGCTAACTTTGTGGTTGCAGGCTCCAACTATTATGGCATATTTTTATTGTGTGTGATTTGACCCTTGGACATGTCAAGGGCATTTAATTGTGTGTGCATGATTGTATGTAACTAATATAGCAGGAGCTGTATTAGCCCTAGGTTTTAGAATTTTATTTTTCGATCTAGATTACATGTACATTCCATTTATGGAATATAGGATCGATATATGTAAAATTCTATATTTATCGCGGATCGTATCCTTGCGAGGCGTGGTGCTATCGGAAGACCAGAGGCGCAGCGGAATAAGACGCAAGATAGATGCGACAACTTGACCCGATGGCGGTGGCTAAAGATGGCAGCAGCTAGGGTTGGAGCACACGGAGGACAGTGATGAAAATGCCATAATAGTTGGAAAATTAATTTCCATGTTTATTACTTTTATTTACTATGATGTGTGTATGCATGTGTTATATGCTAGCATAAGTTAAAATTCCTCACCTTAAATAACTAAGTGGGAGAGGGATTAGTATATTAATCCCACGGTCTCCAGCAACAAGCTTGCGTGTTGGCTCTGAGTGCCTCCCTCCACAACGGATGAGTTTGTTTGCGGATCACTAGATCAAACTTCCTTAATGGATAGTTATAGGAAGTTATTTAGGATGTGTGTGATCTTCTCCAACTGAAGGGGCACAATTCTATTTAATGGACTTAGTATCAAGTAATGGTGTACACTTAGACACATTTAATAGTATCCTCCCAACGGAGTCATTACTATCACTTGTGTGACCAAAGGGAACCAACTATTGATTTGTCATAAAATTAAATTGGCAAGAAAATAAAATTAATAAACCCCTCTTACAAATGTTTGAATTTGTATACGTCCACACTAACGTGGCATACAAGATTCATGGTATTTGAGGTAATTTTATTTGTCAAAAAGTTATATTGACAAGATAGTCAATGGGTAAAACCCTCCTCTTACAAATGTTGATTTTGTATACGTCCACACTAACGTGGCATGCAAAACTCACGGTATTTTGAGGTGTTGGTAAATTTAAATAATATTGTTTGAGGAATCAATATTATTTTAAATTTAGAATCTTGACCAAATATTTGATCAAAGACAGATCAACCATTAATTTTATTTGTCATAAGTTGACAAGATAATAAAATTAATGGATAAAATCTCCTTTTAGAATTTGTATACGTCCACACTAATGTGGCATATAAAATTCACAGGGATTTTTGAGATGTTGGTCTTGACCAAATATTTTTTGTGATTCTTAGGATTTCAAATGTTAGTCAATCCCCTAGTTGTTATACTATAGAATAGACTTAGTAGTCCCAATTGTAATGATTGGAAAACTTGGACATTAAGGTAGACTGTCCTCTCAGAACTAAGAACAATAACGGTGTATTTTGTTAGTTGTTGAAACATATTTAGTGGTGTTATCTACCGGTACCTGGTGTGTAGATACAGGAACCACTGATTATGTCTGCAATTCATTGCAGGGGTTTCAGAAAATCCGACAACTATATAAATCATCGTCCACATGGGCATTGCTGTAAAAGTAGTAGCTGTTGCAGTGAGAGATGTTTATCCTTTGATAGGAATAAAACATGGATTTTAAGAAATTGCTTTTAAGTACCTAGTTTAGAAAGAAATTTATTTCAGTTTCTAAACTATTTAAAAAATAAATATTGTGTCTATTTTGATAACAAAGTTGTTATCGAGAAAATAGGAAAGATATCTATTCTGGTACGTTAGATGGCAATTTATAAATCCAATAACTCCCATAATGCAAATTAAATAACACATCTTCTAACTTTAAGAGAAAGCAACCTTCGGAATTGAACCAATTATATCTTTGGCATCTAAGGCTAGGTTATATTAACTTGAGTAGGATTCAAAGGATAATAACCAATGAACTCTTTGGAAGTGGAAATCTTTCCAACCTGCGAGTCTTACTTGGAAGGAAAAATAACTAAGAAGCTTTTAAGTTTAAGGGGTATGGAGCCAAAGATATGTTGGAATTGGTTCATTCTGATTTGTGTGATCCTATCCAAACAAGAGGTAGTATCGAATATTTCGTCTCTTTTATAAACAACTATTCGAGATAAGGATACATTTACTTGACTCGCCACAAGTCTTAGTACTTTGATTAGTTCAAAGAATACTAAGTTGATGTGGAGTAACGTCAAAGTAAAAGCATCAAGATACTACGGTGAAATCGTAGTAACAAGTACCTCTTAGGATAGTTTAGGAGTCACTTATCAGAAGTTGGGATTTAATCCCAACTAACTACACCTGGTACACCCCAACAGAATGGTGTAGTAGAAGGTATAAGACTCTTAAGGAAATGAGTAGATTGATGATGAGTTATTCAGAAAATTACCAAATTCATTTTAAGGATATACTCTGGAAACGGAAGTGAACATAGTACCTTCCAAAGTCAGAACTCTCTACTCATATAGAATTGCTGAATAGGCGTAAGCCTATTTTGAAGCATATTCGGATTCGGGTAGTCCATCACATATGTTGAAGAGAGACAATGATATGTTGAATAGGAATTCACTTGTTTGTAGGTTATCCTAGAGAAATGAAAGTAGGTTTATAGTCTTAAAAAAAACAAAAGGTCATTGTTAGCATCAATGACTGATTTTTAGAAGAGGACTATATAAATGAACCACAAGCCCATAAGTAAATTTGTTCTTAAGAAAATAATAAAGGACACGTCTAATCTAGTACTAACTGTACAAGATGAAATATCACAAGAAACTGCAACACGTATCACAATTGATACACAATTATAGGCAGTGCCTCATCGTAGTGGGAGGGTTGTTAAACAACCTAACAGATTCATGTTTTGAGAAAGACTTTAGACTTGATCTCAAATGAACATGAGTCTGATCCCTGGACATATGACAAAACACTCTAAGATAAAGATGCATATCTTGGCCAAGAGCAATGAATACAAAATTAGAATATATGTATTTTAATAAAATCTGGAAGCTTGTAGTACCACCAAGTGGTGTAAAAGCCATAGGGTGAAAATAAGTCTACAATAGAAAAGGATAGATGGGAAAGTAGAAACTTTCAAAGCAAGGCTTATTAAAAAAGGGGAAACCTTTTATCGGTAGCCATGCTTAATTCTATCCAGATTCTTTTATCTATTGCTGCTCATATAGACTATGAGATTAGGCAAATGGATGATAAGATTGCTTTCCTTTATGGAAGTCTTGAAGAATGCATTCATATAAAGCAACCAGAGAGGTTCATTGCAAAGGGCAAAAGAGCATTTTTGTTTGTAAGCTCAATCAGTCTATGGACTGAAGCAAGCTTCAAGGTCTTGGAACATCAGGTTGTAATCCAGTCTTATGGATTTAGTTACCGGATAAGTCTTGTGTATATAAGAATTGTGATGGAAGCGTGGTGGTATTTCTTGTACTATACATAGATAATAATCTTGGTAGTTGGAAACAATAGCAAAGTGTTGTCGGAAGTAAGGGTATGGTTGTAACGACCACCCTTCTTACTACTACTACTCTCTAAGGATGACCGTTACTTAACTACTAACTCTACTAAACCGGTGTGATTAAAAACCACATGGAAACCCTACTGAAAAATTTCGGCAGAGTCTCCCTTGTACCGGTGACCATATTCAACAATACATGCAGTATATATACTCAGCCACAAGCGGCTGGAACACATAACAATCAACCACGCAGCATAAAAATTCTAACTCAGCAACAATATAGGAAAACTAATCCATACTCACAACTGAATAGCAAACACAGTATCAAGTGTCCTTATAAACAGTTATCAAATTTCCTTAACACATAAAGACTTAATTAACTCAAAGAACAAATCATAATTTATTTTATTCGCAAGGATCCCTAGGACTTCCATAGTGCAGACATCACACACCCCTCTTGCATCTCCTTGTCGCCTTCCTTCATATTAGCTTCCCTTTTTCTTTATCTGCAGTAGGAGAAAGTGCAGTCTATAAGCATAAAGCTTAGTGAGCGCTATCTAACTCACAAAAACACGATATGCATGTATACCAATAAAAACATGCTAAAACTGAATGCTAATATGTAAAGCTACTCATGCTCATAAATAGCAAAGAAATCAACTAACAGAAAAGATAACATGTATAACTACTCATGCTCATAAACTAATAAAGAAAGCAAACTAACTGGAATGCTAACATATAAAGCAAAACATGCTCATCAACTAGCAAATAAATAACATGTAAGAAACTAAACATGTAAAAGCTGCTAGCATAAAAGAAAGCTAAACTTGCTGATCTTTAAAACAAAGTGAAACTTACTTCTTTTACTCTAATCTTATTCTTTTCTTTCACTTGTTTAAAACTTATACTTTAATACTTGAAAATAATAATCAACTTCTCTTGGGCCCGGCATTGTACCACTTTGCGCGCATTCTTAATAAGAATCGAGGTAGCTAATCCCGAAACTACTAAGATACTTCTAGGCCTTGTGCCTAGGGGCAACTTGGAGCCCATCCCTTGGACCTTGTGTCCGGTACATGCCCTTTAAAAGTAAAATACTTATTATCTTATTTACTTCTTATTTAAATGTCTTGGCATTTTAATAAGCACCTCGTGTGTCAAAATCCCTAAAGTCTTGACTTTGGGATCTACTTAAGGCCTTGGCCTTTTTCTTTCTTTTATTTATCTTTCTTATACTTTTCTTTATCTTTCTTATACTTTTCTTAAACCCAAAATGTTGTTAGGGTATCCTTCGTATGCATCTATGAATGAAACTAACTATGTAACACATAATCATGCATAGAATACAAAAGAAATCTGCACGTACAATACTTATCAAAAATCTTCACTAATGCTTAACAGAAATCTGCATTCTAGCTTAACAAAATTCTGCATATAAGCTTAATAAAAATCTGCATTCTAAGCTTATCTAAAATCTGCATACTTGAATGAAAGTAGCATATCTAAACATCAAATCTGTATACTTCTCTAAATCACAGCTAACTACTAAAACCCGAAAACCAATTTTATAACAGTTCATTGCTATTTCAGTTAACAAGACACATAAGAACTTAAATCCTTTTGCTTCACACAAGAACTTCACTTCAACGTGAGGATTTCTAAATCTTGCAGCTAATTCCCAAATGGAGTTATATTCCATTAGAAATGGGGTACATCTTGCAGTCTTCTCTTCTGAAACCTTAATTCCTACCATGCGTGATAAATCATCCTTTAATTGTACTAAATTGTTATAAAACTACCTTGATTCCTTATAATCTTCCCTAGCAACTATAAGACTTTCACTATTGTCATCTGAACCTTAGAGTAAAACATTTGAAAATCTTCTCTTTTCAGACTTTAAACTTTCTGGATTCTTTAAACTTACTAAAACATGTTTAACAACTTTGAATCCTTATCTCTTTTCTCATCTTCTAAACTAAACTTCTACTCTGAAGTTACTACTTGCATATCTAAATCAATCACATACTTCTCACCTATTAAATTTATTACAACAATTGATAACAAAAGGGTCTAACTGGTTAGAACTTGAAACTCTATAAAACTTATACTTCTTATACTTTAAAATATTTATCTTTTTCTTCTTCAGACCTTGGTCTTTACTTTACTTATAACTTCTCATAAATCCTTAAAAAGGATTAAGTAGAATACTATATGTACATATAGATGCTAGAGTTGCATAAAACAAGTTCAATTCGTTAAGACTTGCTGTGAACATAAGGGATTGCATCTAACTATACATGTTGTTCAATAACAAGGAAATCAAAGATTTGCATCCATTAAATTAGACCATTCAAGCTCACTGATTTGCAAGGAAAAACTAATCCTAGGTGCTTAGATTACGGGTTGTACATGCCACCTTATAGCACCAAAAGAACTGAACTTGTTGAAGCTTTAACTTCTATAAGACCTGCCCTTAGAGGTTCAATAATAATGGCTTTATAAAATCTAATACCAACTTAGGCTTAATTCTGCATATTAAATTAACAGAGAACTGCATACTAAACTTATAAAATCTGCACTTGTAAACTTAACCAAATCTGCACTATAAACTTTAAAGAAAACTAGCTAATACTGGCTAAAGAAGACAAATCTCTATTCGACATAAATAATCTTGATGAAATTATGGCACTGTCACTCAAACCTGAAGATTTCAATACATATAAACTGTACTCAATCATGTCTTAACCTCCTCACTCTATACTTGAACAACCTTAGCATTATCACTAAACAAGGAAACAAGATCTCAAAGCTTGAATATTTTACACCTAAGACCAATTGCTACCTGACTAATTTTAAATCGGATACCTCATAAATCTGTGCATTACAATATACAAAGGAAACTATTATCGCACGGAAATCAGGCTTAACATAAATCTGTTTTTGAGTTTAACCAAAAGAAATCTGCAGAACATTTAAATTACACACTTTATGAACTAAACTAAAACCAAGGTAACCTACGGCTTATTCACCAACAATGTGGACCTTTCCCTTATGCTTTTATATTCGTATTAACTAGTAATTAGATGTATATCCATATCCATTACATTTGTGCCAAGATGAGCTACAACTCAGCCTTTTACTAAATAAACCATTCATGTCCTTCTTTGAAATTCATGGCAACAACTTAACATTTCTTCCGGATCTAAACAAATCTGCATTAAGATTCATAACAGCAAGTATCAAATAGAACCAGCCGAAACCTCTACTAATTCCCTGTTCATTACCCCGGCAAGAAAACCATCACAACCAGTAAAGGGTTTGCTACTGGAACACTAAACAAATACCATTCCTAAATCAACACCAATCAACAGGTTAACTTAGCATGGAAGTTGAATCAGCCTATTCTGTTCAGGGATACAACATCGAGCCACGGCAAAATACTCATGCTAGCACTGAAACACCCAAAATTCACTGCATTACAATATCACAAAGCATGAAACTAAGTAGCATAGAATCCAATCAAAAGCACGAAAACACAGCAATACGAGACATGATGCAAAACAATCTCGACTTGAAATCTGAAATTCTGAATTCGTTTGTTCAAAACTTTCGGGAACAAGGAAAGGAATAAAAGGTAAACCTCGGAGCTATCCTACTGCAGGTGAGTAGCAACTCACCTTCATTTTCTTGGACTTACAACCGAGAAAGAGAGGTTCTAGGGTTTCGGGTGAGCTCCAAACCCGGCGTTTCCTCGCGTCCGCGTGCTCCCCTCGACGAGATGGCCATGAACGTGTGAGAATCTCGCGAAAACACCCCTTGGCCGGCGTCGGAGACGAAATCCTAACCTCGCTGTGTTTCTGCCCGAGACCGTCGTGCGCCGTCGCGAGCGTGAGAGAAGAGGAATTCGGGTTGGGAGAAAATAAACCTAAGTTCTCTTTTATCTCTAGGGTTCTTATTATCTAACTACTGCTTAAATATATTCATCTCTTTCCTTAATTAACAAAAACTCGCTGGCACAGCTGGTTATGTGCGTTTTCGCCAAAACCCTAGGTCGCCGGGTCGAGCTTCGGCTCGGTCATTTTTATGCAACCTTTTTAAACCTAAGATATTTCGGTTTTAATTATAGCTTAAATACTATTTGATTCGGATTTTATTAAGGAACCCGCGGCTGGTCTGTTGGTTAAACGAATCTTTGCTTAACCCGAGGTTTCCGGTTCAAACCTTGACTTGGATGTATTTTTGTCAAAACTTCTTTCGTTTTGTAAAAATACCAAACGACCTCCAAAAATTACATAAAAATACTCTATAAATTCCTAAAAATCTCTAGAATTTTTCTATAGCATTTCAAAATATTTTTGAATTATTTTTGGAGCTCAAAATGAGGAAATTTGGGTCGTTACAATGGTTGTCCAAACAATTTGATATGAAGGACTTGGGAGAATGCATATATTCTTGGGATCAAAGGGATCGCAAGAAAAGAATATATTTTACTTATCCCAAGCTTCATAAATCGAAACAATCCTAGCTCATTTTAGCATGCAGAACTCCAAGAAAGGTTTCTTACCTTTTAGGCATGGAGTAGCTTTATCTAAAGAGATGTCTTAGAAGACATCAAAGGAAATAAAGGACATGAAGGTAGTTCCTTACGCTTCGGCTGTCGGAAGCCTAATGCATTCTATGCACGAGATCAGAGATCTGTTTTGGGCATAGTTAGCAGATATCTAAGTAACCCTGGACAAGGACATTGGACTGCAGTAAAGCATATATTAGTACCTTAGAGGCACTAGAGATTATATGCTAGCTTACAAGACAGTTAATTTGGTCCCTGTGGGTTGCATAGATTTTGACTTCCAATCGGATAGGGACAATAGAAAGTCGACCTCGGGGTTTTGTGTTTACTTTAGGAGGTAAAGTCATAACTATGGAAGAGTGATAAGCATAGGTGTTTTTCTGGACTCCACCATAGAAGCTTAGTATATGGCAAACCTCTGAGGTAGTCATAAAAGCTGAATGACTCAATAACCTCGAGATAGACTTAGATATGATTTCTGGTTTGTCCAAAGATTATTACAATTTATTGTAATAATATTGGTGCAGTAGCAAACTCGAAGAAACCATAAGTCCATAAGGCAAGTAAACACAATAGCGCAAGTACCAACCAATACGAGAAATCGTATAAACGAGGAGAAGTCGTTGCCACCTAGATTGCATCAGGTGATGACCTATAGATCCTTTCACTAGGTCCTTAAGGCAAAAGCTTTTTGATGGGCATGTTGAAGGGTTGGAATCAGATGTATGGCAGCATAGTCTTTTAGTATAAGTGGGAGATTGTTGGAGTGTATACTAAAAGCCTAGCTTTTGTATATACATTTATAAAAATCACATTGGTCAAGTGTCTACATTTGTATATACCAAATGTAGATGTTCAATTAATTTATATTATAGATAACATGGTGTGTGGTGTCACACACAGAGAATCATGTTATCAGTACCTTATAAATTATAAACAGAAGCTCACAACCAAGATGGAAAGGAACAAACCATTGGAAGGTCGTAGTGTAATTAGATATTAGTTTATCTTAACTATATAATTACACTAGTACACTTAGAGTGTATTGAGTAGGACCATTAGAGGTCGTTTCTTTTATACTGACTTTATAAAGAAACAAAGACCTCAGTTATTATGGAAGTGTGTGCTCTTAATCCTAATATAATAACAAGCACATATATTTGATATTTATTTCTTTAATTTATCAATGGGTGAGATTTAGTTCGATAAATCAATAAGCCCGATAAGTTGGGAAATGATATCACTTATAGTGTGTGTTGTTGATTATAGAAGGAAACTGTGTCCTAGTGATCTAGGTTGATAATGTTCCCAAGAGGAGCTCATAAAGATTGTCATGTTAAACCCTGCAGGTGGACTTAGTCCGACATGACGATAAGGTTGAGTGGTACTACTCTTGGACTAAGATATTAATTAAATGAGTTGTCAGTAACTCACTTAATTAGTGGACATTTGACATCTTAAACACAGGGAGACTAACACACTCATAATAAGAAGGAGCCCAAAATGTAATTTGGGATTGGTGCGGTAGTTCAATAATAGTTCTTTAGTGGAATGAATTATTATTGATGGAATTAAGTTGTGTGTTCGGGGCGAACACGGGAAGCTTAATTTCATCGGGAGACCAAAACCAATTCCTCCTCTCGGTCCCTATCGTAGCCTCTTGTATATAGATTTATACCCACCACATACCCACCTTCTTACCCAACCAATAGGGGTCGGCCAAGCTAAGCTTAGCCAAGCTAGGGCCGGCCAAGGTTGGTTCATGGGTGAATTCATGGGGCCCAAGCTTAGGTGGTCGGCCACATCATATTAAAAAGGATTTTTTATTAAAATTATTTCTTATGTGGATATCATAGTTTTAAAAGAGAGTTTAAAAATTAAATCTTTCCTTTTAAAGCTTTCTACAAAAGATTAAGAAAAGATTTGAAATCGTTCCTTATTTGTAGATTGAAAGGAGATTTTATTTTTAAGAAAAACTTTTCTTTTTAACCATGATAATAATTTAAAAGAGAAGTTTAAAAAATTAAATATTCTCTTTTATTAGTTTCTATAAAAGATTAAGAAAAGATTTGATATCTTTCCTTATTTGTAGATTGAAAAGAGATTTTAATTTTTAGAGATAACTTTCCTTTTGGAAATTATCCACATGTTTAAAAGAAGAATTTTAATTTATAAAATTTCCTTTTTATTAACCAATCATGAAGGGATAAAAATTATTGGAGAAATTTTTATAAATTTCTAGAAACAAATTAGGAAGTTTTAATTCTTGTGTAAATTAAATTTTCCTTGTTTTGGAATTAGAAGTGGTCGGCCATTATTTTAATGAGAAGAAAATTATTTTTTAATTAAAATAAATTTTCCTTTTCATGGCAAAAGAATTAAGGAAGTTTTTATTAAAATTTCCTTATTTGCTAAGATCAAGGATTATAAAAGAGGGGGTAGAGGTGCCTTCATGGTGTAGAACTCAATTATTCTTCTCCTCTCTTTTCCTCCTTGGTGGCCGGCCCTAGTTTCTTCCTCTTCTCTTCTTCTTATGGCCGGCGGCAACCTCTCTTGGAGCTCTTGATGGTGGCCGGTTCTAGCTAGGAGAAGATGGAGAGAAAGGTGGTTTTGTTTCTTGCATCCCTTGGAGCTTGGTGGTGGTGGCCAGACCTTACTTCACTTGGAGAATTGTGGTGGCCGAAACTTGCAAGGAAGAAGAAGGTGCTTGGTGGTTCTCATCTCGGAAGATCGTTGCCCACACAACGTCCGAGGTTAGAAGAGGAATACGGTAGAAGATCAAGAGGTTATTTTTGCTTACAAAGAAAGGTATAACTAGTAATTATTTTCCGCATCATACTAGTTTTTCTTTGTATAGTTATTTTGTTGGTTGCTACTCGGAAAACCTAGAGGTTCCACTGTACAAAAATTTTGTACAAAGGTCTGAACCTTTTCCTAGCTACCATGTGTTCTTTTAAATTAAATTTTGGATCGTCTGCGGAACTTAACACGTTTGATCCAAAACTTAATCTATTTGTTCTTTAAGGTTTAGACTTGGATCTCCTGCGGAACTTAACACGTTTGATCCAAATCACCTAAGTTATTAATTCCATTAAATATTAATTTCCATAATTGGTTCCCAGTACTGACGTGGCGAGGCACATGACCTTCTTGGATATGGGAATAACCACCACCGACTAGACAAAACCTTTTATGGAAAGCTAATATTTAATTTCCTAAAATAACTTTAGGTCAACCAAAAGGAACAATCAAATCACAAGGAAAAGAAAAATAAAAGAACACAACTTCGAAAAACATATTCGAAATACTATGATCGTAAGCCTCTTGTATTTGGTATTATTTCCATAAATAACTAGCATGATGCGGAAAGGAAAAATTACTAGTTATACCTTCTAAAAAGACCTCTTGATCTTCTACCGTATTCCTCTTCTAACCTCGGACGTTGTGTGGGCAACGATCTTCCGAGATGAGAACCACCAAGCACCTTCTTCTTCCTTGCAAGTTTACCACCACAATTCTCCAAGAGAAGTAGAGGTCCGCCACCACCACCAAGCTCCAAGGGATGCAAGAAACAAAACCACCTTTCTCCCTTCTCCTAGCTAGAACCGCCACCATCAAGAGCTCCAAGAGAGGTGCCGGCCATAAGAAGAAGAGAAGAGGAAGAAGCTAGGCCCACCAAGGAGGAAAAGAGAGGAGAAGAATAATAGAGTGATCCCATGAGGCACCTCTCCCTCTTTATAATCCTTGGTCTTGGCAAATAAGGAAATTTAATTAAAACTTCCTTAATTTCCATTAAAAGGAAATTTTATTTAATTAAAATAAATTTTCTTTTCTATTTGTAATGGCCGGCCACTTAATCCTTTAATCAAGGAAATTTTAATTCACACAAGAATTAAAACTTCCTTATTTGCTCCGGAAATTTATAAAAATTTCTCAAATAATTTTCCTTCATGGTGGTTAATAAAGGAAATTTAATAAATTAAAATCTTTCTTTTAAACATGTGGATAAAAGAAAGTTATCTCTAAAAATTAAAATCTCTTAATCTACAAATAAGGAAAGATATCAAATCTTTTCTTAATCTTTTGTAGAAACTAATAAAAGAGAATATTTAATTTTAAACTTCTTTTAAATTATTATCATGGTTAAAAGGAAAGTTTTCTTAAAATAAAATCTCCTTTCAATCTACAAATAAGGAAATATTTCAAATCTTTTCTTAATCTTTTGTAGAAAGCTTTAAAAGGAAAGATTTAATTTTAAACTCTCTTTAAAACTATGATATCCACATAAGAAATAATTTTAAAGCTAGGGCCGGCCACCCAACTCAACTCATCCTATTTATGGCCAACCCAAGCTTAGGTTCCAAGCTTGCTTGGCCGGCCCCAATAGGATGGGTTAAGGTGGGTAAGAAGTGGGTATATGGTGAGTATAAATCTCTATATACAAGAGGCTACGATAGGGACCGAGAGGAGGAATTGGTTTTGGTCTCCCAATAAAATTAAGCATCCCGTGCTCGAACACACAACTTAATTTTATCAATAATAATTCATTCCACTAGAGAACTATTATTGAACTACCGCACCAATCCCAAATTACATTTTGGGCTCCTTCTTATCATGAGTGTGTTAGTCTCCCTGTGTTTAAGATATCGAATGTCCACTAATTAAGTGAGTTACTGACAACTCATTTAATTAATATCTTAGTCCAAGAGTAGTACCACTCAACCTTATCATCATGTCAGACTAAGTCCACCTGCAGGGTTTAACATGACAATCCTTATGAGCTCCTCTTGGGGACATTATCAACCTAGTATCTCTAGGACACAGTTTCCTTCTATAATCAACAACACACACTATAAGTGATACCATTTCCCAACTTATCGGGCTTATTGATTCATCGAACTAAATCTCACCCATTGATAAATTAAAGAAATAAATATCAAATATATGTGCTTGTTATTATATTAGGATTAAGAGCACACACTTCCATAATAACCAAGGTCTTTGTTTCTTTATAAAATCAGTATAAAAGAAATGACCTCAAATGGTCCTACTCAATACACTCTAAGTGTACTAGTGTAATTATACAGTCAAAATAAACTGATACCTAATTACACTACGACCTTCTAATGGTTTGTTCCTTTCCATTTTGTTCGTGAGCTACTGTTTATAATTTATAAGGTACTGATAACATGATCCTCTGTGTGTGACACCACACACCATGTTATCTACAATATAAATTAATTGAACAACTACATTTATCATAAATGTAGACATTTGACCAATGTGATTCTTATTACTAAATAAATGTTTATACCAAAAGCTAGGCTTTTAGTATACACCCTAACAATCTCCCACTTATACTAAAAGACTAAGCTGCCATATCTGCTGCCATACATCTGATTCCTAACCCTTCAACATGTCCATCAAAAGCTCTTGCCTTAAGGACCTCGGTGGAAGGATCTATAGGTCATCACCTGATGCAATCTAGGTAGCAACAACTTCTCCTCGTTTATACGATTTCTCGTATTGGGTGGTACTTGCGCTCTTTTGTGTTTACTTGCCTTTATAGACTTATGGTTTCTTCGAGTTTGCTACTGCACCAATATTATTACAATAAATTGTAATAATCTTTGGACAAACCAGAAATCATATCTAAGTCTATCTTGAGATTATTGAGTCATTCAGCTTTTATAGCTACCTCAGAGGCTTGCCATATACTAAGCTTCTATGGTGGAGTCCAGAAAAACACCTATGCTTATCACTCTTCCATAGTTATGACTTTACCTCCTAAAGTAAACACAAAACCCCGAGGTTGACTTATTATTGTCCCTATCCGATTGGAAGTCAAAATCCATGCAACCCACAAGGACCAAATTAACTGTCTTGTAAGCTAGCATATAATCTCTAGTGCCTCTAAGGTACTACAATATATGCTTTACTGCAGTCCACTGTCCTTGTCCAGGGTTACTTTGATATCTGCTAACTATGCCTTTGGCAAAATAGATTTCTGATCTCGTGCATAGCATACATTAGGCTTTCAACAGCCGTAGCATAAAGAACTGCCTATATTTCCTTTATCTCCTTTGATGTCTACAGAGACATATCTTTAGATAAAGTTACTCCATTTTGAAAAGGTAAGAAACCTTTCTTGGAGTTTTGTATGCTTAAAACGAACAAGGATTTTTCCGATGTATGAAGCTTGGGATAAGTAAAATATTCTTTTCTTGCGATCCCTTATTACTTTGATCTCAAGAATATATACATTCTCCCAAGTCCTTTATATCGAATTGTTTGGACAACCATACCCTTACTTCTGACAACATTTTGATATTGTTTCCAACTACCAAAAATGTTATCTAAGTATAGTACAAAAAATACCACCACGTTTCCATCACATCTTTTGTATACACAAGACTTATCCGGTTACTAAATCCATAGATCTGGATTACTTTGATAAACCGGATATTCCATGTAAAGCCCGAAAAATTCCCAAATTTATTTTAGAATTATTCTATGATTTTTCTGGAATTATTAGATATTTTTCCGGAATTTTCCGAGTAGCGGGAGTAGCAAAAACAAATAGGTCGCAAAATAGCTTAGGCGGGAATCGAACCCGAGACCTATGGTGTAAGGGATAATGTTAGTAACCAGTTGAACCCAGCAGGGCCGTGCTGAAAGGAAGGAGAACCAAATATATTTATATTAGAGTTGGGTTCATTAAACCACTTAATATAAATAATAAACTTAAGTGGGGTTTGGTTTATTTTGGTTCGGCACCTCTTCACCTCACGACACTTTCTCTTCCAAAACCTCACCGCCGCCTCTCCCTTCTTCTCCTCTTCCTCACGCACGGCACACCAAGGCAAGGGTCCATAGGATCATCTTCCGGCGACGACTCCAACACGAAAGGGGCTCGTAAGCGGTTCGTCGAGCGGGCAGTTTTCCGGAAACCCCTAGCGAATAGAATCGTAAGAAAACCTTACGATTGAGGTAAGAAACCCCTCACCTGCAGTATAATTGCTCTCGCTTGTTAGTTTTGGCGTTAGTTCAGTAATTTTATAGTTTTCAGTTTTAGGGCATGCTTTTAGTGCACACCAAGCATTCGGTAGAATGCCCAGTTCAGAAGGATGTACCAATAGGCGTCCTAACAGCATATAAAATGTAATAGAAACATTTTATTCAGTTTATTATTAGTTATTACAGCTATATGGATCAGATATCCATTGGGTGGGCTCCCACAGTAGCCTCTAGGTTCAGATAACCTAGCTCTAGGTTTAGATAACCTAGAACAGCAAAGTAAAATAAAACAGTATTCAGTATTTTACTTTTATTCAGTTGGCACTGTACTTGGATCAGATATCCATGGGCTGGACTCCCACAGTCGTCCCTAGGTTCAGATAACCTAGTAACCCTGCTGGATTCGGAACTTGCAATCCCGGGTCTCGTAGGGATACAGTTGCCAGGGCCCCAGCAGCATGTTTAGTATTTTCATCTATTATATGTATAGTTTTCAAATTTGAAACCAGTGATGAAAACACTAATTTAGCTTCCAGTTCAGTTTAGGTTCAGTTTACATGATTTGAGTTCATGTACAGATTTAGACATATGCATGACTAGTTCAGTTTCATGCTCAGTTATATGTTATGCCATGTTGCAGTTCCAGTTTATGCTTTGTTTGATATGCCATGCCATGCTTGCATGTTCAGTATGTTTTTCAAACAACATGATTTAAAATCATATTTGCATCGTATGCATGATTTAGTGAGGTAGATGGTTTCTTACTAAGCTTTATAGCTTACAGGTACTACTTTTCTTATACTGCAGATACAGGTAAAGGAAAAGTGGTCTAGCGGAAGCTGGAGGGCGATGCTACGATGGTGTGTGTGTGCAAGGGGTTGGAATAAAGATCCTAGGGATCTAAACAGCTTAAATTTTAGCATTTAGGTTTCAGTTTGCTTAATGTTCACTTTTGAGCTCGTTAAATGTTTTAATCCAATAAAACTATGCACTATTCAGTTTGTCAAGTTTAGAATGCATGTAGGTTCATGTTAGAATGTTTTCATGTATTTAAAATTCATATCTGTGAGTTGTGCACGCTTTAGTGCGGAAAGTCTGAAATCGAAACTCGATTTCATATCGAGTTGGATCGATGCCGACCGATCCGTTCTGATCAGATCCAGATCGGTCGGCCGATCGATCTGAGGCATACAAGATACCATCAGATGCTATCGACGATCGTCCGATCGATCCGACCGAACGAGAGTTCGGGCGAAATCTGCGATCGATCGGTCGGCCGACCGATCGGTGAGCACCGGATCGACCCGACCCGCAGGCGAAACATAAGTGCGATCGGTCTGACCGATCGAGTGCTCGATCGTCGATGAGACCGATCCGATTAATAAACGCGGCGAAGCACGGAGGCTCACCGATCGGTCTCCGACCGATCGGAGGGTGCCTCCGTGCGATATCGGCTGGAACGATCGTGAATCGTTCAGGCTCAATCGACTTACGGATCGGTTGAAATGTCTGATTACAGCTAGCAGGACCTTCAAGAGGCATAGATTGTCTCTCCTAGTATGTGTACAACACTTAGGTACTCTTAGAATGTCAAGTTGAGACTTTACAGTAATTAGTTTAGCAAATTTCAAATTTGCTCAGTTTTCCGCACAGCATTTTCAGTAGTTAATGTAACGAGTTGGATCGGTCTGCCGACCGATCCGTTACAGTATCAGGATCCAGGATCGGTCAGCCGACCGATCCAGAGGCATACAGTATACTACTGTATGCTATCTGATCGGTCGTCCGATCGATCCAGCACCGAACAGAGAGTTCGGGACGAAATCTGCAGTCGCTGATCGGTCGGCCGACCGATCAGTGAGCAGCTGGATCGGTCGACAGACCGACCCAGAGGCGAACAGAAACATAAGAAGTGCACTGATCGGTCTACCGACCGATCAGGGTGCTTCTGGATCGGTCGGTAGACCGATCCAGTTGTGAACAGAACGCAGCAGAAGCACGGAGGCTCACTGATCGGTCTCCCGACCGATCCAGAGGGTGCCTCCGTGCCAGTATCAGCTGGAACGATCTGTGAATCGTTCCGAAGGCTCAATCGACTTACGGATCGGTTGAAATGTCTGATTACAGCTAGCAGGACCTTCAAGAGGCATAGATTGTCTCTCCTAGTATGTGTACAACACTTAGGTACTCTTAGAATGTCAAGTTGAGACTTTACAGTAATTAGTTTAGCAAATTTCAAATTTGCTCAGTTTTCCGCACAGCATTTTCAGTAGTTAATGTAGCGATCTGGCTCACAGCCTAGTACCCAGGAGTTGGGTCGTTACAGAGTGGTATCAGAGCAGGGTTCCTTACTTCCTACACACACATCAGCATTGTGCCTACAGCTTCCAAGTAAGAACATCTCTCACTCAGTTTGTTTTCAGCTTTCATATCAGTTATGTGTGCTTCCATGTTTGCTCTCATGTTGGTAGTTAATTAATTTATGTTTACAGTGATAGTATTTAACATGTTACCAGTAGTTAACTATAACATGATAGCTTAGTTATATATATGTGTCTCTGCTATTTAGAAAATGGTACGAGGACGTCCAGCTAAGAAAGCATCAGCGGCTGAGCGTTGCTCAGCTACAGCAGCAGTTAGCTAAACAGCAGCAGGAGATAGCCTCCTTAAAGGCTAACCAACAGACTACTCCCCCAGTCACTCCAGTACCGAACCTCGCGACTCCAGTAATCACAGAGGTTGTACCAGCTCAGCCTCCAGTACCAGTACCAGTCCTAGTAGCCCCAGTAGCAGGGGCTAAGAGAGAAGCTTACCTTATCCAGTGGCAGAGAATTAAGCCCGAGAACTTCTCAGGCACCAGCGAACCATGGGATGCTCAGGCATGGTTTAAAACACTGAAAAGCACGATGGAGCTTCTAGACTGGCCAGAGCACGAAAAGGTGCAGTGTACCTCCTTCTGTTTAACAGGAGACGCGCGCATGTGGTGGGAGCGGATTAAATCGAAGTGGCCAGTAAACCAGATGACATGGGCCAACTTCGAGAAAGAATTCTTCGAGGAATTCTTTCACATGCAAGTCACGAACCAACACTATGACGAGTTTACAGAATTTCGTCAGGGCAACCTATCAGTTCAGGAAGCCGTGAAGAAATTCAACAACCCGTCGTGTCCGTAACTAGTCACTCGGAGAAGGAACGAGTACGCTTGATGTCGAAGATGCTCGGACGAGATCGCAATGAATGTAGGCGGTGGCGTTCATAGGCCACAAACCACGGAGGAGCTAGTGAGTAGTGCTCGATCACGAGCACTATCGGCACAATATCACCCAATGACGGTTTCCACAGCCCAAGGACAAACTAGCTCGGTACTCAAAACAACAGGACATAGCTCCAGAAGGGAAACATAAGGCAAGTAGTGACCCAAAAGGAGGACCAGTGGAAAACATTCCAGACATCCCAAGTGTGCTACTTGTGGGAAACATCATCCAGGAGTTTGCCGCAAGGGTACGCGAGGTTGTTTTGAATGTGGACGTGGAAGGGCACATGGCTAGCGATGCCCGAACAAGAACGATCTTCCTCCGCCTCACCGACACAAGATGGAGCTCGGCCAGCTACACGGATGTATCTTGTCTTAGATGGTCCATGATCGATCGAGGCATTAGAAGCCCCACGGCTACCACAAATGCGAGATTTTCTCACCGACCGAGAGGACGTAGCAAATGCCTCGGCAGTTGTCACAGGTCGAGTATTTTTCAACATAATGCAACTGTCTTATTCGACATGGGCAACCCACTCTTATGTATCGGGCATTTGCGAGAAACTAGCAACACCTCGAGTACTCAATAGTCGGTTTCGACAACGCTACCCTCGGAGACATTATGGCATCTACGCTGGCTCGAGGCGGTGCGGTCATTATAGCGCAGGGAGCTTTTGGTGATCGATAGTGCTAGAAATGATGACTACGATGTCATCTTTGGAATGGATTTTACGATCGATACGGCGCTTTTATAGAGTGCCGTAAACAGAATAGGAGTACAGTTTGAGTACACGGGAAGCCAAAGAGGAAAGCCGGAAGTTTCTCTCGGCATTGAAAGCACAGCAGCTATTGGATTCGGGATGCGTGGGATTTTTAGCAAATGTAGTCAACACCGGCCTGGACAAGAACCAACAGCTATCGAGGTTCGAGTCGTTTGTGACTACCAGCAGTCTCCTGAAGAGCTACCGGGCTTAGCACCAGACATGGAGATTGAATTCGAGATAGAGCTCATTCCACAAATCCAATTTCCAAGGCACCATATCGCATGGCTCCAGAAGGAACTGGAGCAATTACAGGAGCTTCTTGACAAGGGTTTCATACGCCCTAGTCACTCACCATGGGGAGCACCTGTGTTGTTTGTGAAGAAGAAGGATGGAAGCATGCGCCTATGCATAGACTACCGTGCCTTGAACCAGGTCACAATTAAAAACAGATACCCTCTTCCCAGGATAGATGACCTGTTTGACCAGCTAAAGGGAGCCACAGTGTTCTCTAAAATTGACCTCAGATCAGGATATCACCAGGTTAGAGTCAAGGAAGGTGATATACCTAAAACAGCTTTCAGGACCAGATACGGACATTATGAGTTCGTAGTCATGCCTTTCGGCGTGACAAATGCTCCAGCTACTTTCATGGACCTCATGAACAGGGTATTCAGAGAATACTTAGACAAGTTTGTCATCGTGTTCATCGATGACATTCTTATCTATTCAGGCACTCAGGAGGACCATGCAGAGCATCTGAAAACAGTTTTGCAGATCCTTCAAGCTGTACGCCAAATTCACGAAATGTGAATTCTGGCTAGACCAGGTAGCTTTTCTCGGTCACATCATCTCCAAAGATGGTGTTATGGTAGATCCCAGCAAAATAGAAGCAGTAAGTAACTGGAAGAGACCCAGGAACGCCAGTGAAATCAGAAGCTTTCTGGGATTAGCAGGCTACTACAGGAAATTCGTAGAGGACTTCTCCAGGATAGCCTCCCCACTGACAGCTCTCACCAGGAAGAACAAGAAATTTCAGTGGACAGAGGACTGCGAGAACAGCTTTAGCGAACTAAAACGGAGATTGACCAGTGCTCCTATTTTAGCTATACCAGAAAACACAGACAGCTTCGACATCTACAGTGACGCCTCTAAATTGGGATTAGGAGCAGTACTGATGCAGCAGGGCAAGGTGATCGCCTATGCCTCCAGACAACTCAAGGATTATGAGAGGAACTATCCTACTCACGACCTTGAGCTTGCAGCAGTGGTGTTCGCTCTCAAGATTTGGAGACATTATTTGTACGGAGCTCAGTGCAGAGTGTATACAGATCATCAAAGTCTGAAGTATTTCTTTACTCAGAAGGATCTGAATATGCGACAGCGTAGATGGTTAGAACTAGTCAAAGATTATGACATAGATATCCTCTACCATCCAGGAAAAGCTAATAAGGTAGCAGACGCACTCAGCAGGAAGTCCAGTGCTACCTTATTATCTTTAGCAGCTATGTCACCACCCCTAAGGAAGGAGATTACGACCTTTAGTCTCGAGCTTATAGTCGGACAACTTTCCACTATGACCTTAGAGTCTACCTTGCTTGGTGATATTCAGTCAGCTCGGGATCGGGACCCTGAAATTCGAAAAATCAAGCAAGGGCTAGCGGAATCGGAAAGTGGAGAATTGAGTGTCCGGCAGTGGGGTGTTGTATTTTGGCGGCAGAATGTGTTCCGGATCGGGAGGAGCTACGGAGATGATTTTAGACGAGGCTCACAGGACTCCCTTATGCATCCAGCTCCACCAAAATGTATCAAGACTGAAGAAACGCTTTTGGTGGCCCGGGATGAGCGAGACATCGCCAGATATGTTAGCATCTGCCTCACCGGTCGGAGGGTCAAGGCGAACATCAGCGACGAGCTGCAGCCTATACAGATTCCGAATGGAAGTGGGAGGATATCTCCATGGATTTCATAGTGGGACTACCCGTAACCACGAATGGTTTTGATGCCATCCGGGTAATAGTCCATGTTGACTAAATCAGCCCACTTTTAGCTATCAAGATATCCTACTCTATGGAGAAGCTAGCTCGGTTGTATCTCCGAGAGATTGTCGATTGCATGGAGTCCCACGAACCATTATATCGAATAGAGACAGCAGGTTTACATCACTTCCGGAAGTGTGTACGATACTATGGGCACCGTTAAAATTCAGCCTGACCTTCCATCCTCAGACGGATGGTCAGACGGAGCGGTGAATCGGTACTCAAGATATGCTCGAGCTTGTGCCCTAGATTTCAAGGAAGTTGGTGCAAATATCCGAGTCTAGCAGAATTTGCATACAACAACAGTTATCGAGCCACTATCGGCATGGCTCCTTATGAGGCACTCTATGGGCGGAGGTGCGGATCACCAATCTGTTGGTATGAGAGTGGTGAACAGAAGGAACTAGAGCTTCAGACAGATCTAGTGGCGGATACCACAGCAGCAGATTCGCCAGAGGATAGAGACAGACAGAGCCGCGAAGAGCTATGTTGATACACGACGCAGACCCCTAGAGTTTTCGATGGGGATACAGTTTTCCTCGAGTAGCTCCCATGAAGGGAGTCATGCGTTTCGGGAAGAAGGGCAAGCTAGCTCCCGGATATGTGGGACCATACCTTATCACGAAGAGAGTGGGCAAGGTAGCATATGAGCTAGAGCTACCTCGGGAGATGTCAAGTCCACAACGTATTTCATGTTTCCATGCTGAAGAAGCATATTCCAGACGCCACCAGGTGATTGAGCCCCAGTTAGTACAGGTCCGTGATGATCTATGATAATCGGCCTATTCGGATAATAGACCGAGCGAAAGAAATTACGGAACAAGGAAGTACCATTAGTTAAAGTCAGTTGGCAAAAGCAGAGGCGACTTGGGAGACAGAGGCCAGCATGAGACCCAGAATTGTTTTAAGTTCGGGACGAACTTTTATAAGGTATGGGGATTGTAAAGCCCGAAAAATTCCCAAATTTATTTTAGAATTATTCTATGATTTTTCTGGAATTATTAGATATTTTTCCGGAATTTTCCGAGTAGCGGAGTAGCAAAAAAAATAGGTAAAATAGCTTAGGCGGGAATCGAACCCGAGACCTATGGTGTAAGGGATAATGTTAGTAACCAGTTGAACCCAGCAGGGCCGTGCTGAAAGGAAGGAGAACCAAATATATTTATATTAGAGTTGGGTTCATTAAACCACTTAATATAAATAATAAACTTAAGTGGGGTTTGGTTTATTTTGGTTCGGCACCTCTTCACCTCACGACACTTTCTCTTCCAAAACCTCACCGCCGCCTCTCCCTTCTTCTCCTCTTCCTCACGCACGGCACACCAAGGCAAGGGTCCATAGGATCATCTTCCGGCGACGACTCCAACACGAAAGGGGCTCTTCTCCGCGAGAGGAACGCGAAGACGTAAGCGGTTCGTCGAGCGGACAGTTTTCCGGAAACCCCTAGCGAATAGAATCGTAAGAAAACCTTACGATTGAGGTAAGAAACCCCTCACCTGCAGTATAATTGCTCTCGCTTGTTAGTTTTGGCGTTAGTTCAGTAATTTTATAGTTTTCAGTTTTAGGGCATGCTTTTAGTGCACGCCAAGCATTCGGTAGAATGCCCCATTCAGAAGGATGTACCAATAGGCGTCCTAACAGCATATAAAATGTAATAGAAACATTTTATTCAGTTTATTATTAGTTATTACAGCTATATGGATCAGATATCCATTGGGTGGGCTCCCACAGTAGCCTCTAGGTTCAGATAACCTAGCTCTAGGTTCAGATAACCTAGAACAGCAAAGTAAAATTAAACAGTATTCAGTATTTTACTTTTATTCAGTTGGCATCGTGCTTGGATCAGATATCCATGGGCTGGACTCCCACAGTCGTCCCTAGGTTCAGATAACCTAGTAACCATGCTGGATTCGAACTTGCAATCCGGGTCTCGTAAGGAAGCACAATTGCCAGGGCCCCAGCAGCATGTTTAGTATTTTCATCTATTATATGTATAGTTTTCAAATTTGAAACCAGTGATGAAAACACTAATTTAGCTTCCAGTTCAGTTTAGGTTCAGTTTACATGATTTGAGTTCATGTACAGATTTAGACATATGCATGACTAGTTCAGTTTCATGCTCAGTTATATGTTATGCCATGTTGCAGTTCCAGTTTATGCTTTGTTTGATATGCCATGCCATGCTTGCATGTTCAGTATGTTTTTCAAACAACATGATTTAAAATCATATTTGCATCGTATGCATGATTTAGTGAGGTAGATGGTTTCTTACTAAGCTTTAAGCTTACAGGTACTACTTTTCTTATACTGCAGATACAGGTAAAGGAAAAGTGGTCTAGCGGAAGCTGGAGGGCGATGCTACGATGGTGTGTGTGTGCAAGGGGTTGGAATAAAGATCCTAGGGATCTAAACAGCTTAAATTTCAGCATTTAGGTTTCAGTTTGCTTAATGTTCACTTTTGAGCTCGTTAAATGTTTTAATCCAATAAAACTATGCACTATTCAGTTTGTCAAGTTTAGAATGCATGTAGGTTCATGTTAGAATGTTTTTCATGTATTTAAAATTCATATCTGTGAGTTGTGGCACGTTTTAGTGCCGGAAAGTCCTGAAATCAGAAACTCTGATTTCATATCAGAGTTGGATCGGTCTGCCGACCGATCCGTTACAGTATCAGGATCCAGGATCGGTCAGCCGACCGATCCAGAGGCATACAGTATACTACTGTATGCTATCTGATCGGTCGTCCGATCGATCCAGCACCGAACAGAGAGTTCGGGACGAAATCTGCAGTCGCTGATCGGTCGGCCGACCGATCAGTGAGCAGCTGGATCGGTCGACAGACCGACCCAGAGGCGAACAGAAACATAAGAAGTGCACTGATCGGTCTACCGACCGATCAGGGTGCTTCTGGATCGGTCGGTAGACCGATCCAGTTGTGAACAGAACGCAGCAGAAGCACGGAGGCTCACTGATCGGTCTCCCGACCGATCCAGAGGGTGCCTCCGTGCCAGTATCAGCTGGAACGATCTGTGAATCGTTCCGAAGGCTCAATCGACTTACGGATCGGTTGAAATGTCTGATTACAGCTAGCAGGACCTTCAAGAGGCATAGATTGTCTCTCCTAGTATGTGTACAACACTTAGGTACTCTTAGAATGTCAAGTTGAGACTTTACAGTAATTAGTTTAGCAAATTTCAAATTTGCTCAGTTTTCCGCACAGCATTTTCAGTAGTTAATGTAGCGATCTGGCTCACAGCCTAGTACCCAGGAGTTGGGTCGTTACATTCCAAGACCTTGAAGCTTTGCCTCAGTCCATAGACTGATTGAGCTTACACACAAGATGCTCTTAGCCCTTTGCAATGAACCCTTCTGGTTGCTTTATATGGATGTTTTCTTCAAGACTTCCATTAAGGAATGCTGTCTTGACATCCACTTGCCAAATAGATAAAAGAATCCGGATAGACTTAAGCATGACTACCAGTGAAAAAGTTTCCTTTTTCATCAAGCCTTGCTTTGAAAGTTACTACCTTCCTGTCTATCCCTCTTTTCCTATTATAGACCTTTTTACACCCAACGGCTTTTACACCATTTGGTGATTCTACAAGCTTCCAGATTTTATTAGAATACATATATTCTAATTCTTTTATTCATTACTCTTTGCCAAAATGCTGCATCTTTATCTTGGAGTGCTTCATCATATGACCAGAGATCAGGTTCATGTCCTCCAGGGATCGAGTCCAAAAACTCTCCCAAAACATGAACCTATTTAGGTTGCATAACAACCCTCCCACTACAACAAGACACTTTCTGTAATTGTGTATCAATTTGTGATACGTGTTGCAGTTTTCTTGTGGTATCTCATCTTGTATAGTTGGTACTAGGTTAGACATGTCCTTTATTATTTCCTTAAGAACAAATTTACTTATGAGCACGTGGTTCATTATATAGTCTTTTTCTAAAAAATCAGTCATTGATGCTAACAATGACCTTCTGATTTTTAAGACTATAAACCTACTTTTGTTTATCTAGGATAACTTACAAACAAGTGAACTCCTATCCAACTTATCATTGTCTCTCTTTAACATATGTGATGGATTACCCGAATCCGAATATGCTTCAAAATAGGTTTTCACCTGTAA
The DNA here is from genome assembly GCF_018446385.1 of Zingiber officinale. Taxonomy (NCBI): domain Eukaryota; kingdom Viridiplantae; phylum Streptophyta; class Magnoliopsida; order Zingiberales; family Zingiberaceae; genus Zingiber; species Zingiber officinale. The sequence continues at coordinate 81,935,185 of NC_055988.1, forward strand.
CGACCCAATTTTTCCCATTTCAAGTTCTAAAGGGCCATAAAAATATTTGGAAATGCCTTTAAAATATTCTAGAGATTTTTAGGAATTTTTAGAGTATTTTTACGTAATTTTTGGAGGTCGTTTAGTATTTTTACAAAACCAAAGAAGTTTAAGCAAAAAGTGTTGGAGAAGAGGTTCGAACCCGCGACCTCGGGTCGGACCAAACCAAGCCAAACCGGCTTGACCAGCTGGGATAAGAGATTTATGTTAATCTCAAATAGAGTTAAATAAGGTTATAGTATAGTTGAGTTATATCCGATTACTTATAAAAGGAAATAAGTTTTGGGATTTTAGAAAACCTAACTTCTCTCTAAATTCTTCTTCGCCTTCTCCCTTGCGCCGTCGCGAGAACTCTCGGCGGAAACCAGGAGCAGCTAGGGTTGGAGATTCCGACGCCGGTGAAGCTTCCCTCCAACCGTCCTTCATCCACGGTGGTTGTTCCCGACGGAGAGAAGCCCGAGAGCTCAGAGGACACGCCGGAAAAGGGATCTACCTAGCCCTAGAAGTTTCCTTCCCTTCTTCTCAGTTGTAAGTGCAAGGACAAGCAAAGGTAAGTACTACTCTCACCTGTGGTAGGAGTTGCTTCGTTTGGTATGGTTGCTTTCGGATTTTTGCTTGCCGTGTAGAATTGTAAGCTCGGTTTTGTTTCCTTTCCATGCCCTGTTCATAGCCGAACAACATCCTTTAACATTAGGGTTTGTAGATTTCGGTTTTAAGCCTAAGTCTAGCATGATATGAGCTTGCGGGGTTGAAGTGGGTGGATTTTTGGTGCCATCCGAGTGCTGCCGAGACCTGCACAGGAAGCCTTGATACCTGCCGTGACCTGCACATGAAGTTTGGGTTTATGCCGTGACCTGCATAGGGAACTCCAAGTATCATCTAGGCTAATTGAGCAAGTAGAATGGTTTAGTGCTAATTAGAATTGTATGCATTTTATTCTTGAGCGTATGTTGTTCATGAACCTCTTTGCTTTAGGGTCATGTTGTACATACTTAAGTTTGATAAGTAAATATTTTGGATAGCATGCTTATAAAACCTGAGTCGCATTCCTTTGCTTCCCTTATAGCATGATGAGAATTTCTAAGTAGCATCCTATACTTGTCTTTACAGCATACTTAGAAGGCCAAGAAATTAGTTTCCTTTACGCTTCGTTTATAGCATGTTTAAGAAGTTTAAAGTAGCATGTTACATTATTTTGTATAGCATGTTTAAAGGCCTTAAAGTAGTATTCTTTGTCATGTTTTAATAGCAGGTTTAGAAGCCCTTAAAGTAGCATTCCATGCTCTGTTTCTACAGCATGATAGAAAGTGTAGAGTTACATATATTACTTTTATTACAGCATACTTAGAAAGCCCAAAGTTAGCTTCCTTTTGCTTTATTTACAGCATGATTAGAATCATTCCATACTTGATTTTACAGCATGTTTAGAAGCACTAAAATATCATCCTTTGCCATGTTTTCACCGTATGATTCAAAGGCTTTAAATTGCTTTCTTTAGTTTAGCTTATAGCATGATCAGTAAGCTTTAAGTTACTTGTTTTATTCTGTTATATAGCATGGTTAGTTGATTATACACCCATACTTGTTAAGTATATTTAAAGGACTCCCACAATCTTTAATAAAAGATTATAAGGAAGATAAAAGAATAAGAAAGATAACAAGTAAGTCAAGCAAGAGGCTAGTACCCGACATCCAAGAGCTTGTCGTTAAACAAATCCAGGTGACCATTTCCGAGGTCTTGGCCCTGGTAGACCGAGGTCTGCTCTTTTAGGATTGGTGGCTCGCAACCCCAACCTATTAGGGAACGCGCATGAGATGGTACTAAGCCTGGGCCCAAAGTAAAGAAAAGTAAAGAAGTAAAGAAAGAGAGAAAAGTAAAGAAAGAAAGAAAGAAAGAAAGAAAGAAGAAGAAAGTAAAAGATAGAAATTAAAAGATTAATTTCTAACACAAGGATACAAGAAATGAAATAAGTTCCAAGCTTAGAATAAATAAGAATGGTTAGTTTTCCTTGATTCTAAGTTTACATTGTTAGTTTCTTGTTATCCTGCTTGATACTGAGTATGATTTGTATTCTGTTCATTTTCTGTATACCATGAGCACATGCAGATAGCTTTATTATTTCAGTTTCAGCACTCATGCATTTCGTTTATGCATTTCGAGTTTTGTGAGATAGATTAGTACTTACTAAGCGTTTTCGCTTATAGATCTTGTCTTTTTTCCTCCTACTGCAAATAAAGGAAAAGCTAAGATATGAAGGGAGACGACAGGGTGGTGGTGATGATGGATGTGTGTGGTGACTGAACTATGGAGAGGTCCAGAGGGGACTAGCAAGACTTATTTATTTAGAGTTTATGTCTAGTTTATTTTCCTTATTTCTGTTATGAAATTATGAGTTTATGATTGAGTTTGATGTGCATTGTAGCTTATTATGCTTCATTCTGGGAGCTTGAGTTTAGTTCATGTTGCTAGATTAGTTTTTGATTATGATATGATTTATTACTGCGTGGTTGTGAATAAATTGTGATCCAACCGCATGTGGCTGTGTATATATCTTGTGTATTATAGATTTGGTCACCGGTACAGGGGAGACTCTGCCGAAATTTTTCGGTAGGAATTTCTCTGAACCGTGATAAATCTAAGTGTCGCTAATAATAGCATAAGTGACACTAGTAAGTAGAGTAGGAGTTAGGTAACGGTCGCCCTTAGAGAGTAGTAAGTAAGAAGGGTGGTTGTTACATCACCTATTCAGCAATTCTATATGAGTAGAGAGTTCTAACTTGGAAGGTACTATGTTCACTTTCGTTATCAGAGTTTATCCTTAAAACAAATTTGGTAATTTTCTGAATAACTCATCATCTATCTAATTATTTCATAAGAGTCTTTTACCTTCTTTCTACTACACCATCCTTGTTGGGGTGTACCAGGTGCAGTTAGTTGGGGTTAAAATCCAACTACTGATAAGTGACTCCTAAAATCTCTCAAGAGGTACTTGCCACTATGATCTTACCATAGTGACATTTACTTTAACATTTCTCCGCATCAGCCTTGTACTCTTTGAACTAATCAAAGTACTTAGTCTTGCGGTACATTAAGTAAATTTATTTGTATCTTGAATAGTTGTCTATAAAATAGATGAAATATTCAATACTACCTCTTGTCTGGATAGTCATAGGATCACACAAATCAGAATGAACCGATTTCAACATATCTTTGACTCCATACCCCTTGGACTTAAAAGCTTCTTGGTTATTTTCCTTCCAAGTAAGACTCGCAGGTTGGAAAGATTTCCACTACTAATGAACCCAAAAGTTCATCAGCTACCAATGAATCCTACTTAAGTTAATATAACCTAGCCTTAGATGTCAAAGATATAATTGGTTCATTTTTGAAGGTTGCTTTCTCTTAAGTTAGAAGATGTGTTATTAATTTCCATTTGTTGCATCATGGGAGTTATTGGATTATAAATTGTCAACCAATCATACCAGAATAGATAACTTGCCTATTTTTCTTGATAACAACTTTGTTATCAAAATAGACACAATATCTATTCTATAATAGTTTAGAAACTGAAATCGGTTCTTTCTAAACTTAGTATGTAAAGACAATTTCTAATAATCCAAATTTTATTCCTATTAGAGAATAAACCTCTCCCACTGCAACAGCTGCTACTTTTACAGTAGTGCCCATGTGGACGGTGTTTTTTTTTATTTTCATTTAGTTGTCGAGTTTCCTAGAACCCTGCAATGAATTGCAGACATGATCAGTGGCTCCCATATCTACACACCAGGTACCGGTAGATAACTCCACTAAACATGTATCAACTAATGAATAAAATATACCTATATTGTTCTTAGTTCTAAGAGGACAGTCTACCTTAATGTCCAAATTCTATTTCCAATCAATTATAATTGGGACCACTAAGTCTATCCTAAAGTATATCAGCTAGGGATTGACCATCTTCCTAAGAATCACAAAAATATTTGGTTAAGACCAACTCCTTAAAAATCCCCATGAATTTTGTATGCCACGTTAGTGTGGACGTATACAAATTCAAAGAGGAAATTTTATCATTTAATTTTATTATCTCGTCAACCTTACTTTATGACGAATAAAATTAATAGTTAGTCTATCTTTAATCAAATATTTGGTCAAGACTCTAAATTTAAAATAATATTGATTCCTCTAACAATACTATTTAAATTTACCAACACCTCAAAACACCGTGAATTTTGCATGCCACGTTAGTGTGGACGTATACAAAATCAACATTTGTAAGAGGAGAGTTTTACCCATTAACTATCTTGTCAACGTAACTTTATGACAAATAAAATTATCTCAAACACCGTTAATTTTGTATGCCACGTTAGTGTGGACGTATACAAAATCAATCATTTGTAAGAGGGTTTTAACCCTTTAATTTTATTATCTTGTCAACCTAGTTTTATGACAAATTAATAGTTGGTTTCATTTGGTCACACAAATAATAGCAGTGACTCCGATGGGGAGGATACTATTAGATGTGTCTAAGTGTATATCATTACTTGACACTAAGTCCATTAATAAGATTATGCCCCTTCCGTTGGGGAAGATCACACGCTCTTAATTAACTTCCTATAGTCATCCAAAAATGGAAGTCTGTTCTAGTGATCCGCAAACAAGCTCATCCGTTATGGAGGAAGGCACTCAGAGCCAACGCGCAAGCTTGTTTGCATCACTTACAAACCAGTAATGGAGACCATGGGATTTACTTAAAAATCCCTCTCCCACTTAGTTATTTATAAATGAGGAATTTTAACTATGCTAGCCTACTAAACTTGTAAACTAACATGCACACACAGCACAATATAAAAGCAATAAATAGAAAATCTAATTTTCAACTATTATGACTTTTATCTATGGTTGTCCTCCGTGTGTTGTCATCCCAAGCTGCTGCCATATTTGGCCACCGCTACCGGGTCTAGCTGTCGCATCCATCTTGCTCCTTGTTCCGCTGCGCCTCTGGTCCTTAGAAGGTTCCACGCTTTGCAAGATTCGATCCGCGACATAAATAGAATTTTACAATTTTGATCCTATATTCCATAAAAGGAATGTACATGTATCTAGATCAAAAATAAAATCCTAATAAAACTAAATACAGCTCCTGCTGTATTTTATAATACAATCATGCACACACATATAAATGCCCTTGACATGTCCAAGGGTCCAATCACACACACAAAACTATAAGCCATAATAGTTGGATCCTGCATCAACAAAGTTAGCACATCCTACTATTATCCTGCCTAAATTATGTATGACATGTGCATAATTAAACTAATACCAAATACACAGAGGCAAAACCCTAGCTCTGATACCAATTTTTGGTTGCTACTCGGAAAACCTAGAGGTTCCACTGTACAAAAATTTTGTACAAAGGTCTGAACCTTTTCCTAGCTACCATGTGTTCTTTTAAATTAAATTTTGGATCGCCTGCGGAACTTAACACGTTTGATCCAAAACTTAATCTATTTGTTCTTTAAGGTTTAGACTTGGATCTCCTGCGGAACTTAACACGTTTGATCCAAATCACCTAAGTTATTAATTCCATTAAATATTAATTTCCATAATTGGTTCCCAGTACTGACGTGGCGAGGCACATGGCCTTCTTGGATATGGGAACAACCACCACCGACTAGACAAAACCTTTTATGGAAAGCTAATATTTAATTTCCTAAAATAACTTTAGGTCAACCAAAAGGAACAATCAAATCACAAGGAAAAGAAAAATAAAAGAACACAACTTCGAAAAACATATTCGAAATACTATGATCGTAAGCCTCTTGTATTTGGTATTATTTCCATAAATAACTAGCATGATGCAGAAAGGAAAAATTACTAGTTATACCTTCTAAAAAGACCTCTTGATCTTCTACCGTATTCCTCTTCTAACCTCGGACGTTGTGTGGGCAACGATCTTCCGAGATGAGAACCACCAAGCACCTTCTTCTTCCTTGCAAGTTTCGGCCACCACAATTCTCCAAGAGAAGTAGAGGTCCGGCCACCACCACCAAGCTCCAAGGGATGCAAGAAACAAAACCACCTTTCTCTCCTTCTTCTCCTAGCTAGAACCGGCCACCATCAAGAGCTCCAAGAGAGGTTGCCGCCGGCCATAAGAAGAAGAGAAGAGGAAGAAGCTAGGGCCGGCCACCAAGGAGGAAAAGAGAGGAGAAGAATAATAGAGTTGATCCCCCATGAAGGCACCTCTACCCCCTCTTTTATAATCCTTGGTCTTGGCAAATAAGGAAATTTAATTAAAAACTTCCTTAATTCTTTTGCCATTAAAAAGGAAATTTTATTTAATTAAAAATAAATTTTCTTTTCTATTTGTAATGGCCGGCCACCTTAATCCCTTTAATCAAGGAAATTTTAATTCACACAAGAATTAAAACTTCCTTATTTGCTTCCGGAAATTTATAAAAATTTCTCAAATAATTTTTCCCTTCATGGTGGTTAATAAAAAGGAAATTTAATAAATTAAAATCTTTCTTTTAAACATGTGGATAAAAAGAAAGTTATCTCTAAAAAATTAAAATCTCTCTTAATCTACAAATAAGGAAAGATATCAAATCTTTTCTTAATCTTTTGTAGAAACTAATAAAAGAGAATATTTAATTTTTAAACTTCTCTTTTAAATTATTATCATGGTTAAAAAGGAAAGTTTTTCTTAAAAATAAAATCTCCTTTCAATCTACAAATAAGGAAAGATTTCAAATCTTTTCTTAATCTTTTGTAGAAAGCTTTAAAAGGAAAGATTTAATTTTTAAACTCTCTTTTAAAACTATGATATCCACATAAGAAATAATTTTAATAAAAAATCCTTTTTAATATGATGTGGCCGGCCACCTAAGCTTGGGCTCCAAGCTATTGGCCGGCCACCTTAAGGCCAACCTTTAGGCTTGGCCGGCCCTAAGCTTGAGCTTCAAGCTTAGCTTGGCCGGCCCCTATTGGTTGGGTAAGAAGGTGGGTATGTGGTGGGTATAAATCTCTATATACAAGAGGCTACGATAGGGACCGAGAGGAGGAATTGGTTTTGGTCTCCCGATAAAATTAAGCATCCCGTGCTCGCCCCGAACACACAACTTAATTTTATCAATAATAATTCATTCCACTAGAGAACTATTATTGAACTACCGCACCAATCCCAAATTACATTTTGGGCTCCTTCTTATCATGAGTGTGTTAGTCTCCCTGTGTTTAAGATATCGAATGTCCACTAATTAAGTGAGTTACTGACAACTCATTTAATTAATATCTTAGTCCAAGAGTAGTACCACTCAACCTTATCATCATGTCGGACTAGGTCCACCTGCAGGGTTTAACATGACAATCCTTATGAGCTCCTCTTGAGGACATTATCAACCTAGTATCTCTAGGACACAGATTCCTTCTATAATCAACAACACACACTATAAGTGATACCATTTCCCAACTTATCGGGCTTATTGATTCATCGAACTAAATCTCACCCATTGATAAATTAAAGAAATAAATATCAAATATATGTGCTTGTTATTATATTAGGATTAAGAGCACACACTTCCATAATAACCGAGGTCTTTGTTTCTTTATAAAATCAGTATAAAAGAAACGACCTCAAATGGTCCTACTCAATACACTCTAAGTGTACTAGTGTAATTATACAGTCAAAATAAACTGATACCTAATTACACTACGACCTTCTAATGGTTTGTTCCTTTCCATTTTGGTCGTGAGCTACTGTTTATAATTTATAAGGTACTGATAACATGATCCTCTGTGTGTGACACCACACACCATGTTATCTACAATATAAATTAATTGAACAACTACATTTATCATAAATGTAGACATTTGACCAATGTGATTCTTATTACTAAATAAATGTTTATACCAAAAGCTAGGCTTTTAGTATACACCCTAACATATTTATGGAAATACCAAACACAAGAGGCATATGATTCTAGAGTTTTCGAAATAGTTTTTTTTTTGAGTTAGTGTTTTTCTTCTTTTTCGAATTTGTGATTCGATTGTTCTTTTTGGTTAACCTAGAGTTATTTAAGGAATAAATATTAGCTTTCCTTAAAAGGCTTTGTCTAGGCGGTGGTGGTTGCTCCCATATCCAAGAAGGCCATGTGCCTCGCCATGCAGTCCTGGAAGCCAATTTTGGAAATTAATATTTATGGAATTAATAACTTAGGTAGATTTGAATCAATAGTATTAAGTTCCGCTTGTGATTCAAATCTAAACCATTAAGAACAAATAAGTTAAATTTGGAATCAATGATGTTAAGTTCCGTCTGCGATTTCTAATTTAACTTTTAAAGAACACATTAAGTTATTTAAGGAAAGGTTCGACACTTGTACAAAAAAATTTTGTACAGTGGAACCGGTACGTTTTCCTAGGACTAACCAACAGTTCCCTCCGGCGAATTCTGTACTTCTGCGATACCTCTGTTCACCTCAGATTTGGAGGTGTTCTTCCAAATCTGAGCTCCGATTCCCATCAGCAACATTTGGAGGTGGTCTTCCGGTGTTCCTGAGCTCCATCCGACGTCCATCCGCGTTCCACAGCTTCCAATCAGATCCAAAGATCAAATTTGCAGATTTCCAGCATTTTCGGCACTTGAGTGAGTTTAGGGTTGTTCTAGCTCGCCGGAGGTGGTCCTCCGGTGTTGTTGAGCATACCTCGAGCTGATACGCCACTGAGAGTCTTCATTGAGGTCCAAGTTGGGTGTTCTCGACTTTGACACTCTTGTGTGACGGCAAGAGTGTGAAACTTGTGGAATTGATTGTGAGAATGGATTGGTTTACCTTTTTAGTTCATTTTGTTACTGTTTTGTAGCTTAGAATAGATTTCTTGATGTTTGTTAAGTTGTTTTAGCAAGTAATATAGCATTTCTTTCCTTGTTGAAGTTTAGTTTGTGTTTAATTTGTGCTTGGTTAATTGTTAAGTGGATAGGTTTAAATTAGGGTTTTAATTGGTGCTTTAGATTAGGTTTTTCTGATGTCTTGCTATTTAATTTTATTCTTAAGATTAGATTTAATTGTGTCTCGTAATTTCATATTTAGTTTAAGTTTGTTGATGGTTTAATTATGACGTAGTGTGACAATGCGTATGATTTGATCATTAGCATCTAGTTAGGTTTCACTATTTCTTTAGATTAATTTCTTATTCGCTGTGCTTTACTTTTGTTAGATTTAGATTTATGCTTAAACCCCATTTACATATTAAAAACCCCAAAAATAGGAATAAAATACGATCCTAAGATTACATCCTACCGTTTGTTCCTCGAGAGATCGATACTGGGCTCATTACTACAACGTTATTGCAAAATTAAGGGGTTCAGTGGACATACATATGTACAATTTGATTAGCGGATGTGACAGATTCATTACCAACGACCCCCTGCCGCGACACTACACACCCCTAACGATCGGGGAATACAACGGGATGTCCGATCAGAACAATCACCTGGCCAAGTTCGACAATGCAACCACACTCCATCAATATATTGATGGAGTAAAGTGCAAAGTCTTCCTCACCACGCTCTCTGGATCGATGTAACGTTGGTTCTGAAGATTGCCGAACGGATCCATTTACAACTTCAAGGATTTTCGAGTGGCATTCTTACACCACTTGGCCAGCAGCCGCCACTCTCAGAAGACCAGTGTCAACTTGTTTGCACTAAAGCAAGGGCCCAAGGAAGCGTTGAGGGCCTACATCAAGCGCTTCAACTAGGTGGTCATGGATATTCCATCGGTCTCCTCTGAGATATTGGTGAACGATTTAGCCAGGGGCTCATCGAAGGTGAGTTCTTCTATTCCCTCATTCATAAGCCATCGAAAGACTTCAACCACCTACTCAGGAGGGTCATGGAGAACATAAATGTGGAAGAAGCCCAAGCGGCGAGAGGGAAGGAGATGACCACCGAGCCCACAACAACTCCCGAACAGTGACCATGGAGCAACCATCAGCCGCCCAAAGGACCTCGAGCAGGAGGATAACAACAACATCAGGTGTAAAATACTAAAAATGATGAATAACCATAACAGAATTTTTATAAATTTTCAGAAATTTTCTGAAAATTTTTCGAAGCTCGTATGACGAGTTTAAGAGAATGCATTTATAGGCTTGGGAAAAACCTGTTTGGAATACCCACCAGTGGGAGTTGATTGAGGAATTAACCTAGGGTTTAATTAAAGATACCTAAGTTAATTTCTTTTCTTTTTATTTTCCTTATTTCCTCTCATTTCTCTCCCTCTCTACCCGATTCTTCCCCCAACCCGACGTCGTCTCTCCCTCTCGTGGCGCCAACCTCCTCTTCATCTTCCCCAACCGATGTCGTGACACCTCCTCTCCCACACATACAAAACTGCCGGCCAAGCTTCTTCTCCTCGTTTACATTGCCTCGCCGCTCTCCCTTCTTCCCTCTACGTCGCTGCCGGATTCGTCGGACAACACCGACACTGTGAGCCACCGAACCTCTCCCTCACATTGCACCACCCCTACTGGATCGCTGCCGCCCGATCGCGCCGGTAGCCACCACCGATCCATGCCCTAACCACCGTCTCATCTCACCTGCACCGACTGCCCAAGCCTTGATTCAGCCGTCGTCCGTTCGTTCCTGGCCGCAATCACTCGCCATAAGCCAAGCACACGAGCTTCCTTGTTCGGCTGTGCCCTAGGTTTCAACCCGATTCCCCCTTCACCAGAGCAGGACATGACCAACGCCATGGTGACCGTGATCTTCCACTGATTTGATTAGTCGGATGTTATCGATCCTCTGTCTTGACCACCATGGTAGTCCATAGGTTGAGGTGTGTGCTTTTGCTATCAACAACCACTTTCTATAGGGTCTCTGGCAGAGAGAAAGCTGTCAACACTAGTTTAGGGTAAGATATGTTAGTTATTTGATGGTGGAGATCTTGATTCAATTTTAGATAGGATTGTATGTGCTAATTGTTTCATGGGTCACAGTGGCTCCGTCCATGATTTTTCCGGCAGCAACTTCTCTTAGGACCAACCACTTTTTTCTAGCAGCAAGTTGTCTCCGGCTGTGGATCATCGGCTAAGGCTTCAGAATTAGGTAAGTTTTAGTGTTGATTCTTGATGGTTATTTCATAATTGATCGATGGATTGGATTAGTGAGGTTAATCGATAGTTAGGGTTAATGTTCATATCGATTAGGGTTTTCCCTAACTAGTTTTGGGGATTTTATTTAGCTAGTTAATTCATAAGAACTTAGCTAAATAAAAATACATGGATGTAGGACTCTGTTGAGACGACATCACGACGTGAAGTTTATTTCGGATACGATCTCCATTTTTTAGGCAGGTACCTTTGACTTATCTTTTTGATATTGTCATTCTGATATACTTAGAGAGTTATAACTATTAGTAATAGTTATGCTTATATCTGCTTGGTATGTCACTACTTGATACCGTAGTTTACCATATTTTTATCTATGATACATTTATGCTTATGTTCTCTTGATTCTTGCATTGTGTACTTATGTAGTGACATACAATGCGTTACCGGATATATGTCTAGCTACTAGATATACTTGGCTTGTGTACCTAGTTTTATTACTTGGCATGTGTACCTAGGTTATCATCTGGCATGTGTACCTAGATCATTGTTATGGACTTAGTTTCCTTTATGGTACACATTATGAGGAGGCTAGTATTTTCAGGATTTACATGCTTAGTGTCATGCACCATTTTGCATGATTGCATGCTGTGCGATTGTCGGCTCCATTGTTGTTGAGCACATCGCCAGTTACATGACTTGCACACACACAATCACTCATGGGTTAGTGGTATTTCAGGCAAGGTGTATGTGCAGTTTGCTCTGTCAAGGCTCCGCTGGTCCGCTCATGGGTAGCGATGACTATAGCATGGTAGCGGGCAGGTATCTCTCCTCTTGACTATGACACAGGGAGATGAGAACTTTGGTTCCCCCACTCTGTTTGGGGTAGGAGGATAGGTGTACTCCGACAGCATCCTGTCCACTCGGTCATTCAGGAGTAGTGATGGCAGAGTTCACAGTTGTCATAGCCCTACCCACTCAGTCTCACCATCGTGTGTGAGATGGCTGATTGGCATCAGGGGTCACCATGTCATTGCATTTATTGCTTGTGATTGTTGCATATTAGATGCTGCATTTTTATGGTTGCATATGATTAACATGCATACAAGAGACATAAGGTATTTGGTCTGACGATCCTTATATCCGGATAGGAGGTCCTGGTGAGTACAACTTCTTTGTTTGTTTAGTTTTTTTGCATTTCCTGTTATTGATTAGGAGACTGTACTCCATGATTATTACTGATAGCTATATCTTATTATGCATGTCAGCTTGATACCTGTTGAGTGCATTGAACTCATCCTGTTGCTTTATTTTCCTATTTCAGGTTGAAGCTATCAGGAGGTTTCAGTCGCTAGTGCCCACTCCGTGTTGTGACGATTTTCTGTTTTCAATTTTTGTTTTCTTGTTATATATATACATACTGGTGATGCGTGTGTCTTACACTCATAGATTTTATAGCGTGATTCGGGCATGATCCCCATGTTTCCCGCTGCGGTAGCTTTTACATTGTGGGTTATGTTTTCCTTGTTATAGTGGAGTAGGTTTTTATTAAACTGTGTGGTTATGATTGTCAGCCGAAGGTTGTACTTTATAAAATACGTGGATTGTTTATTTAATTATTGTATATGTTCCGACCGTGTTGACCGAGGATTGAGAGGCCCTGAGGGCTTGTAGACAAGTTTCAGATTGTCACCCATACAGGGGAAATGCTGTCGATATTTCACCCGCAGGGACTCCCCCGGGGCGTGACATCAGGAGCCCACAATGCATGTCGTGTAGCATGTGGCAGCTGGTCACCCAAAGGCTGGGAAGGGCAAGTTGTAGACATAAATATTTTGTTCTTTCCATCAGTCGGCGACACACAACACATGTAATTGCTATGATTTGATGCCAATCACTAACAGACTGGCTCCACGAGGATTTAGATGTCAGTCACCATCACCCGATAGGCATCGTAGCCGCTAGTCAACGGGGCCGCGAGGGGAAGAAAGAGCGGCGTCCGAGTGACACCCGCATCAACCTCGAATGAGGAACCACACAAGTCTCGCCTGAGCGCCGGCAGAGCAGAGCAGACTCTCGACTCGGGAAGAGGAGAACCAGAATAATGCCGCTCGGGGAGAAATAGGAATGATGGATGGTGGCCCAACCAGCGGTGATTCCAACCAAATGAGGAAGTCGCAAGCTCAGTGATTGGAGATACAAGCTGTTGGGTGCAGCAAAGAGCAGACCGAAGGACCGGAGATCAGCTTCGGCCCGCAGGACTTAGAGGGAGTGTAGATCCCTCACGACAACCCATTGATCATCCGGGCGGTAATAGCAAATTATAGTGTTCATCGGACTTTTGTTGACACAGATAGTTCGGTGAACATTAGATTCCAAAAGGCGTTCGATCAACTGTAAATCGACCGGAGCCAATCGCAACCTATGACGACTCCACTCTACGGCTTCACAGGCAATGAAGTATTGTCGATCGACTAAGCAAGGTTGGCCATATCGCCAGGAGATGAGTCGCTGAGGAGAACAAGGACCATGAACTTCATTGTGATGGACGCGTTGTCTGCCTACAATGTCATATTGGGTCGGCCGGCCCTTAACGAGTTTCGAGCGGTGGTGTCCACCTTTTATCAGAAGATTAAATTCTCAATGGACAACGAAGTCAGCGAGGTGAAAGGTGACTAGCTTGTCGCTCGACGATGCTACGTCGAGATGGTCAAAGCAGAGGCGAAGACCACGCGGAAGATGCAGCGGGTGGAGGCGAACACCATACTGGAGGAGCCTCCGACGCTGGTCTATGAAGAGAAGGAAGAAGTCTAAATTCATCCTAACCGATCGGAGGCCACCACCTTCATCACCGCCGATTTAACAAAGGAGAAGAAGGCAGATCTGGTCACCTCCCTCAAGCGAAATCATGACATTTTCACTTGGTTGGCCCATGATCTTCCAAGCATCTCGCTGAGTGTGGTTCAGCATGAGCTGCACATCCGACCGGACGATCGGCTGGTAAAACAACGAAAGAGGGACTTCAGCACCGAATAGAACTAGATCATCCGGGCGGAGATGGAAAAGATGCTAGAGGCAGTCACATTCGCGAGGTGCAATTTCTGAGTTCGCTCACCAAAGTCAAACTGGTCTCCAATCCGGGCAACAAATGGCGAGTCTGCATCGACTTCCGTGATCTCAACAAGGCTTGCCTGAAGGACTTCTATCCTCTGCCCAGGATAGACCAGATGGTGGATTCCACGACGGGGTGAGAGCTAATCTGCATGCTCGACACATATCAAGGCTACCACCAAGTGCTGCTTGCCCGTGAGGATCAAGAGAAGGTCAGTTTCATCACTTCTGACGGAACTTATTACTACAATTTTATGTCGTTTGGATTGAAGAATGTCAGCGCCACCTACCAAAGATTGATGAACAAAGTATTTTGACGATAGATCAACCGCAACATGGAGGTATACGTCAATGACATATTAATAAAATCTCTTCGAGCTACTAATCTCTATGCAGACATCGAAGAAACCTACAAAACTCTGAAGGCGTATGGGATAAAGCTAAACCCGAACAAACATCTATTCGGGGCTGATCAGATACATCATCATCGAACGGAGGATCGAGGCGAATCCGAGCAAGGTGAAGGCGTTACAGGATATGCCCTCTCCTCGCAACTTAAAGGAGGTCCAGCGGCTGATCGGACGGATCACGACACTGTCCAGGTTCATCTCTAAATCATCCTACCGGAGTCACTCCTTCTTCAAGATATTACATCGAGTGACAAAGTTCTAGTGGGACGCGGACTGCGACAAGGTACTGGAAGAGCTCAAGAAGTACCTTTCTTCCTTACCTGTATTGGTCAAGCCAAGCGCTGGAGAACCACTCTGGATCTACCTGTTGTCCACTGAATATGTGGTTGGCTTAGCACTGGTAAGGCAGAACAGCACTGACCAATAGCCTATTTACTTCTTGAGTCATATATTGAAAGATCCAGAGTCCCATTACACCAGTCTTGAAAAATTAGCATACGCGCTTGTACTCACCGCTTGAAGACTCTGTCCGTACTTCCTTGCACATCCGATCATCGTGATGACCAACAGCGCTTGGGGAAAGGTTCTTCTTAACCCTGAAGCATCCGGATGGCTGATCAAATGGACAACTGAGTTGAGCGAGCTTGATATACAATATCAGCCCCGGACGGTGTTCAAGGAAAGACCTTAGTTGATTTGGTCATAGAGGTCCAGAACGTTGAGCCGAATTCAACTTGGAAGATATACGTGGATAGGTCGTCCACTCGGCAAGGTAGCGGGATCGGGATTCTCTTGATTTCGCCACAGGGGGACAGGATGCAGTTGTATGTGCGCCTGGACTATAGGGCAACAAACAATGAAGCCAATTACGAGGCCCTGATAGCTTATAGGTAGCTCAGCATGTTGGAGCCACCAAAGTCATCATTCACTCATATTCTCATCTTGCCGCTCAACAACTATTAGGGATGTTTAAGATAAGTAACGGTCGACTCGATCAAGCTATATGCCAAAGCCTTTGAGAAGCTGAGGACAAACTTTCAAGAAGTGCTTATACAGAAGATCCCCCGATTGGACAATCAGACCGTGGATGAGCTGACTAAGCTTGCGAGTTCATTGTCATTGATCGTGATATTACAACCAATTGAGCAAGTCTTACTAGTGGCACACATCGACAAGATGGACTGAATGACCTTCCCGAGCGGCTGGTGAACGTCGTTGATAGAGTTTCTCCGATCATGAATCACTCCAGCCGATTAGGAAGAAGCTCGCCTACTAAAGAAGAGGGTTGGGTAGTTCACCCAGATCAGGGACCAACTATATAGGAGGGCTTTCTCGAGGCCATTGATCAAGTGCATCGGGTCGGAGGACATCGAGTACATCCTCCAAGAATTGCATCAAGACTCCTGTGGAAGTCATCCGGGCGGCAAATCATTGGCTCAGAAAATCTTGTTGGCAGGATATTTTTGTCCCACACTGAAAGATGATGCCGCTCTGACAGTAGTCACATGCCTGTCTTGTCAGAAATACCACAACATCCCGCACTAACCCGCTGAAGAGATGAAAGCGGCCACAATCTCTTGTTCATTCGACCAGTGGGGCATGGACATCATAGGACCATTTCCCCTAGCGATCGGGCGGCAAAGATTTCTACTTGTTGTCATGGACTACTTCTCAAAGTGGGTGGAGGCCGAGCCGCTAGCCCGTATAACCGAGAGCATGGTCATCAAGTTCATATAGAAAAATATACTTTATCGGTTCGGCATCCCTCGCCGGCTCATCTCAGACAATGGGAGGCAATTGCCAGATGAAAGCTCAAGGAGTAGTGCGAATGCTATGACATTACGCAGACCTTCACCTCAATGGCCTACCCCCAAAGCAATGGATAGGTAGAAGTCACCAACCGGGAAATTCTCAGAGGGTGGCAACCTTGGCTTGACCATGCAAGAGGTAACTGAGTCAACAAACTCCCCAACATACTGTGGGCCCACTGAACCACACCAAGGGAGGTGACCGACATCACACTGTTTTATATGGTGTATGGAGGTGAAGCAGTTGTTCCAATGGAAGTCGGAGTAAAGTTCGACCGAGTGCAGCTCTATGATGAAGGAAACGCCGAACGGAGACTCATGGAGCTAGGCCTAGTAGAGGAAGCACGAGATAAAATTGTCGTCCTGCTCATGGCGTACAGGCAACGCATGAAGCAGAACTACAATAGGCGGGTGATATCAAGATCATTCCTAGTAAGTGAATTTGTGTGGAAAAGAGTGAAGCCGGTCGGTGATGTCGCCAAGTTGGAGGCTCCATGGAGAGGGCCTTTTAGAGTCGTCGAGAAGCTCCACTCAGGAGCCTACTACCTGCAAGACGAAGACAGAAGAAGGCTTGATCGGCCCTGGAGTGCAAACCACCTCCAACCCTATAGAGCTAAGTGAGAGGTGCGTGGTTGATCCCAGATGTATTTGTGTGTATGCATGTCTTGTGTGTGTAGGAAAATACTTAATAAAAAGCCTAGGTGTTCAAGACCCTTTGCGCCTATGGCCAAGTTAAAAGTCGAGTGGTGACTATAAACCCTTGTCTACGCTTTTAATAGTCGAGCGGTGACTGTAAATCCTTATCTGCACCAACAGTCTAGTGGCGACTATAAACCCGAGTCTCTGACAACTATAGCCGAACGACGGTCTTAAACCCGAGTCTACATCGAATGAGGTTGAACAGCTCCAACAGAGCCTGAAACTAAAGCTAATAGATCAGTTAGTGACGGAAGTACAGATGCTTCATTAAGATAAGTGTTAGAATGTATACTAAAAGCCTAGCTTTTGTAAACATTTATTTTTGAAATAAAAGAATCACATTGGTTAAATATCTACATTTATTTGTTAAGTGTAGTTGTTCAATTAATTTATATTATAGATAACATAGTGTGTGGTGTCACACACAGAAGATTATGTTATCGGTTCTTTATAAATTATAAACAGTTGCTCACGACTAAGATGGAAAGGAACAAACCATTGGAATAGTCGTAGTGTAATTAAGTATTAGTTTATCTTGACTAATAAAGTACACTAGTACACTTTGAGTGTATTGAGTAGGACCATTTAAGGCAAGTTCTTTTATACTGACTTAATAAAAGAACAAGACCTTAGTTATTATGGAAGTGTGTGCTCTTAATCCTAATATAATAACAAGCACATATATTTAGTATTTATTTCTTTAACTTATCAAAGGGTGAGATTTAGTTCGATAAATCAATAGGCTCGATAAGTTGGGAAATAATATTACTTATAGTGTGTGTTGTTGATTATAGAAGAAAATTGTGTCCTAGTGATCTAGGTTGATAATGTCTCCAAGAGGAGCTCATAAAGATTGTCATATTAAACTCTGTAGGTGGACTTAGTTCGACACGACAATGAGGTTGAGTGGTACTACTCTTGGATTAAGAAATTAATTAAAGTGAGTTGTCAGTAGCTCATTTAAATTAGTGGGCATTCGACATCTTAAACACAAGGAGACTAACACACTCATGATAAGAAGGAGCCCATAATGTAATTTGTGATTGGTGCGGTAGTGCAATAATAACTCTCTAGTTGAATGAGTTATTATTGATGAACTTGAGTTGTGTGTTCAGGGCGAACATGGGATACTCAAGCTCGTCGGAAGGCCAAAACTAATTTCTCCTCTAGGTCCCTGTCGTAGCCTCAATGAAGCCTTAAATCCACTCATAAAAAACTCATCTTGGTGTCCAAGAGGGGGTTGGCCCATGGCTTGGTGACCAAGCCATAGGGGTCGGCCACTTACTTCTCAAAGGGGTCGACCCTTTGCTTGATGCCCAAGCAAGAAGGGGTCGGCCAATATAATTCAAACTAGGAGGGGTGTTTTGAATTTTTAAAATTTTCTCTTTGTAGATATCTACAAGTTTTAAAAGAGAGATTTTAAAATATAAAATTTTCCTTATTTGAATTAGGCCACATGATTTAAAAGAAAGTTTAAAAGTTTTAAAACTTTCCTTTTTTAACCATCCTCATGGTTTTAAGAAAAAAAGAAAGAGAAGTTTTAAATTTGAAACTTTCTATTTTTGTAACCATGTTTTAAAAAAAGAAATTTTAGAAGAGAAATTTTAAATTTTAAAACATGGTTTTAATTTTTAAAACTTTGCTTTTTTAGCATCTACAAAAGGAAAGAGAGCTTGTAAAATTTTATAAGAGGATTTCTTCTTTTATAAAATTTTATAAAAAATTATTTCTCTTCATGATGATGTGGCCGGCCACCCTTGCTTGGTGTCCAAGCAAGGGGCCGACCATTAAAAGAATCCAATCAATCAAGGAGAGAAAAAGAAAAAATAAAAGAGGAAAAGGAAAAACAAGAGGAAGATTTTAATTTTTGTAAAAATCTTTCCTTATTTGCCTTGGGCAAATAATATAAAAGAAGGGGAGGGGAGGCCTCATGAGATATCAATTCTTATTCTCTTGCTTGTGCTCCCTCTTGTGGTCGGTCCCTCTCCTTTTCCTTTCCCCTTGCTCTCTTTTCCTTGGTGGTGGTGGTGGTCGAATATTAGAGAAGGAGGAAGAAGCCTTTTGGGTGGTGTTCATCTTGGAGGATCGTCGCCCACACGACGTCCAAGAGGAGGCGAGGAATACGGCAGAAGATCTCGAGGTTATTAGCAAACAAAGAAGAGGTATAACTAGTAATTATTTTCCACATTATGCTAGTTCTTCTTTGTACGAATTCCAAACACAAGAGGCATATGATTCTAGAGTTTCGGATTTGTTTCAAATTTATGTTTTTGTTTTATTTTTTGAATTTATGATTCGATTGCTCTTTTTGGTTAAACCTAATGTTATTTTAGGAAATTAAATATTGAATTTCTATTAAAAGCTTTGTCGAGACAGTGGTGGATGATCTCATACCCAAGAAGGCCTAGTGTCTCGCCATGTGTTGACCTGGGAGCCGATTTTAGAAATAAATATTTAATTGAATTTGTAACATAGGTTGATTTGGATCAATAGTGTTAAGTTTCGCTTGCGATCCAAATCTAAACCATTAAGAACAGATAAGTTAAATTTGGAATCAATAATATTAAGTTCCGTTTGTGATTCCTAATTTAATTTCTAAAGAACACAATAGGTTGTTTAGGAAAGGTTCGACACTTGTACAAAATTTTTGTACAGTGGAACCGATACGATCTTCCTAGGACCAACCAACAATAAGGTCGTTCAACCTATGTCGAAACGGGCCCACGGGCATCCCACATACTGGTAACATTGACAGTCGGGGAGTAGAGGAATCATACTTTGCAAATTTTCACAAAAATGCTAAAGAACATATGGCCTCGAGGAGGGCCGAATGGCGGTACATGAGTTCGCAAATTCTAGCGAAATGACAGATTCCTGAATGGCAATGCATGAAGGAATACTTAGAAAATTTTGACAAAAGCAAAATACGCCGATTGGACGACTATCCATTGATACTTATGTTGGAGTGTATACTAAAAGCCTAGATTTTATATAAATATTTATAAGAATTACATTGGTCAAGTGTCTACATTTATATATACTAAATGTAGATGTTCAATTAATTTATATTGTAGATAACATAGTGTGTGGTGTCACACACAGAAGATCGTGTTATCAGTTCTTTATAAATTATAAACAGTAGCTCATGACTAATATGGAAAGAAACAAACCATTGGAATAGTCGTAGTATAGTTAAATATTAGTTTATCTTGACTAATAGATTACACTAGTACACTCTAAGTGTATTGAGCAGGACCATTTAAGGTAAGTTCTTTTTATACTGATTTAATAAAAGGACTAGACCTTAGTTATTATGGAAGTGTGTACTCTTAATCCTAATATAATAACAAGCACATATATTTAATATTTATTTCTTTGACTTATCAAAGGGTGAGATCTAGCTCGATAAATCAAAATACCCGATAAGTTGGGAAATAGTGTTACTTATAGTGTGACTTGTTGATTATAGAAGGAAACTGTGTCCTAGTAATCTAGGTTGATAATGTCCCCAAGAGGAGCTCATAAAGATTGTCATGTTAAACCCTGCAGGTGGACTTAGTCCGACATGACGATAAGGTTGAGTGGTACTACTCTTGGACTAAGACATTAATTAAAATGAGTTATCAGTAACTCAATTAATTAGTGGACATCCGACATCTTAAACACAGGGAGACTAACACACTCATAATAAGAAGGAGCCCAAAATGCAATTTGGGATTGGTGCGATAGTTCAATAATAATTCTTTAGTGGTATGAACTACTATTGATGAAACTAAGTTGTGTTCGGGGCAAACACGGGAAGCTTAATTTCATCGGGAGACCAAAACCAATTTCTCCTCTCGGTCCCTATCGTAGCCTCTTGTATATAAAGATTTATACCCACCACATACCCACTTCTTACCCAACCCAAGGGGGTCGACCAAGCTAGCTTGGAACCCAAGCTAGGGCCGGCCAAGACCAAGTGGTTGAACCAAGTTGGTGGTCGGCCAATGCTTGGAGTCCAAGCATGATGTGGCCGGCCACATCACATTAAAAGGATTTTTATTTTAAATTTTTTCTTATGTGGATTCCATGGTTTTAAAAGAAAGTTTAAAATTTAAATCTTTCCTTTTATATCTTGCTACAATAGATTAAGAGAAAGGTTTGAAATCTTTCCTTATTTGTAGATTGAAATGAAGATTTTAATTTTGAGAAAACTTTCCTTTTTTGTAACCATGTACATGATTAAAAAGAGAGTTTTAAAATTAAATATTTCCTTTTATAAGTTTCTACAAAAGATTAAGAAAAGATTTGATATCTTTCCTTATTTGTAGATTGATAGGAGATTTTAATTTTAAAGATAACTTTCCTTTTTGGAAATCATCCACATGTTTAAAAGAAAGATTTTAATTTATAAAATTTTCTTTTATAACCAACCATGAAGGGATAAATTATTAGAGAAATTTTAATTTTAAAATTTTCGGAAACAAATTAGGAAGTTTTAATTCTTGATTAAAACTTTCCTTGTTGAGGATTATGTAGGTGGTCGGCCATGATTATTGAAAAGGAAATTGTTTTTTTTAATTAAATAAATTTTCCTTTTCATGTCAAAGGAATTAAGGAAGTTTTTATTTAAATTTCCTTATTTGCTAAGACCAAGTATTATAAAAGAGGGGGTAGAGGTGTCTTCATGAAGAACGACTCTATTATATTCTTCCGCACTTTTCCTCCTTGGTGGCCGGCCCTAACTTCTCCCTCTTCTCTTCTTCTTGTGACCGGTGGCAACTTCTCTAGGAGCTTGGTTGGTGGCCGAATTTTACTTGAGGAAGAAGAAGAAGAATGAGGCTTTGTTTCCTAGCATCCCTTGGAGCTTGGTGGTGGTCGAACCTCATCCTTTCATGGAGTTATTGTGGTGGCCAAATCTTACTTGGAGAAGAAGGTGGCTTGGGTGGTTCTCATCTCGGAAGATCGTTGCCCACACAACGTCCGAGATTAGAAGAGGAATACGGTAGAAGATCAAGAGGTTATTTGCTTACAAAGAGAAGTATGGCTAGTAATTATTTTCCGCATCATACTAGTTTTCTTTGTATAGTTATTTTTGGAAATACCAAACACAAGAGGCATATGATTCTAGAGTTTCAGATTTGTTTCAAAGTTGTGTTTTTTGTTTGATTTTCGAATTTGTGATTCGATTGTTCCTTTTGGTTAAACCTAATATTATTTTAGGAAATTAAATATTTAATTTCATTAAGAGGTTTTGTCGAGGCAGTGGTGGATGCTCCCATACCCAAGAAGGTCATGTGCCTCGCCATATTTATCCTGGGAACCAATTTCTGAAATAGATATTTAATTGAATTTGTAACATAGGTGGATTTGGATCAATAGTGTTAAGTTCCGCTTGCGATCCAAATCTAAACCATTAAGAACAGATAAGTTAAATTTGGAATCAATAATGTTAAGTTCTGTTTGCGATTCCTAATTTAACTTCTAAAGAACACAATAGGTTGTTTAGGAAAGGTTCGACACTTGTACAAAATTTTTGTACAGTGGAACCGATACGATCTTCCTAGGACCAACCAACAACTTAGAAAAAATTTACAGAGTTTTACAAGGAACCGAGTGGAGATACAAAAGGAGATGGCCGCCGTCCTTAAGCTGCTTGATGGGAGCCATCAATGCCCGGATTAAAGAGACAGAGTGCCCAATCGGTCAGCCAATAATTGAAGGCGTCCGAACGGAGGAAGTCACGCTTGAAGACCTCAAATCGTTTGGCCTCCCCCTCTTGTTAGGTCTTCAGAGCCAATCGGGATTACTCCAACTCACTCCTCAAAGAGACCAGATCGACATCCTTGGTGGTGAGTTGGGCCTGCACTATAGCCTGTTCCATTGAACAACTTTCCGTTCGATGTTAAGGGCGGACTCAGCCTCCTTCAGGCTCTGTGCCAGCACGCTGGCTTCCTTATTCTTCAGCTCCAAATCTTCAATGGCCCGGAGTTTCCTTGTGTTGGCGGAGTTTATTTTGGACTCAAAGTTGCTAGCCTACTTCTCAAGCCTTGCTAGTTGTACCTCCTGCTCAGTGCTCTTGGCCCACTCTGCTTGAAGCATATCGAAGCTCTTCTACAAGTCGACTCTTAGTTGAGTCGCCTCGGTAGATAATTGCTCCAAAAGGGTCCGAGCAGCCTCCAATTGGCTACTCAGACCGCACATCTGATGGACTTCATGCTCCAAGTGTTAGAGTGTATACTAAAAGCCTAGCTTTTGTAAATATTTATTTTTGTAATAAAAGAATCACATTGGTCAAATGTCTACATTTATTTGTTAAGTGTAGTTGTTCAATTAATTTATATTGTAGATAACATAGTATGTGGTGTCACACACAGAAGATTATGTTATCGGATCTTTATAAATTATAAACAGTAGCTCACGACTGAGATGAAAAGGAACAAACCATTGGAGTAGTCGTAGTGTGATTAAGTATTAGTTTATCTTGACTAATAAATTACACTAGTACACTTTGAGTGTATTGAGTATGACCATTTAAGGCAAGTTCTTTTATACTGACTTAATAAAAGAACAAGACCTTAGTTATTATGGAAGTATGTGCTCTTAATCCTAATATAATAACAAGCACATATATTTAGTATTTATTTCTTTAACTTATCAAAGGGTGAGATTTAGTTCGATAAATCAATAGGCCTGATAAGTTGGGAAATAATATTACTTATAGTGTGTGTTGTTGATTATAGAAGGAAATTGTGTCCTAGTGATCTAGGTTGATAATGTCTCCAAGAGGAGCTCATAAAGATTGTCATGTTAAACTCTGTAGGTGGACTTAGTCCGACACGACAATGAGGTTGAGTGGTACTACTCTTGGATTAAGAAATTAATTAAAGTGAGTTGTCAGTAGCTCATTTAAATTAGTAGACATTCGACATCTTAAACACAAGGAGACTAACACACTCATGATAAGAAGGAACCCATAATGTAATTTGGGATTGGTGCGGTAGTGCAATAATAACTCTCTAGTTGAATGAGTTATTATTGATGAACTTGAGTTGTGTGTTCGGGGCGAACACAGAATACTCAAGCTCGTCGGAAGGCTAAAACCAATTTCTCTTCTAGGTCTTTGTTGTAGCCTCATTAATGCCTCAAGTCCACTCGTTAAAAGTCCTTCTTGGTGTCCAAGAGGGGGCCGGCCCATGGCTTGGTGACCAAGCCATAGGGCCGGCCACAATCTTCTCTAAGGGGGTCGGCCCTTTTGCTTGGTGCCCAAGCATGAAGGGGGCCGACCACAATATTCAAGTTATAGGGGTTATTTTGAATTTTTAAAATCTTCTCTTTGTAGATATCTACAAGTTTTAAAAAAGAGATTTTAAATTATAAAACTTTCCTTATTTGAATTAGGCCACATGGTTTAAAAGAAGTTTTGAAAGTTTTAAAACTTTCCTTTTTTAACCATATATCCTTATGGTTTTGAAAAAAAAGGAAGAGAAGTTTTAAATTTGAAACTTTCCTTTTTTGTAACCATGTTAAAAAAAAAGGAAACTTTAGAAGAGAAGTTTTAAATTTTAAAACTTGATTTTAATTTTTAAAACTTTCCTTTTTTAACATCCGCATTAGGAAAATTAAAAGAGAGCTTGTAAAATTTTATAAGATCTTTCCTTCTTTGCTTATAAAATTTTTACAAGATTATTTCCTTCCTTTCTTAGGGTCGGCCACTCTTGTTTGGTGCCCAAGCAAGGGGTCGGCCAATCAAATAAATCAATCAATGATTGATGATTGAATCAATCAAGGGAAAGGAAAAGGAAAAATAAAAGGGGAAAAGGAAAAACAAGAGGAAGATTTTATTTTTTTTTGTAAAAAGTCTTTCCTTATTTGCCTTGGGCAAGTAATATAAAAGAAAGGGAGGAGAGGCCTCATGGTACAACAATTCTTATTCTCTTGTTGGAGAATCCTCTTGTGGCCGACCCCTCTCTTCTTCCCTTTCCCCTTGCTCTCTTTTGTTCCTTGGTAGTGGTGGTGGCAGAATACTAGAGAAGGAGGAGGAGCTTTGGGTGGTGTTCATCTTGGAGGATCGTCGCCCATACGACGTCCAAGAGGAGGCGAGGAATATGGCAGAAGATCTCGAGGTTATTAGCATACAAGGGAAAGGTATAACTAGTAATTATTTTTCGCATAATGCTAGTTATTTTTCTTTGTATGAATTCCAAACACAAGAGGTATTAGATTCTAGTTTTTAGAATTTATTATTCGAGTTTGTGTTTTTTTTTTCGAATTTGTGATTCGATTGTTCTTTTTGGTTAAACCTAGAGTTATATAAGGAAATTGAATATTAGCTTTCATTAAAAGCCTGTGTCTAGGTGGTGGTGGATGTTAGGATCTTCGGATGCGGCTAGAGAGGGGGAGTGTGAATAGCCGACCCCAAGCTCACGTTTCTTCCTACAATTTTAGTTAGCGCAGCGGAAATAAAAGATAGAAATGAAACAGGAGAATATCAAACCTCAAACGCGACGATATAACGAGGTTCGGAGATGATACTCCTACTCCTTGGCGTGTCCGTAAGGTGGACGAATCCTATCAATCCGTCGGTGGATGAGACCCCGGAAAATCGGCTAATAAAAACTCCTTCTGGGTGGAGAAACCTCGCCACAGTCTCTCTTGCAACAGCAAGATCAGAGTACAAGAAATACAGCAAGAAACCAAGAACAATATGAATGTAAAAACACTAGTTTGCTTGCCTTCTCGTCGACTGTTGATGAAGCAGCAACTTCACGGATGCCAACCACAGCAGCAACTGTTCAGTTGTAGACCCAGCCGAAGGAAGCTCACACGAAGCTTTAGTAATGGAGAGCTCAGTAAAGCTCAGATCGCAAGGAGGAAGAAGAAGTTCTTCCCTGTAGAGGCCCTCCACCTCGTTATATAACTTGAACCTGCGAAGAAGACAGAAATCTAGCCGTTGTGTCTCAACGGCTAGGCCTGGACCGATCAGGCTCCACCCTGATCGGTCCAGGATGGGTCTGATCGGTCATGGGACCGATCAGGGCCTAGGCTGATCGGTCCCCAGACCGATCCCAACTCTCACAGAGAGTTGTTGCCGATCCCTGATCGGTCTGTGGACCGATCAGGCCATAGGTGGATCGGTCCACAGACCGATCCCTCCTATTCCTTCTCCCAATCTGTTTGTTTACTGATCGATCACCAGACCGATCAGATGACCCACAGTGAGAATCAGTGTATCACTGGATCGGTCAGCAGACCGATCCAATTTCCCAGCCTTAAACCTAAAGCCTTCCTGATCTAGAGAACGAGCTACCGAGCCCTCTCTGACCTAGTCCGGAGAACGAGCTACCGAGCCCTCTCCGACTTTCATATCCGGTCCAGAGAACGAGCTACCGAGCCCTCTCTGACCTAGTCCAGAGAACGAGCTACCGAGCCCTCTCTAACTTCGTCCAGTCCAGAGAACGAGCTACCGAGCCCTCTCTGACCTAGTCCGAAGAATGAGCTACCGAGCCCTCTCCAACTTCGTCCGGTTAAGAGAACGAGCTACCGAGCCCTCTCTGACCTAGTCCGGAGAACGAGCTACCGAGCCCTCTCCGACTCCATCCAGTACAGAGAATGAGCTACCGAGCCCTCTCTGACCTAGTCCAGAGAATGAGCTACCGAGCCCTCTCCGACCTCCCATGCCAAGCTTCCATACTTGGACTTTTCCCCGTGCCCATCTCCCTGCTTAGACTTTTCCCGTGCCAAGCTCCATACTTGGACTTTTCCCGTGCCAAGCTCCCTGCTTGGACTTTTCCGTGCCAAGTCTCCATACTTGGACTTTTCCTGTGCCAAGCTCCCTGCTTGGACCTTTCCGTGCCAAGTCTCCATACTTGGACTTTTCCGAAATCAGGTCAACTCAAGTCGGGTCAACCAGGTCAACCTTGACCAAAGGTTGCACCCACAATCCCCCAAGTTCCTATTCTTGTCAAACATCAAAATATAACTTCTCCATTCTTGTCAAACATGAAAATATACCTCAAGTCAGGTCAACTCGAGTCGGGTCACCCAGGTCAACCTTGACCTAAGGTTGCACCAACAATCTCCCCCTTTTTGATGTTTGACAAAAACCATAATCAAGTTAGGTTAACCCGCGATAACCTAACTTAGGTTTTCCAATAGTTCTCCAATGTTCTTCCTTGAACATTCTCTGAACATCCTCCCCAAACTCCAATGTTTTTCCTTGAACATTCTCTGGACATTCTCCCCCTTTTTGACACACATCAAAAAGGAGTGAATCAAGGTCAAGAGTTTCTTCCTAATGAAAGTCCTATACCTTTCATTGAAACCCTTAATTTCCCCCTTGATACTAAAATCAACAATCAACTTAGTGATAATCACATATCACTCATCCTCAGAAGTCTTGACGAGTAAAAACTCCCCCTAAAAGTCAACTCCCCCTTGACCAATAGGTAAAACTCCCCCTAAAGGTCAACTCCTCCTTGACCATTAGGTAAAACTCCCCCTAAAGGTCAACTCATCCTTGACCATTGCACCAACAATGTCTTGGAGAGTTTCAACCCTTTAGAAATCTAAAACACCAACTTCCATAGCTTAAATTTCAGACAACAGTCGAAAATCAGCATTTTGGCACGCTCTGATCGGTCACCAGACCGATCAGGACTCCACTGGATCGTCACCAGACCGATCCACACTGCCCTGGATCGGTCCAGTGACTGATCCAGACTTCCCTGGACCGATCAGAATCTTCTCTGATCGGTCCACAATTCTCTGATAAGAATTTCTTATTTTTCTCCCGAAATTCAGAAACCCCTAAAAAATTACAGAAAATTTCAAAAATTGTAAAATTTTGAGGATACATTCCTCATAATATATATTATCATGGAAAAATAGTTTTCTATGAAAATAACTCCCATTTTTTAATCTTGATACAAAGTTTGAAATACTTTGAAATAGCTCAAGGTTAATCCATCTTTGTATCAACTTGCTCAATGATGAATGCTATCACTAGAAAAGCTTCATCAAGATTTTTCAAATCAATTTTGAAATGATCTTAAACCATTCAATTTAAGACCACAATCTTAGGGCTAAATGTACATGACTTGTACATAAGTTTTCCCTATGATCCTCAATTTCGAATTAGGCTCATCTAGGTACAAGAACTATGCACCTTGATCCTAACTCATAATCCTAATATCTCACACACATCTAAGGTGTATCAAACACATCCAAGTCAATTTTGATGTGAGATATGGGTTTAGGTCATCTTAAGCTAAGTTCTCATGCATTTTCTAAACAATAATTAGATCTCCATATCAAATTGTGTTTTTATCCTTAAATCAATTTAATTGATCATAAATGCAAGAGATGATGACATGGCATAAAATAATATCATAAGTGGAAATATGTGCCAATGTCATGATGTCATGGTATAAAGTATGAAACTTAAATAAGGCATGACATATAACTAACCTAAGTATTATCATGACATTTCAAATGATAATAAAATAAATATGATGTCATGACATGGCATATGACAAACAATGTATGGCAAATAACATATAAAGGTATAGAAAATACCTAATTCTAGGCTTAGTTGCCATTTTTGATAATTTTGATCATTTTGCCATAAATTCTATATTCCTAAGTGTAATAGACCTAAAATCATATACTAAAGATTTTTAGATCACTATGTGCCAATTAGATTGACCCTAGAAAACTCCTCAAATGTGGTTGGCACATCCTAATCACCTTAGGAATAATTTTTAATTTCATTTTCAAGGCTTGATTACACCTTGAAAATGCCACCTTTTGCCATGAGTAGGTTAACTACCTATCCAATTAAGGTTGGCACACCCTAAACCATCTAGCGTGAAGGAATCACACTCCTAGGTGTTAGGACCTTCGGATGCGGCTAGAGAGGGGGGTGTGAATAGCTGACCTCAAATTATCGTTTCTTCCTACAATTTAGGTTAGCGCAGCGGAAATACAATGTACAAACGAAAGTGGAGAAGATCAAACCTCAAACACGATGATGTAACGAGGTTCGGAGATGATACTCCTACTCCTCGGCGTGTCCGTAAGGTGGACGAAGCCTATCAATCCGTCGGTGGATGAGACTCCAGATAACCGGCTAATATGAACTCCTTCTGGGTGGAGATACCTCGCCACAATCTCTTTTGCAACAGCAATAAAGGAGTACAAGAAACAAAGCAAGAAACAATGGATAATATGAATGTAAATACACTCTACCAAGTTTGCTTGCCTTCTTCTCGTCGACTGGAGTCCGTTGATGAAGCAGCAACTTCACGGATGATGCCAACAGCAGCTGATCGACCAGGAGGGAAGCTCACACGAAGCTTCAGCAAAGAGGAGCTCGGCAAAGCTCAAATCGCAGTAAGGAGGAAGAGCAAGAAGTGTTCCTGTAGAGGCCCTCGACCTCGATATATATCCTGCACCTGCTACACCTGTGAGGAAGACAAAGAGCAACACAGAAATCTAGCCGTTGTGTCGCAACGGCTAGGCCTGGACCGATCAGGCTCTACCCTGATCGGTCTGGGAGCCATCTGATCGGTCTGTGGACCGATCAGGCCCTAGGCTGATCGGTCCCCAGACCGGTCAACCATCTCTGTGAGGGTTGGCTTTAAAGCCTGATCGGTCTGTGGACCGATCAGGCAACGATCAGTAGCTTCCTAATCGTTTTCTGATCGGTCTGTGGACCGATCAGATAACCCTGAGTATCACTGGATCGGTCACCAGAACGATCCAATGCCTTAGAGCTTCCCAGTCCTAAATCCTAAAGCCTTCCCGGTCTAGAGAACGAGCTACCGAGCCCTCTCTGACCTAGTCTGGAGAAACGAGCTACCGAGCCCTCTCCGACTTCCATGTCCGGTCCAGAGAACGAGCTACCGAGCCCTCTCTGACCTAGTCCGGAGAACGAGCTACCGAGCCCTCTCCGACTTCCACGTCCGGTCTAGAGAACGAGCTACCTAGCCCTCTCTGACCTAGTCTGGAGAACGAGCTACCGAGCCCTCTCCGACTTCATCTGCTCCAGAGAACGAGCTACCGAGCCCTCTCTGACCTAGTCCGGAGAACTAGCTACCGAGCCCTCTCTGACTTCATCCGGTCCAGAGAACGAGCTACCGAGCCCTCTCTGACCTAGTCCAGAGAACGAGCTACCGAGCCCTCTCCGACTTCCACGTCCGGTCCAGAGAACGATCTCCCGAGCCCTCTCTGACCTAGTCCGGAGAACGAGCTGCCGAGCCCTCTCCGACTTTCCATGCCAAGCTTCCATACTTGGACTTCTCCCGTGTCAAGCTCCCTGCTTGGACTTTTCCGTGCCAAGTCTCCATACTTGGACTTTTCCCGTGCCAAGCTCCCTGCTTGGACTTTTCCGTGCCAAGTCTCCATACTTGGACTTTTCCCCGTGCCAAGCTCCCTGCTTGGACTTTTCCGTGCCAAGTCTCCATACTTGGACTTTTCCCGTGCCAAGTCTCCATACTTGGACTTTACCAAATCAAGTCAACTCAAGTCGGGTCAACCAGGTCAACCTTGACCGAAGGTTGCACCCACAATCTCCCAAGTTTGTATTCTTGTCAAACATCAAGATACAACTTTTCTATTCTCGTCAAACATCAAAATACAACTCGAGTCAAGTCAACTCGAGTCGGGTCAACCTTGACCTAAGGTTGCACCAACAATCTCCCCCTTTTTGATGTTTGACAAAAACTATAATCAAGTTAGGTTAACCCGATAACCTAACTTAGGTTTTCCAATAGTTCTCCAATCAATGTTCTTCCTTGAACATTCTCCCCAAACTCCAATGTTCTCTCTTGAACATTCTCTAGATATTTCTCCCCCTTTTTGACACACATCAAAAAGAGTGAATCAAGGTTAAGAGTTTCTTCCTAATGAAAGTCCCATACCTTTCATTGAAACCCTTAATTTCCCCCTTGATACTAAAGACAATAATCAACTTAGTGATAATCCCATATCACTCATCCTCAGAAATTGAGTAAAAACTCCCCCTAAAAGTCAACTCCCCTTTGACCAATAGGTAAAACTCCCCCTAAAGGTCAACTCCCCCTTGACCATTGCACCAACAATGTCTTGGAGTGTTTCAACCCTTTAGAAATCAAAAACACCAACTTCCAAAGCTGAAATTTCAGACAACAATCGAAAATCAGCATTTTGGCACGCTCTGATCGGTTACCAGACCGATCAGAACCTCACTGGATCGGTCACCAGACCGATCCACACTTCTCTGGATCGGTCCAGTGACCGATCCAAACCTCCCTGGACCGATCAGAGGGGGACCGATCAGCATCCCCTCTGATCGGTCCACAAATCTCTTATAGGGATTTCTGATTTTTCTCCCGAAATTCAGAAACCCCTAAAAAATCACAGAAAATTCTAAAAATTGTAAAATTTTGAGGATACATTCCTCATAACATATATTATCATGGAAAAATAGTTTTCTATGAAAATAATTTCCATTTTTAAATCTTGATACAAAGTTCGAAAGACTTTGAAATAGCTCAAGGTTAATCCATCTTTGTATCAACTTGCTCAATGATGAATGCTATCACTAGAAAAGCTTCATCAAGGTTTTTCAAATCAATTTTGAAATGATTTTAAACCATTTAATTTAGGTCCACAATCTTAGGGCTAAGTGTACATGACTTGTACGCAAGCTTTCCCTATGATCCTCAATTTCTAATTAGGCTCATCTAAGTACAAGAACTATGCACCTTGATCCTAACTCATAATCCTAATATCTCACACACATCTAAGGTGTATCAAACACATCCAAGTCAATTTTGATGTGAGATATGGGTTTAGGTCATCTTAAGCTAAGTTCTCATGCATTTTCTAAACAACAATTTGATCTTCATATCAAATTGTGTTTTTATCCTTAAATCAATTTAATTGATCATACATGCAAGAGATGATGACATGGCATAAAATAATATCATAAGTGGAAACATGTGCCAATGTCATGATGTCATGGCATAAAGTATGAAACTTAAATAAGGCATGACATATAACTAACCTAAGTATTATCATAACATTTCAAATGATAGTAAATTAGATATGATGTCATGACATGGCATATGGCAAATAATATATGGCAAATAACATATAAAGGTATAGAAAATACCTAATTCTAGCTTTAGTTGCCATTTTTGATAATTTTGATCATTTTGCCATAAATTCTATATTCCTAAGTGTAATAGATCTAAAATCATATACTAAAGATTTTTAGATCACAATGTGCCAATTAGATTGACCCTAGAAAATTCCTCAAGTGTGGCTGGCACATGCTAATCACCTTAGGAATGAGTAAAATTTTAAATTTCATTTTCAAGGCTTGATTACACCTTGAAAATTCCTAAAATGTCACCTTTTGCCATGATTAGGTTAACTACCTATCCAATTAAGGTTGGCACACCCTAACCCATCTAGCGTGATGGAATCACGCTCCTAGGAACCCAAAACCTATTTGAGCTCATTGGGTTCACTAAATATTCACTAGGGATGACTTCCCTAGCAACCCTCCTAATGACCCTCCTAGGCTTTAAAACCTTGGTCATTTGGGACTCATCAAGATCAACTCTAGGGGTGACTCCCCTTGTGACCTTGGTGATGGTCTTCCTAGCCCTAGGTCTTGTTCCATAATCGAATGGAACATTATGGTAAGTGGGCTTGACCACTTGAGACTTAGGTTTGTGACTCAAACCTCTCATGTCCTTGGGCTTTTGCTTTTGACCCTTAGACCCTAGAGTTGACTTCTTCAAATTCTTAAGAGTCTTTTCTAAGGTGTCAAGTCTTGACCTCAAGACTTGATTTTCCTTCTCTAATACCTCAAGTTTTAATTTGTCATTTTTCTTTGAGGTATTCCTAGGCATATGTCTAGTTGTTTTGGGATTCCTATATAGGTTTTCCTTAACCTTAGATGAGTTAATTCTAGGGTTGGCATTTCTAGTATTATCCTTACCTAGACTAACATGTTTGGCACCTAACCACATGTATCGGTTTCTATGGTTATCATGCTTATCATTATTGACAAATGCAATAAAGCTACTAGCATGTGTCTTATTAGAATTGCAAGGATATGCCTTAAAGGGTACCTTAGGGTTTGCCTTAGCTCCCCCCATAGATGTGCTTGGTCTCTTGTCCTTGTGAGGTTGCCTCCCCCTCGGACATTGGCTCCTATAATGTCCCCTTTGCTTGCATTGGAAGCACACCACGTGCTCCTTGCCCTTGCATATCGGGACTCTGGCTTCCTTGACCTTTGGCGCCGGTGGAGTCTTCCTAATCCTCTTTGGACATTTACTCTTGTAATGCTCATATTCCCTACACTCAAAGCACATTATATGTAATTTATTTGAAATTAAGTTGCTTGAGTTACCTAGGGTTGAGGATGGATATACGCTCTCTTCTTCATCCCTTCCGGAGGTAGAGGTTTCTTCTTGCACCAATCTTGATGAAGAACTCTCCTCCTCTTCTTCCTTAGATGTTGAGTAGCCCTCAACTTCTAATTCCATACCTCCATGATGTGAGCTACTTGGCTCACTTGACTCCTCTTCATGACTTGAATTGGAGCTCTCCTCATGGAACTTAGCCAAGTTGTTCCACAACTCCTTGGCATCGTTGTATCCACCTATCTTACGCAAGACATCATTAGGTAATGAAAATTCAAAGATTTTCGTTACCTCGTCGTTGATCATGGATAGGTGGATTTGTTCCTTCGTCCACTTCTTCTTCTCAAGAGGTTCTTCTTCTTTATCCACCGGAGGAATAAAACATACTTGTACACAATTTCAATTTACTGGGTTAGTCATAAGAAAATACTTCATTCTTACCTTCCAATACGCGAAGTCGTCGCGATCGTAGAAGGGTGGAATCGTGATGTCTTCTCCAAGTCGATCCATTCTCTAGCTTGTGCTCCCCCGGGTGTTAATCCGTCGAAGAGCAACCTTGCTCTGATACCACTTGTTAGGACCTTCGGATACGGCTAGAGAGGGGGGTGTGAATAGCCGACCTCAAATTATCGTTTCTTCCTACAATTTAGGTTAGCGCAGTGGAAATACAATGTAGAAACAAAAGTGGAGAAGATCAAACCTCAAACACGATGATGTAACGAGGTTCGGAGATGATACTCCTACTCCTCAGCGTGTCGTAAGGTGGACGAAGCCTATCAATCCGTCGGTGGATGAAACCCCGGATAACCGGCTAATATGAACTCCTTCTGGGTGGAGATACCTCGCCACAATCTCTTTTGCAACAGTAATAAAGGAGCACAAGAAACAAAGCAAGAAACAATGGATAATATGAATGTAAATACACTCTACCAAGTTTGCTTGCCTTCTTCTCGTCGACTGGAGTCCGTTGATGAAGCAGCAACTTCACGGATGATGCCAACAGCAGCTGATCGACCAGTCGAGGGGAGCTCACACGAAGCTTCAGCAAAGAGGAGCTCAGCAAAGCTCAAATCGCAGTAAAGAGGAAGAGCAAGAAGTGTTCCTGTAGAGGCCCTCGACCTCGATATATATCCTGCACCTGCTGCACCTGTGAAGAAGACAAAAAGCAACACAGAAATCTAGCCGTTGTATCGCAACGGCTAGGCATGGAC
The DNA here is from genome assembly GCF_018446385.1 of Zingiber officinale. NCBI lineage: Eukaryota > Viridiplantae > Streptophyta > Magnoliopsida > Zingiberales > Zingiberaceae > Zingiber > Zingiber officinale. Next base: position 81,969,973 of record NC_055988.1, read on the forward strand.
CGATCAGGCTCCACCCTGATCGGTCTGGGAGCCATCTGATCGGTCTGTGGACCGATCAGGCCCTAGGCTGATCGGTCCCCAGACCGGTCAGCCATCTCTGTGAGGGTTGGCTTTAAAGCCTGATCGGTCTGTGGACCGATCAGGCAACGATCAGTAGCTTCCTGATCGTTTTCTGATCAGTTTGTGGACCGATCAGATAACCCTGAGTATCACTGGATCGGTCACCAGACCGATCCAATGCCTTAGAGCTTCCCAGCCCTAAATCCTAAAGCCTTCCAGGTCTAGAGAACGAGCTACCGAGCCCTCTCTGACCTAGTCTGGAGAAACGAGCTACCGAGCCCTCTCCGACTTCCATGTCCGGTCCAGAGAACGAGCTACCGAGCCCTCTCTGACCTAGTTCGGAGAACGAGCTACCGAGCCCTCTCCGACTTCCACGTCCGGTCCAAAGAACGAGCTACCGAGCCCTCTCTGACCTAGTCTGGAGAACGAGCTACCGAGCCCTCTCCGACTTCATCTGCTCCAGAGAACGAGCTACCGAGCCCTCTCCGACTTCATCCGGTCCAGAGAACGAGCTACCGAGCCCTCTCTGACCTAGTCCGGAGAATGAGCTACCGAGCCCTCTCCGACTTCCACGTCCGGTCGAGAGAACGAGCTCCCGAGCCCTCTCTGACCTAGTCCGGAGAACGAGCTGCCGATCCCTCTCCGACTTCCCATGCCAAGCTTCCATACTTGGACTTCTCCCGTGCCAAGCTCCCTGCTTGGACTTTTCCGTGCCAAGTCTCCATACTTGGACTTTTCCCGTGCCAAGCTCCCTGCTTGGACTTTTCCGTGCCAAGTCTCCATACTTGAACTTTTCCCCGTGCCAAGCTCCCTGCTTGGACTTTTCCGTGCCAAGTCTCCATACTTGGACTTTTCCCGTGACAAGTCTCCATACTTGGACTTTACCAAATCAAGTCAACTCAAGTCGGGTCAACCAAGTCAACCTTGACCGAAGGTTGCACCCACAATCTCCCAAGTTTGTGTTCTTGTCAAACATCAAGATACAACTTTTCTATTCTCGTCAAACATCAAAATACAACTCGAGTCAGGTCAACTCGAGTCGGGTAAACCAGGTCAACCTTGACCTAAGGTTGCACCAACACTAGGAACCCAATACCTATTTGAGCTCATTGGGTTCACTAAATATTCACTAGGGATGACTTCCCTAGCAACCCTCCTAATGACCCTCCTAGGCTTTAAAGCCTTGGCCATTTGGGACTCATCAAGATCAACTCTAGGGGTGACTCCCCTTGTGACCTTGGTGATGGTCTTCTTAGCCCTAGGTCTTGTTCCATAATCGAATGGAACATTATGGTAAGCGGGCTTGACCACTTGAGACTTAGGTTTATGACCCAAACCTCTCATGTCCTTGGGGTTTGATTTTTGACCCTTAGACCCTAGAGTTGGCTTCTCCAACTTCTTAAGAGCCTTTTCTAAAGTGTCACGTCTTGACCTCAAGACTTGATTTTCCTTCTTTAATACCTCAAGCTTTAATTTTCCATTTTTCTTTGAGGTATTCCTAGGCATATGTCTAGTTGTTTTGGGATTCCTATCTAGGTTTTCCTTAACCTTAGATGAGTTAACTCTAGGGTTGGCATTTCTAGCATTGTCCTTATCTAGGCTAACATGTTTGGCACCTAAGGACATGTATCGGTTTCTATGGTTATCATGCTTATCACTATTGACAATTGCAATAAAACTACTAGCATGTGTCTTATTAGAATTGCAAGAATGTGCCTTAAAGGATACCTTAGGGTTTGCCTTAGCTCCCCCTATAGATGTGCTTGGTCTCTTGTCCTTGTGAGTTTGCCTCCCCCTTGGACATTGACTCCTATAATGTCCCCTTTGCTTGCATTGGAAGCACACCACGTGCTCCTTGCCCTTGCGTATCGGGACTCCGGCTTCCTTGACTTTTGGTGCCGGTGGAGTCTTCCTAATCCTCTTTAGACATTTACTTTTGTAATGCCCATATTCCCTACACTCAAAGCACATTATATGTAATTTACTTGAAATTAAGTTGCTTGAGTTACCTAGGGTTGAGGATGGATATAAGCTCTCTCCTTCATCCCTTCCGGAGGTAGAGGCTTCTTCTTCTTGTTCCAGTCTTGATGAAGAACTCTCCTCCTCTTCTTCCTTAGATGTTGAGTAGCCCTCAACTTCTAATTCCATACCTCCATGATGTGAGATACTTGGCTCACTTGACTCCTCTTCATGACTTGAATTGGAGCTCTCCTCATGAAACTTAGCCAAGTTGTTCCACAACTCCTTGTCATTGTTGTATCTACCTATCTTACACAAGATATCATTAGGTAATGAAAATTCAAAGATTTTCGTTACCTCGTCGTTGATTATGGATTGGTGAATTTGTTCCTTCGTCCACTTCTTCTTCTCGAGAGGTTCTCCTTCTTTATCCACCGGAGGAATAAAACCTACTTGTACACAATTCCAATTTACTAGGTTAGTCATAAGAAAATACTTCATTCTTACCTTCCAATACGTGAAGTCATCGCGATCGTAGAAGGGTGGAATCGTGACGTCTTCTCCAAGTTGATCCATTCTCTAGCTCGTGCTCCCCGGGTGTTAATCCGACGAAGAGCGACCTTGCTCTGATACCACTTGTTAGGATCTTCGGATGCGGCTAGAGAGGGGGGGTGTGAATAGCCGACCCCAAGCTCACATTTCTTCCTACAATTTTAGTTAGCGCAGTAGAAATAAAAGATAGAAACGAAACAGGAGAATATCAAACCTCAAACGCGACGATATAACGAGGTTCGGAGATGATACTCCTACTCCTCGGCGTGTCCGTAAGGTGGACGAATCCTATCAATCTGTCGGTGGATGAGACCCCGGAAAATCGGCTAATAAAAACTCCTTCTGGGTGGAGAAACCTCGCCACAGTCTCTCTTGCAACAGCAAGATCAGAGTACAAGAAATACAGCAAGAAGCCAAGAACAATATGAATGTAAAAACACTAGTTTGCTTGTCTTCTTGTCGACTGTTGATGAAGCAGCAACTTCACGGATGCCAACCACAGCAACAACTGTTCAGTTGGAGACCCAGCCGAAGGAAGCTCACACGAAGCTTCAGTAATGGAGAGCTCAGCAAAGCTCAAATCGCAAGAAGGAAGAAGAAGTTCTTCCCTGTAGAGGCCCTCCACCTCGTTATATAACTTGAACCTACGAAGAAGACAGAAATCTAGCCGTTGTGTCTCAACGGCTAGGCCTGGACCGATCAGGCTCCACCCTGATCGGTCCAGGATGGGTCTGATCGGTCATGGGACCGATATGGCCTGATCGGTCCAGGAAATCCCTGATCGGTCTGTGGACCGATCAGGCCATAGGTGGATCGGTCCACAGACCGATCCCTCCTATTCCTTCTCCCAATCTGTTTGTTTACTGATCGATCACCAGACCGATCAGATGACCCACAGTGAGAATCAGTGTATCACTAGATCGGTCAGCAGACCGATCCAGATACCCATAATATCACTGGATCGGTCAGCAAACCGATCCAATTTCCCAGCCTTAAACCTAAAGCCTTCCTGATCTAGAGAACGAGCTACCGAGCCCTCTCTGACCTAGTCCGGAGAATGAGCTACCGAGCCCTCTTCGACTTCCATGTCCGATCCAGAGAACGAGTTACCGAGCCCTCTCTGACCTAGTCCAGAGAACGAGCTATCGAGCCCTCTCTAACTTCGTCCGGTACAGAGAACGAGCTACCGAACCCTCTCTGACCTAGTCCGGAGAACGAGCTACGGAGCCCTCTCCGACTTCGTCCGGTTCAGAGAATGAGCTACCGAGCCCTCTCTGACCTAGTCCGAAGAACGAGCTACCGAGCCCTCTCCGACTCCATCCAGTACAGAGAACGAGCTACTGAGCCCTCTCTGACCTAGTTCGGAGAACGAGCTACCGAGCCCTCTCCGACCTCCCATGCCAAGCTTCCATACTTGGACTTTTCCCCGTGCCCAGCTCCCTGCTTGGACTTTTCCCGTGCCAAGCTCCATACTTGGACTTTTCCCGTGCCAAGCTCCCTGCTTGGACTTTTCCGTGCCAAGTCTCCATACTTGGACTTTTCCTGTGCCAAGCTCCCTGCTTGGACCTTTCCGTGCCAAGTCTCCATACTTGGACTTTTCCGTAATCAGGTCAACTCAAGTCGGGTCAACTAGGTCAACCTTGACCAAAGGTTGCACCCACAATCCCCCAAGTTCCTATTCTTGTCAAACATCAAAATATAACTTCTCCATTCTTGTCAAACATCAAAATATACCTCGAGTCAGGTCAACTCGAGTCGGGTCACCCAGGTCAACCTTGACCTAAGGTTGCACCAACAGTGGATGCTCCCATACCCATGCAGTCCTGGAAGCCAATTTTAGAAATTAATATTTAATTGAATATATAACATAGGTTGATTTAGATCAATAGTGTTATGTTTCGCTTGCGATCCAAATCTAAACCATTAAGAACAGATAAGTTAAATTTGGAATTAATAATGTTAAGTTCCGTTTGTGATTCCTAATTTAACTTCTAAAGAACACAATAGGTTGTTTAGAAAAGGTTCGACACTTGTACAAAAATTTTTGTACAGTGGAACCGGTACGATCTTCCTAGGACCAACCAACAATTAGTATCAGAGCTAGGGTTTGCCTCTGTGTGTTTTGGTTTTCAAATCAATTATGCACATGTCATACATAATTTAGGCAGGATAATAGTAGGATGTGCTAACTTTGTGGTTGTAGGCTCCAACTATTATGACATATAGATATTGTGTGTGATTGGACCCTTAGACATGTCAAGGGAATTTTATTGTGTGTGCATGATTGTAATATTAAATACAGCAGGAGCTGTATTAGTTATTAGGATTTTACATTTTTGTTTCGATCTAGATTACATGTACATTCCTTTATGAAATATAGGATCGAAATATGTAAAATTCTATTTTTATCGCGGATTGTATCCTTGCGAGGCGTGGTGCTATTGGAGGACCAGAGGCGTAGCGAAAAAAGAAGCTCGATGGACCCGACGGCATGAACCTGAAGGCTGGCAGCATGCGAAGGACAATGATGGAAAAGGCCATAATAGTTAGAAAGTTAATTTCTATATTTATTGCTTTTATTTACTGTGATATGTGTGTGTATATGTTATGTATGCTAGCAAAGGTTAAAAATCCTCACTTTAAATAACTAAGTGGGAGAGGGATTTTTAAGTAAATTCCACGATCTACATTACTGGTTTGTAAGTGATGCAAATAAACTTGCACGTTGGCTCTGAGTATCTTCCTCCATATCGGATGAGTTTGTTTGTGGATCACTAGATCAAACTTCCATTTTGGATGACTATAGGAAATTAATTAAGAGCGTGTGATCTTCCCCATCGGAAGGGGCACAATCTTATTAATGGACTAAGTGTCAAGTAATGGTATACACTTAGGCACGTCTAATAGTATCCTCCCCATCGGAGTCACTGCTATTATTTGTGTGACCAAAGAAAACCAACTATTAATTATTTGTCATAGGTTGACAAGATAACTAATGGGTAAAACCCTCCTCGTACAAATGCTCAATTTTGTATTCGTCCACACTATCGTGGCATGCAAAATTCACGGTGTTTGAGGTGTTGGTAAATTTAAATAATATTGTTTGAGGAATCAATGTTATTCTAAATTTAGAGTCTTGACCATAGTTTATTTTGTGATTCTTAGGATGACTTTCAATCCACTGGACATCATACTGAAAGAGAACAGACTTACTGGTCCCAACTATATAGATTGGAAAAGAAACCTGGACATTATCTTAATTGTTGAAGGCTATAAGTTTGTACTGTTAGAGGTCTGCCCAGATACGCCTAACAGTGATTCTACCCCAGAGGAGATTGAGTATCATAATAAATGGGTAAAAGCTGATGAGATGGCGCGGTGTTACATTTTGGCTTCGATGTCAAATATATTGCAACATCAGCATCAGGACTTACCAACAACTTATGATATAATGAACAATCTCAAGGAACTCTTCGGACATCAGAATTGGGCTGCTAGGCAAGAGGCAATGAGAAAACTGATGACAGCCACCATGACTGAGGGGACTCCCGTTAGGGATCATATTCTCAAGATGATGGCTTACTTAAACGAAATACAAGTTCTTGGAGGGGAAATTGATGGGGAAATCGAGGTCGATATTATCCTCCAAACGCTACCCAGAAGTTTTGAGCATTTTCGCCTGAACTATAATATAAATAAAAGGATGTATTCATTGGCAGAACTACTGACAGAACTTCAGACAGCCGAAGGGCTATTTCGTCATAATTCTCAGATTCACTATGCTGAAAATGGTTCTACTTCTAAACCGAAAGGCAAGAAGAAGAAGAAACAAACTGGCTCAGCAAAGAAGGTGAATGAACCTCAAGGTACAAGACAAAAAGCTGGAATGAAGAAGCCGAAGGGCAAGTGCTTCATCTGCAAGCAGACTGGACATTGGAAGGCGGGCTGTCCTCGTAGGAGAGAGAACAATAAAGGTATATGTCATACTCTAATAGTTGAAACATGTTTAGCGGTGTTATCTACCAGCACCTGGTGTGTAGATACGGGAGCCACTGATCATGTCTGCAACTCTTTGCAGGGGTTCCAGGAAACCCGATGACTATTTGAAGGAGAGATAACCGTCAACATGGGCAATGCTACTAAGGTGGCGGCTGTTGTAGTGGGAGACGTCTACTTATCTTTTGATAAGAATAGAAGTTTGGTTTTAAGAAATTATCTTTATGTACCTAGTTTTAGAAAGAATTTAATTTCAGTTTCTAAACTGTATTTGGATGGATATTCTGTTTCTTTTAATGACAATGTGGTTATAAAGAGAAATAGGGTTATTATCTGTTCTGGTGCATTGGTTGACAATTTATATACTTTAAATCCAATTTCTCCCATAATGCAAAATATGGAAATTAATAATACATCTTCTAACTCTAATAAGAGAAAGGAACCTTCGGAAATAAATCAGACGTATCTTTGGCATCTAAGGCTTGGACATATTAATTTAAGTAGGATTCAAAGGCTTATAGTCGATGGACTCTTGGGTTCATTAGTGTTGGAAAACTTTCAACTTGTGAATCCTGCTTAGAAGGTAAAATGACCAAGAGACCTTTTAAGGCCAAGGAGTATATAGCCAAAGATGTGTTAGAACTGGTTCACTCTGATTTGTGTGGTCCTATGTCTATCCAAGCAAGAGGTGGTTTCGAATATTTTGTCTCCTTTATAGACAATTATTCAAGATACGGATATATTTACCTGATGCACCGCAAGTCTGAGTGCTTTGATAAGTTCAAAGAGTACAAGGCTGATGTGGAGAAACATCTTGGAAAAAATATCAAGACACTACGGTCTGATCGTGGTGGCGAATACCTCTTAGGAGAGTTTAGGAATTACTTATCAAAAGCCGGGATTCAATCCTAGTTGTCCGCACTTGGTACACCCCAACAGAATGGTGTGGCAGAACGAAGGAATAGGACTCTTATGGAAATGGTTAGATCGATGATGAGTTATTCAGAATTACCAAATTCGTTTTCGGGATACGCTCTGGAAATAGCAGCGCACATTCTGAACTTAGTACTTTCTAAATCAGTACCCGCTACTCCCACAGAATTATGGAATGGGCGAAAGTCCAGTCTAAGACATATTCAGATTTGGGGTAGTCCAACACATGTGGTGAAAGCGGATGCTGATAAGTTAGGATCTCGTACAGAAGTTCGCGTGTTTGTGGGTTATCCTAGAGGAACGAAAGGTGGTTTGTTCTATAGACCTAAAGACCAGAAGGTCATTGTTAGCACCAATGCCCAGTTTTTAGAAGAAGACTATATAATGGACCACAAGCCCAGAAGTAAAATTATTCTAGAAGAAATGAGAAAGGACACGTCTACTACAGTACCAACAGTACAAGATGAAGTAGCACATGAGACTGCAACACGTGTCACACATGATACACAACCACAGATAGTGTCTCGTCATAGTGGGAGGGTTGTTAGGCAACCTGAGAGATTTATGTTTTTGGAAGAGTCCTCAGACTTGATCCCGGGTAAACATGAACCTGATCCCCGGACATATGACAAAGCACTCCAAGATAAAGATGCAGTATCTTGGCCAAAAACGATGAATTCTAAAATAGAGTTTATATATTCTAATAAGGTCTGGGAGCTTGTAGAACCACCAGATGGTGTAAAAGCCATTGGATGTAAGTGGATCTACAAAAGGAAAAGAGGGACAGACAGGAAGGTAGAAACCTTCAAAGCAAGGCTTGTTGTGAAAGGGTATACTCAAAAAGAGGGAATCGATTATGAGGAGACTTTTTCGCCGGTAGCTATGCTAAAGTCTATCCGGATACTCTTATCCATTGCTGCTCATATGGATTATGAGATTTGGCAAATGGATGTCAAGATAGCTTTCCTTAATGGAAGTCTTGAAGAAAACATCCATATGAAGCAACTAGAGGGGTTCATTGAAAAGGGCAAAGAGCATCTAGTGTGCAAGCTGAATCGGTCCATTTATGGATTAAAGCAAGCTTCGAAATCTTGGAACGGTTGTAGTGTAATTTGGTATTAATCTGTCTTGACTATAAAATTACACTAGTATACTATGTGTGTATTGAGTAGGACTGTCTGAGGTTGTTTGATTTGTACTGACTACATAAAAGAACAGAACCTCTGTTATTATGGATATGCGTCCTCTTAATCTCTATATAATAACAAGAACATATATTTAGTATTTATTTCTTTAACTTATCAATGGGTGAGATTTATTCGTTAAATCAATAGGCCCGATGAGTTGGGAGATAATACTATTTATATGGTGTATTGTTGATTATAGAAAGAATCTGTGTCCTAATTATTTAGGCTGATGATGTCCCCTTGACGAGCTCATAAGGATTATCATGTAAACCCTGCAGATGGACTTAGTCCGGCATGATAATAAAGTTGAGTGGTACTGCTCTTGGAATCATATGTTAATTAATTGAGTTGTCAGTAACTCATTTAATTAACGGGCATACATATCTTAAACACATGGAGATTAACGTACTCATGATAAGAAGGAGCTCATATTGTAATATGGGGTTGGTGCGGTAGTTCAATAATAACTCTTTAGTGGTATGAGTTATTATTGATGGACTTAAGTTGAGTGTTCAGGCCGAACACAGAAAGCCCAAGCCCATCAGGAGGCCTAAACCAATTCCTCCTCTAGGTCCCTGTTGTAGCCTCTATATAAAGCCTCGCATCCACCATAACAGAATTAGGTTAATTATGTTAATTCTTTCTTTCTTTGTAGCCGGCGGCAAGAGTTATAAAAGGGAGTAGGTGGCGCCCCCTAAAACCTAGTTTTCACAACACACAATTATCTCCCCTTCCTCATTAGGACCGGCACCCCATCTTCCCTTGGTGGTCGGCGCCCCTTCCTCATTAGGGTCGGTGCCCCATCTTCCCTTGGTGCTCGACGCCCCTTCCTCATTAGGGTCGGTGCCCCGTCTTCCCTTGGTGGTCGTGCCCCTTCCTTACCTAGGGTCGGTGACTTAGAGGAGAGGAAGAAGAGGAATAGACGCCCCACCCTAGAGCTTCTCTTTTGGTGGTCGGCGGCTTGGAAACAAAGAAGAGAAGGGTGGTTATTGTCTTGGTAGATCGTCGCCCACACGACGTCCAAGAAGAGGAGAGGAATACAGTAGAAGATCAAGAGGTCTTTGGCTACAAAGGAAAGGTACAACTAGTTCTTTAATTCCGCTGCGTAATTAGTTTAGTTTCTTTTGTATTGATCTTGAATACCAACACAAGAGGCCAGTGATCTTGTGCTTCGATCAATGTGTGCTTTGATCCATCAAGAACTTGCTTGATTGATCAAACACATGTTTATCGAACATGTGGGTTGCTAGGAAATGTTCTGTACTTGTATAATTTTTGTACAAGGGAAATTTAAACAGAACGGAATTCCAGCGCCTTCAAGTGGTATCAAAGCGAGTTTTCTAGCTTTGTGTGATTGGTTTTCGGTTAAATTATGCACTGCTCATATATAAGTTTAGGCAGGATAATAGTAGGATATGCAAGAAAGATTAACTCTGTGGTTGCAGGTGTCATAGTTCCAACTATTATAGCTTTGTGTGTTTATGTATGATTTGAACCCTCAGGCATGTCGAGGTTGTTTTGTGTTGTCCATGATTGTAATTATTAAATACAGTCGGCTGCTGTATTATTTTTTACATTCTGTTCGATCTAGATTACATGTAAATTTCATTGTGGAATATAGGATCGATAAATGTAAATTTTTATTTCTTTTTGTTGCGGCTTGTATCCTTGCTATGCGTGGTGCTATTTTGAGGACCAGAGGCGTGGCGAAGAATGAAGCAAGATAGACGCGATGGCTTGATTCATTGGCGACATATTGGAGGATAGCGATGGATGAGGCTATAATAGTTGGAAATTTTATTTTCATATTTATTGTCTTTATATGTTTTATGTGTTGTGATGCTGTGTTTATGTGCTATGATGTGTGTACATGTTAAAATTCCTCAATTTAAATAACTAAGTAGGAGAGAGATTATTTATTTAAATTCCACGGCCTCCATTACTGGTTTGTAAGTGATGCATTCAAACTTGCGCGTTGGCTTTAAGTGTCTTCCTCTATATCGGATGAGTTTGTTTTTGGATCACTAGATCAAACTTCCTCTATGGATGATATAGGAAATTATTTAGGTATGTGTGATCTTCTCCATCTGAAGGGGCACAATCCTAATTAATGGACTAAGTATCAAGTAATAGTATATACTTAGGCGCATTTAATAGTATCCTCCCCATCGGAGTCACTACTATTATTTGTGTGACCGAAGATGAACCAACAATTAATTTTATTTGTCATAAAGATAAGTTGACAAGATAATAAAATTAATGGGTAAAACCTCCTCTTACAAATGTTTGAATTAGTATACGTCCACACTATCGTGGCATACGAAATTCACGGTGTTTTGAGGTGTTAGTGAATTTAAATTATATTGTTTGAGGAATCAATATTATTTTAAATTCTAAAATTTTGACCAAATATTTTATTTTGTGATTCTCAGGAGTTCAAAATGGCTTTCAATCCTCTTGATGTTATTTTAAAAGAAAACAAACTTACTGGTCCAAATTATATTGATTGGAACGGAACTTGGGCATTGTCTTAACTGCTGAAGAATACAAGTTCATACTTCTTGAGGTATGTCCTAGCGTGCTTGATAAGGATTCTAGTAAAGAGAAGATAGAGAGATATAGGAAATGGATCAAGGCAGATGAGATGACGCGGTGTTACATTTTAGCTTCTATGTCAAATGTGCTGCAACATCAGCATCATGCCATACCCACTGCCTATAACATGATGCTCAATCTCAAGGAACTCTTCGGACACCAGAATCGGGTTGCCAGGCAGGAGGTCATGAGAAACTTAATGACGACCACCATGACTAAGGGGACACCCATGAGGGATCATATCCTCAAGATGATGACTCATTTGAATGAGATGGAAGTCCTTGGAGCTGAAATCGATGGGGAAGCCTAGGTCGATATTATTCTCCAAACGCTGCCTAAGAGTTTTGAGCAGTTTCGCCTGAACTACAACATGAACAAAAGCGTTTATTCGTTGGCAGAACTTCTGACAGAACTCCAAGCGGCAGAAGGGCTATTTCATCAAAGTTCTCAAGTTCACATTGTTGAAAACGTTTCTGCTTTTAAGCCGAAAGGCAGAAAGAAGAAGAAGAAACAAGTTGGTTCGGCAAAGAAAGTGATACTATAAGCCTAACTTTTTATTAAACATCTGTTTTTGAAATGTTTTGAAATGAGAATCACTTTGGTCAAATGTTTGTATTTTATATTTATATATATGTCAATGTAGTTGTCCATTTAATTTATATTGTACATAATATGGTGTGTGGTGTCACACAGAAGATCATGTTATCAGTTCCTTATAAATTATAAATAGTAACTCACAACCAAGATGGATTGGGATAAACTATTGGAACGGTTGTAGTGTAATTTGGTATTAGTCTGTCTTGACTATAAAATTACACTAGTACACTATGTGTGTATTGAGCAGGACCATCTGAGGTTGTTTGATTTGTACTGACTACATAAAAGAACAGAACCTCTGTTATTATGGATGTGTGCCCTCTTAATCCCTATATAATAACAAGCACATATACTTAGTATTTATTTCTTTAACTTATCAATGAGTGAGATTTATTCGTTAAATCAATAGGCCCGATGAGTTGAGAAATAGTACTATTTATATGGTGTGTTGTTGATTATAGAAGGAATTTGTGTCCTAATTATTTAGGCTGATGATGTCCCCTTGAGAAGCTCATAAGAATTATCATGTAAATCCTGCAGGTGGACTTAGTCCGGCATGATAATAAAGTTGAGTGGTGTTGCTCTTGGAATCAGATGTTAATTAATTGAGTTGTCAGTAACTCATTTAATTAACGGACATATAATATCTTAAAGATAGGGAGATTAACGCATTCATGATAAGAAGGAATCCATATTGTAATATGGGGTTGGTGCGGTAGTTCAATAATAACCATTTAGTAGTATGAGTTATTATTGATGGACTTGAGTTGAGTGTTCAGGCCGAACACAGGAAGCCCAAGCCCATCAGGAGGCCTAAACCAATTCCTCCTCTAGATCCCTGTTGTAGCCTCTATATAAAGTCTCGCATCCACCATAACAGAATTAGGTTAATTATGTTAATTCTTTCTTTCTTTGTAGCCGGCGGCAAGAGTTATAAAAGGGAGTAGGTGGCGCCCTCTAAAACCTAGTTTTCACAACACACTGTTAGGGTGTATACTAAAAGCTTAGCTTTTGGTATAAACATTTATCTAGTAATAAGAATCACATTGGTCAAATGTCTACATTTATGATAAATGTAGTTGTTCAATTAATTTATATTGTAGATAACATGGTGTGTGGTGTCACACACAGAGGATCATGTTATCAGTACCTTATAAATTATAAACAGTAGCTCACGACCAAAATGGAAAGGAACAAACCATTAGAAGGTTGTAGTGTAATTAGGTATCAGTTTATCTTGACTGTATAATTACACTAGTACACTTAGAGTGTATTGAGTAGGACCATTTGAGGTCGTTTCCTTTATACTGATTTTATAAAGAAACAAAGATCTCGGTTATTATGGAAGTGTGTGCTCTTAATCCTAATATAATAACAAGCACATATATTTGATATTTATTTCTTTAATTTATCAATGGGTGAGATTTAGTTCGATGAATCAATAAGCCCGATAAGTTGGGAAATGGTATCACTTATAGTGTGTGTTGTTGATTATAGAAAGAAACTGTGTCCTAGAGATACTAGGTTGATAATGCCCTCAAGAGGAGCTCATAAGGATTGTCATGTTAAACCCTGCAGGTGGACCTAGTCCGACATGATGATAAGGTTGAGTGGTACTACTCTTGGACTAAGATATTAATTAAATGAGTTGTCAGTAACTCACTTAATTAGTGGACATTCGATATCTTAAACACAGGGAGACTAACACACTCATGATAAGAAGGAGCCCAAAATGTAATTTGGGATTACTGCGGTAGTTCAATAATAGTTCTCTAGTGGAATGAATTATTATTGATAAAATTAAGTTGTGTGTTCGGGGCGAGCACGGGATGCTTAATTTTATCGGGAGACCAAAACCAATTCCTCCTCTCGGTCCCTATCGTAGCCTCTTGTATATAGAGATTTATACCCACCACATACCCACCTTCTTACCCAACCAATAGGGGCTGGCCAAGCTAAGCTTGAAGCTCAAGCTTAGGGCCGGCCAAGCCTAAAGGTTGGCCTTAAGGTGGCCGGCCAATAGCTTGGAGCCCAAGCTTAGGTGGCCGGCCACATCATATTAAAAAAGATTTTTTATTAAAATTATTTCTTATGTGGATATCATAGTTTTAAAAGAGAGTTTAAAAATTAAATCTTTCCTTTTAAAAGCTTTCTACAAAAGATTAAGAAAAGATTTGAAATCTTTCCTTATTTGTAGATTGAAAGGAGATTTTATTTTTAAGAAAAACTTTCCTTTTTAACCATGATAATAATTTAAAAGAGAAGTTTAAAAATTAAATATTCTCTTTTATTAGTTTCTACAAAAGATTAAGAAAAGATTTGATATCTTTCCTTATTTGTAGATTGAAAAGATATTTTAATTTTTAAGAAATAACTTTCCTTTTGGTTTTTATCCACATGTTTAAAAGAAAGATTTTAATTTATTAAATTTCCTTTTTATAAACCAATCATGAAGGGATTAAATTATTGAAGAAATTTTATAAATTTCTGGAGACAAATTAGGAAGTTTTAATTAATTAAAACTCTCCTTATTTGTAGCTTTGGGGTGGCCGGCCATGTAAATTGAGAATAGGAAAATTGTTTTTAATTAAATAAAATTTTCTTTTCCATGGCAAAAGAATTAAGGAAGTTTTTAATTAAATTTCCTTATTTGCCAAGACCAAGGATTATAAAAGAGGGGGTAGAGGTGCCTTCATGGGTGATCAACTCTATTATTCTTCTCCTCTCTTTTCCTACTTGGTGGCCGGCCCTAGCTTCTTCCTCTTCTCTTCTTCTTATGGCCGGCGGCAACCTCACTTTTGGAGCTCTTGATGGTGGCCGGTTCTAGCTAGGAGAAGAAGGAGAGAAAGGTGGTTTTGTTTCTTGCATCCCTTGGAGCTTGGTGGTGGTGGCCGGACCTCTACTTCTCTTGGAGAATTGTGGTGGCCGAAACTTGTAAGGAAGAAGAAGGTGCTTGGTGGTTCTCATCTCGGAAGATCGTTGTCCACACAACGTCCGAGGTTAGAAGAGGAATACGGTAGAAGATCAAGAGGTCTTTTAGAAGGTATAACTAGTAATTTTTCCTTTCCGCATCATGCTAGTTATTTATGGAAATAATACCAAATACAAGAGGCTTACGATTCTAGTGTTTCGAATTTGTTTTCGATATAGTGTTCTTTTATTTTTCTTTTCCTTGTGATTTGATTGTTCTTTTCGGTTAACCTAAAGTTATTTTAGGAAATTAAATATTACCTTTCTATAAAAGGTTTTGTCTAGTCGGTGGTGGTTGCTCCCATATCCAAGAAGGCCATGTGCCTCGCCACGTCAGTACTGGGAACCAATTATGGAAATTAATATTTAATGGAATTAATAACTTAGGTGATTTGGATCAAACGTGTTAAGTTCCGTAGGAGATCCAAGTCTAAACCTTAAAGAACAAATAGATTAAGTTTTGGATCAAACGTGTTAAGTTCCGCAGGAGATCCAAAATTTAATTTAAAAGAACACATGGTAGCTAGGAAAAGGTTCAGACCTTTGTACAAAATTTTTGTACAGTGGAACCTCTAGGTTTTCCGAGTAGCAACCAACAATTGGTATCAGAGCTAGGGTTTTGCCTCTGTGTATTTGGTATTAGTTTAATTATGCACATGTCATACATAATTTAGGTAGGTTAATAGTAGGATGTGCTAACTTTGTGGATGCAGGATCCAACTATTATGGCTTTTAGTTATTATGTGTGTGATTGGACCCTTGGACATGTCAAGGGCATTTATATGTGTGTGCATGATTGTATTATAAAATACAGCAGGAGCTGTATTATTTTGATTAGGATTTTATTTTTGATCTAGATACATGTACATTCCTTTTATGGAATATAGGATCAAAATTGTAAAATTCTATTTATGTCGCGGATCTAATCTTGCAAAGCGTGGAACCTTCTAAGGACCAGAGGCGCAGCGGAACAAGGAGCAAGATGGATGCGACAGCTAGACCCGGTGGCGGTGGCCAAATATGGCAGCAGCTTGGGATGACAACACACGGAGGACAACTAGAGATAAAAGTCATAATAGTTGAAAATTAGATTTTCTATTTATTGCTTTTATATTGTGCTGTGTGTGCATGTTAGTTTACAAGTTTAGTAGGCTAGCATAGTTAAAATTCCTCATTAATAAATAACTAAGTGGGAGAGGGATTTTTAAGTAAATCCCATGGTCTCTATTACTGGTTTGTAAGTGATGCAAACAAGCTTGCGCGTTGGCTCTGAGTGCCTTCCTCCATAACGGATGAGCTTGTTTGCGGATCACTAGAACAGACTTCCATTTTTGGATGACTATAGGAAGTTAATTAAGAGCGTGTGATCTTCCCCAACGGAAGGGGCATAATCTTATTAATGGACTTAGTGTCAAGTAATGGTATACACTTAGACACATCTAATAGTATCCTCCCCATCGGAGTCACTGCTATTATTTGTGTGACCAAATGAAACCAACTATTAATTTGTCATAAAACTAGGTTGACAAGATAATAAAATTAAAGGGTTAAAACCCCTCTTACAAATGATTGATTTTGTATACGTCCACACTAACGTGGCATACAAAATTAACGGTGTTTGAGATAATTTTATTTGTCATAAAGTTACGTTGACAAGATAGTTAATGGGTAAAACCCTCCTCTTACAAATGTTGATTTTGTATACGCCCACACTAACGTGGCATGCAAAATTCACGGTGTTTTGAGGTGTTGGTAAATTTAAATAGTATTGTTAGAGGAATCAATATTATTTTAAATTTAGAGTCTTGACCAAATATTTGATTAAAGATAGACCAACTATTAATTTTATTCATAAAGTAAGGTTGACGAGATAATAAAATTAAATGATAAAATTTCCTCTTTGAATTTGTATACGTCCACACTAACGTGGCATACAAAATTCATGGGGATTTTTAAGGAGTTGGTCTTAACCAAATATTTTTGTGATTCTTAGGAAGATGGTCAATCCCTAGCTGATATACTTTAGGATAGACTTAGTGGTCCCAATTATAATTGATTGGAAATAGAATTTGGACATTAAGGTAGACTGTCCTCTTAGAACTAAGAACAATATAGGTGTATTTTATTCATTAGTTGATACATGTTTAGTGGAGTTATCTACCGGTACCTGGTGTGTAGATATGGGAGCCACTGATCATGTCTGCAATTCATTGCAGGGTTCCAGGAAACCCGACAACTAAATGAAAATAAAAAAAACACCGTCCACATGGGCACTACTGCAAAAGTAGCAGCTGTTGCAGTGGGAGAGGTTTATTCTCTAATAGGAATAAAATTTGGATTATTAGGAATTGTCTTTACATACTAAGTTTCAGTTTCTAAACTATTATAGAATAGATATTGTGTCTATTTTGATAACAAAGTTGTTATCAAGAAAAATAGGCAAGTTATCTATTCTGGTATGTTGGTTGACAATTTATAATCCAATAACTCCCATGATGCAACAAATGGAAATTAATAACACATCTTCTAACTTAAGAGAAAGCAACCTTCAAAAATGAACCAATTATATCTTTGACATCTAAGGCTAGGTTATATTAACTTAAGTAGGATTCATTGGTAGCTGATGAACTTTTGGGTTCATTAGTAGTGGAAATCTTTCCAACCTGCGAGTCTTACTTGGAAGGAAAATAACCAAGAAGCTTTTAAGTCCAAGGGGTATGGAGTCAAAGATATGTTGAAATCGGTTCATTCTGATTTGTGTGATCCTATGACTATCCAGACAAGAGGTAGTATTGAATATTTCATCTATTTTATAGACAACTATTCAAGATACAAATAAATTTACTTAATGTACCGCAAGACTAAGTACTTTGATTAGTTCAAAGAGTACAAGGCTGATGCGGAGAAATGTTAAAGTAAATGTCACTATGGTAAGATCGTAGTGGCAAGTACCTCTTGGGAGAATTTAGGAGTCACTTATCAAAAGTAGGGATTCAATCCCAACTAACTGCACCTGGTACACCCCAACAGAATGGTGTAGTAGAAAGAAGGTAAAGGACTCTTATGAAATAATTAGATAGATGATGAGTTATTTAGAAAATTACCAAATTTGTTTTAAGGATAAACTCTGATAACGAAAGTGAACATAGTACCTTCCAAGTTAGAACTCTCTACTCATATAGAATTGCTGAATAGGTGAAAACCTATTTTGAAGCATATTCGGATTTGGGTAATCCAGCACATATGTTAAAGAGAGACAATGATAAGTTGGATAGGAGTTCACTTGTTTGTAAGTTATCCTAGATAAACAAAAGTAGGTTTATAGTCTTAAAAATCAGAAGGTCATTGTTAGCATCAATGACTGATTTTTTAGAAAAGGACTATATAATGAACCACGTGCTCATAAGTAAAATTGTTCTTAAGGAAATAATAAAGGACATGTCTAACCTAGTACCAACTGTACAAGATGAGATACCACAAGAAAACTGCAACATGTATCACAAATTGATACACAATTACAGAAAGTGTCTTATTGTAGTGGGAGGGTTGTTATGCAACCTAAATAGGTTCATGTTTTGGGAGAGTTTTTGGACTCGATCCCTGGAGGGCATGAACCTGATCTCCGGTCATATGATGAAGCACTCCAAGATAAAGATGCAGCATCTTGGCAAAGAGTAATGAATAAAAGAATTAGAATATATGTATTCTAATAAAATCTGGAAGCTTGTAGAATCACCAAATGGTGTAAAAGCCGTTGGGTATAAAAAGGTCTATAATAGGAAAAGAGGGATAGACAGGAAGGTAGTAACTTTCAAAGCAAGGCTTGATGAAAAAGGAAACTTTTTCACTGGTAGTCATGCTTAAGTCTATCCGGATTCTTTTATCTATTTGGCAAGAGGATGTCAAGACAGCATTCCTTAATGGAAGTTTTGAAGAAAGCATCCATATAAAGCAACCAGAAGGGTTCATTGCAAAGGGCTAAGAGCATCTTGTGTAAGCTCAATCAGTCTATGGACTGAGGCAAAGCTTCAAGGTCTTGGAACATCCGGTTTATCAAAGTAATCCAGATCTATGGATTTATTTAGTAATCGGATAAGTCTTGTGTATACAAAAGGTGTGATGGAAGCGTGGTGGTATTTCTTGTACTATACGTAGATAACATTTTTGGTACTTGGAAACAATATCAAAATGTTGTCAGAAGTAAGGGTATGGTTGTCCAAATAATTCGATATAAAGGACTTGGGAGAATGTATATATGTTTGAGA
Source organism: Zingiber officinale (assembly GCF_018446385.1). Lineage (NCBI taxonomy): Eukaryota > Viridiplantae > Streptophyta > Magnoliopsida > Zingiberales > Zingiberaceae > Zingiber > Zingiber officinale. The sequence goes on from NC_055988.1 coordinate 81,989,087, forward strand.
TCAAAATAATAAGGGATCGAAAGAAAAAATATATTTACTTATCCCAAGCTTGATACATCGGAAAATCCTTGCTCGTTTTAAGCATGCAAAACTCCTCGAAAGGTTTCTTACTTTTTAAGGATGGAGTAACTTTATCTAAAGATATGTCTCTGTAGACATCAAAGGAGATAAAGGAAATAAAGGCAGTTCTTTATGCTACGGCTGTTGGAAGCCTAATGTATGCTATGCACGAGATCAGAAATCTGTTTTGCCAAGGGCATAGTTAGCAGATATCAAAGAAACCCTGGACAAGGACAGTGAACTGCAGTAAAGCATATATTGTAGTACCTTAGAGGCACTAGAGATTATATGCTAGCTTACAAGGCAGTTAATTTAGTCCTTGTAGGTTGCATGGATTTTGACTTCCAATCGGATAGGGACAATAATAAGTCAACCTCAGGGTTTTGTGTTTACTTTAGGAGGTAAAGTCATAACTATGGAAGAGTGATAAGCATAGGTGTTTTTCTGGACTCCACCATAGAAGCTTAGTATATGGCAAGCCTCTGAGGTAGCTATAAAAGCTGAATGACTCAATAATCTCAAGATAGACTTAGATATGATTTCTGGTTTGTCCAAAGATTATTACAATTTATTGTAATAATATTGGTGCAGTAGCAAACTCGAAGAAACCATAAGTCTATAAAAGCAAGTAAACACAATAGAGCGCAAGTACCACCCAATACGAGAAATTGTATAAACGAGGAGAAGTTGTTGCTGCCAAGATTGCATCAGGTGATGACCTATAGATCCTTCCACCGAGGTCCTTAAGGCAAGAGCTTTTGATGGACATGTTGAAGGGTTAGGAATCAGATGTATGGCAGCAGATATGGCAGCTTAGTCTTTTAGTATAAGTGGGAGATTGTTAGGGTGTATACTAAAAGCCTAGCTTTTGGTATAAACATTTATCTAGTAATAAGAATCACATTGGTCAAATGTCTACATTTATGATAAATGTAGTTGTTCAATTAATTTATATTGTAGATAACATGGTGTGTGGTGTCACACAGAGGATCATGTTATCAGTACCTTATAAATTATAAACAGTAGCTCACGACCAAAATGGAAAGGAACAAACCATTAGAAGGTCATAGTGTAATTAGGTATCAGTTTATCTTGACTGTATAATTACACTAGTACACTTAGAGTGTATTGAGTAGGACCATTTGAGGTCGTTTCCTTTATACTGATTTTATAAAGAAACAAAGACCTCGGTTATTATGGAAGTGTGTGCTCTTAATCCTAATATAATAACAAGCACATATATTTGATATTTATTTCTTTAATTTATCAATGGGTGAGATTTAGTTCGATGAATCAATAAGCCCGATAAGTTGGGAAATGGTATCACTTATAGTGTGTGTTGTTGATTATAGAAGGAAACTGTGTTCTAGAGATACTAGGTTGATAATGTCCTCAAGAGGAGCTCATAAGGATTGTCATGTTAAACCTCGCAGTGGACCTAGTCCGACATGATGATAAGGTTGAGTGGTACTACTCTTGGACTAAGATATTAATTAAATGAGTTGTCAGAACTCACTTAATTAGTGGACATTCGATATCTTAAACACGGGAGACTAACACACTGATGATAAGAAGGAGCCCAAATGTAATTTGGGATTGGTGCGTAGTTCAATAATAATTCTCTAGTGGAATGAATTATTATTGATAAAATTAAGTTGTGTGTTCGGGCGAGCACGGATGCTTAATTTTATCGGAGACCAAAACCAATTCCTCCTCTCGGTCCCTATCGTAGCCTCTTGTATATAGAGATTTATACCCACCACATACCACCTTCTTACCCAACCAATAGGGGCCGGCCAAGCTAAGCTTGAAGCTAGCTTAGGGCCGGCTAAAGGTTGGCCTTAAGGTGGCCGCCCAATAGCTTAGGTGGCCGGCCACATCATATTAAAAAGGATTTTTTTATTAAAATTATTTCTTATGTGGATATCATAGTTTTAAAAGAGAGTTTAAAAATTAAATCTTTCCTTTTAAAAGCTTTCTACAAAAGATTAAGAAAAGATTTGAAATCTTTCCTTATTTGTAAATTGAAAGGAGATTTTATTTTTAAGAAAAACTTTCCTTTTTAACCATGATAATAATTTAAAAGAGAAGTTTAAAAATTAAATATTCTCTTTTATTAGTTTCTACAAAAGATTAAGAAAAGATTTGATATCTTTCCTTATTTGTAGATTGAAAAGATATTTTAATTTTTAAGAAATAACTTTCCTTTTGGTTTTTATCCACATGTTTAAAAGAAAGATTTTAATTTATTAAATTTCCTTTTTATAAACCAATCATGAAGGGATTAAATTATTGAAGAAATTTTATAAATTTCTGGAGACAAATTAGGAAGTTTTAATTAATTAAAACTCTCCTTGTTTGTAGCTTTGGGGTGGCCGGCCATGTAAATTGAGAATAGGAAAATTGTTTTTAATTAAATAAAATTTTCTTTTCCATGGCAAAAGAATTAAGGAAGTTTTTAATTAAATTTCCTTATTTGCCAAGACCAAGGATTATAAAAGAGGGGGTAGAGGTGCCTTCATGGGTGATCAACTCTATTATTCTTCTCCTCTCTTTTCCTCCTTGGTGGCCGGCCCTAGCTTCTTCCTCTTCTCTTCTTCTTATGGCCGGCGGCAACCTCTCTTTTGGAGCTCTTGATGGTGGCCGGTTCTAGCTAGGAGAAGAAGGAGAGAAAGGTGGTTTTGTTTCTTGCATCCCTTGGAGCTTGGTGGTGGTGGTCGGACCTCTACTTCTCTTGGAGAATTGTGGTGGCCGAAACTTGTAAGGAAGAAGAAGGTGCTTGGTGGTTCTCATCTCGGAAGATCGTTGTCCACACAACTGTTGGTGCAATTTCCAGTAGGTCAAGGTTGACCTAGTTGACCAAGTGTAAACCTTGGTCATGGTTTCGATGTTTGACAATACAGAAAGACATGTAAACATGGACAATGCAGGTGCAGTTGTCCATACGGAGAGATACTGATCAGGGTTTGATCAGGTTGGATGAAGAAGAGTCAAGTAGGTCAAGGTTGACCGGATACTTGACTGGGAAGTCCTAACTGGGATGTTAGGTAGTTCGGAAAGTCCTGGTGAGTGAAACCAGGCAGTTCGTGAAAATCCTGGTGAGTGAAACCGCCAGGCAGTTCGGAAAGTCCTGGTGAGTGAAGCCAGGCAGTCGGGAAATCCTGGTGAGTGAAGCCAGGTGAAAATCCTAGTGAGTGAAGCTAGGTGAAAGTGAAAGTCCTGGTGAGTGAAGCCAGGCAGTTGGTGAAAGTCCTGGTGAGTGAAGCTAGGCAGTTGGAGAAAGTCCTGGTGAGTGAAGCCAGGCAGTGGGAAAGTCCTGGTGAGTGAAGCCGGGCAAGGAAAAATCCAGATGGATCAAGGGTGATCGGACATCTAGTGTTGAGAAGGTCAAGTAGGTCAAGGGAGTGACCGGATACTTGACACGAAGAGAAAAGTCCAAGTGGGTCAAAGGGATTGACCGAACACTTGGTGGGGAGTCTTAGCAGGTCAAGGGAGTGACCAGATGATAAGCATGATGTACCAATAGGTCAAGGTTGACCGGATATTGGTTTGGACTTGGTTTGGGCAAAAACCAAGACCTGGATCGGTCTGGTGACCGATCCAGTGATACTGTGGTTTCTTGATCGGTCTGGAGACCGATCAGAAAGCGATCAGTGCCTCTGTGAGCTTACTGATCGGTCTGGGGACCGATCAGCATGAAGCCTAATCGGTCCCCGGGACCGATCAGGGCACGCACAGAGAGTTGGGCAACTCTCTGTGAAGTGTGCTGATCGGTCTGGGGACCGATCAGCATAGAGCCTGATCGGTCCCCATGACCGATCAGATCAGCCCCAGACTGATCAGGGTGATGCCTGATCGGTCTGGCACTATCCGTTGGCTCACAACGGCTAGTCTTCTGTCTTCTCTTCTTCGCAGGTGGATGCAGGTATAAGAGACTGAGAGCTTCTACAGTGCAGGGACTTCTTCTTGCTCTTCTTCTTCTTGCTGCTGCAAGTTCTACTGCTGTGATTTGAGTTTGCTGAGCTCGATTCTACTTGAAGCTTCGCGTGAGCTTCCTTTCGGCTGGGTTCCTGCTGTTGTAGGCGTCGCTTGAAGCTGCTGCTTCATCCAGTCGAAGAGAAGGCAAGTAAGCGAAGGTGTTTCATACATTTGTATTGTACTTTGCTTCTTGCTGCTTTCTACTCCTGTATTGCTGTTGCAAAGTTTGTGGCGAGGTTTCTCCACCCACAAGGAGTATTTATTAGCCGGTTATCCGGGGACTCATCCACCGACAGATTGATAGGCTTCATCCACCTTACGGACACGCCGAGGAGTAGGAGTATCATCTCCGAACCTCGTTACATCTTCGTGTTGAGGTTTGCTTCTCCTTTTGCGTTTCTATTTAGTTATTTCCGCTGCACTAATCCTAATCGTAGGAAGAAACGCGAAGATTTGGGGTCGGCTATTCACACCCCCCCTCTAGCCGCGATCATCGATCCTAACAAGTGGTATCAGAGCTGAGGTCGCTCTTCGCCGGATTAACACCCGAGGGAGCACAAGCTAGAGATGGATCAACTCGGAGATGACATCACCATTCCACCCTTCTACGATCGCGACGACTTCGCGTTTTGGAAGGTAAGAATGAAATATTTTCTTATGACTAATCTTGAGAATTGGAGTTGTGTCCAATTAGGTTTCAAGCCTCCGACGGACAAGAAAGGAGAAACCCTAGAGAAGAAGGAGTGGACCAAGGAACAAGTCCACCAATCCCTAGTCAACGATGAGGTATTGAAGATTTTTGAATTTTCTTTACCTAATGATGTTTTGTGTAGGATAGGTGGATACAACAATGCCAAGGAGTTGTGGAACAACTTGGCTAAGTTCCATGAGGGGAACTCCACTTCAAGCCATGAAGAGGAGTCAAGTGAGCCAAGTAGCTCACATCATGGAGGAGAGGAATTAGAAGTTGAGGGCTACTCAACATCTAAGGAAGAAGAGAAGGAGAGTTCTTCTTCAAGAATGGAGCAAGAGGAAGAAGCTTCTACCTCCGGAAGGGATGAAGAAGAAAGTCTTCATCCATCCTCAACCCTAGGTAACTCAAGCATTTCAATTTCAAATAAATTACACATAATGTGCTTTGAGTGTAGGGAGTATGGACATTACAAGAGTAAGTGTCCAAGGAGGATTAGGAAGACTCCACCGGCACCAAAAGTCAAGGAAGCCGGAGTCCCAACACGTAAGGGCAAGGAGCACGTGGTGTGCTTCCAATGCAAGCGAAGGGGACATTATCGGAGCCAATGTCCGAGGGGGAGGCAATCTCACAAGGACAAGAGACCAAGCACATCGATAGGGGGAGCTAAGGCAAACCCTAAGGTAATCTCTAAGGCACATTATTGCAATACTAGTAAGATGCATGCTAGTAGTTTGATTGCAATTGACAATAATGATAAGCATGATAATTATAGAAATCGATACACATGCTTAGGTGCCAAACATGTGAGCCTAGATAAGGATAACACTAGGAAAGCCAACCCTAGAATTAACTCATCTAAGGCTAAGGAAAACCTAGGTAGGAATCCCAAATCAACTAGACACATGCCTAGGAATGCCTCAAAGAAAAATGACAAATCAAGTCTTGAGGTATTAAAGAAGGAAAATCAAGTCTTGAGGTCAAGACTTGACATGTTAGAAAAGACCCTTAAAAATTTAGAGAAGTCAACTCTAGGGTCTAAGGGTCAAAAACCCAAGTCCAAGGACATGAAAGGTTTGGGTCACAAACCTAAGTTCCAAGTGGTCAAGCCCACTTATCACAATGTTCCATTCGATTATGGAACAAAATCTAGGGCTAGGAAGACCATCACCAAGGTCACAAGGGGAGTCACCCCTAGAGTTGATCTTGATGAGTCCCAAATGACCAAGGCTTCAAAGCCTAGGAGGGTCATTAGAAGGGTTTCTAGGGAAGTCATCCCTAGTGAATACTTAGTGAACCCAATGAGCTCCAATAGGTATTGGGTTCCTAGGAGCGTGATTCCATCACACTAGATGGTTTAGGGTGTGCCAACCTTACTTGAATAGGTAGTTAACCTAATCATGGCAAAAGGTGGCACCTTAGGAATTTTCAAGGTCTAATCAAGCCTTGAAAATGAAAGTGAAAATTACTCCTAAGATAATTAGGATGTGCCAACCACATTTGAGGAATTTTTCTAGAGTCAATCTAGTTGGCACATAGTGATCTAAAAATCTTTGGTATAAGATGCTAGGTCTATTACACTTAGGAATATAGAACCTATGGCAAAATGATCAAAACTATCAAAAATGGCAATTAAAGCTAGAATTAGGTATCTTCTATACCTTTACATGTTATTTTCCATATATTGTTTGCCATATGTCATGTCATGACATCATATTTATTTTATGATCATTTAAAATGTCATGATAATGCTTAGGTTAGTTAAATGTCATGCTCTATTTAAGTTTCATACTTTATGCCATGACATCATGACATTGGCACATGTTTTTACTTATGATATCATTATATGTCATGTCATCATCTCTTGCTTTTATCATCAATTAATTTGATTTAAGGACAAAAACACAATTTGATATGGAGATCAAATTGTTGTTTAGAAAATGTATGAGAACTTAGCCTAAGATGACCTAAACTCATATCTCACATCAAAATTGACTTGGATGTGTTTGATACACCTTAGATGTGTGTGAGATATTAGGATTATGAGTTAGGATCAAGGTGCATAGTTCTTGTACCTAGATGAACCTAATTCGAAATTGGGGATCATAGGGAAAGCTTATGTACAGTCATGTACATCTAGCCCAAAGATTGTGGTCCAAAATTAAATGGTTTAAAATCATTTCAAAATTGATTTGAAAAACCTTGATGAAGCTTTTCTAGTGATAGCATTCATCATTGAACAAGTTGATACAAAGATAAGTTAACTTTGAGCTATTTCAAAGACTTTTGAACTTTGTATCAAGATTGAGAAATGGAAGTTATTTTCTTAGAAAACTATTTTTCCATGATTGTATATGTTATGAGGAATGTATCCTCAAAATTTCATAATTTTTAGAATTTTCTGTGATTTTCTAGAGGTTTCTAAATTTCGAGAGAAGAAAAATTCAGAAATCAGAAATCAGAGGTCGTGGACCGATCAGGAGGCTACCTGATCGGTCCAGGTCTATGTGGATCGGTCACTAGGACCGATCCAGGAGAGTTTGGATCGGTCTGGTGACCGATCCAGTGAAGGCTGATCGGTCTGGTGACCGATCAGCGCGTGCCAACTTGCTGATTTTCGGCTGTTTTGTCTAAAATTTCAGCTGGGAGTTGGTGTTTTGGATTTCTAAAGGTTTGAAACTCTCCAAGACATTGTTGGTGCAATGGTCAAGGGAGAGTTGACCTTTAGGGGGAGTTTTACCTATTAGTCAAGGAGGAGTTGACTTTTAGGGGGAGTGTTTACTCGTCGAAACTTTTGAGGATGAGTGATATGGGATTATCACTAAGTTGATTGTTGAATTTAGTATCAAGGGGGAAATTAAGGGTTTCAATGAAAGGTATGAGACTTTCATTAGGAAGAAACTCTTGACCTTGATTCACTCCTTTTGATGTGTGTCAAAAAGGGGAAGAATGTCTAGAGAATGTTCAAGGAAGAACATTGGAGTTAGTGGGAAAGTTTATTGATCACAACGAGTGAAGTTGTGAACAACGATAACTTACTCTTCAGGGGGAGAGTTTGTTGATGTGTGCCAATAGGGGGAGAATGAAGGGTTTAAGTTAGGCCTTCATTATCTAAGAAGAAGGTTGTCTTCTTAGAAGGAGAATGTAAGGTTGTAACTTATGTTTCATTACCTAGTGGCATGAAGAAAGTTGAGGCTATTGGATTAGCCTAACTTAAAGGTATTGTCAAACATCAAAAAGGGGGATATTATTGGTGCAATTTCCAGTAGGTCAAGGTTGACCTAGTTGACCAAGTGTAAACCTTGGTCATGGTTTCGATGTTTGACAATACAGAAAGACATGTAAACATGGACAATGCAGGTGCAGTTGTCCATACGGAGAGATACTGATCAGGGTTTGATCAGGTTGGATGAAGAAGAGTCAAGTAGGTCAAGGTTGACCGGATACTTGACTGGGAAGTCCTAACTTGGATGTTAGGTAGTTCGGAAAGTCCTGGTGAGTGAAACCAGGCAGTTCGGAAAGTTGAGGCTATTGGATTAGCCTAACTTAAAGGTATTGTCAAACATCAAAAAGGGGGAGATTGTTGGTGCAATTTCCAGTAGGTCAAGGTTGACCTAGTTGACCAAGTGTAAACCTTGGTCATGGTTTCGATGTTTGACAATACAGAAAGACATGTAAACATGGACAATGCAGGTGCAGTTGTCCATACGTAGAGATACTGATCAGGGTTTGATCAGGTTGGATGAAGAAGAGTCAAGTAGGTCAAGGTTGACCGGATACTTGACTGGGAAGTCCTAACTGGGATGTTAGGTAGTTCGGAAAGTCCTGGTGAGTGAAACCAGGCAGTTCGTGAAAATCCTGGTGAGTGAAACCAGGCAAGGGAAAGCTAGGTGAAGGAAGTCCTGGTGAGTGAAGCCAGGTGAAAATCCTAGGGGGTGAAGCTAGGTGAAAGTGAAAGTCCTGGTGAGTGAAGCCAGGCAGTTGGTGAAAGTCCTGGTGAGTGAAGCCAGGCAGTTAGAGAAAGTCCTGGTGAGTGAAGCCAGGCAGTGGGAAAGTCCTGGTGAGTGAAGCCAGGCAGTTGGAAAGTCCTGGTGAGTGAAGCCGGGCAAGGAAAAATCCAGATGGATCAAGGGTGATCGGACATCTGGTGTTGAGAAGGTCAAGTAGGTCAAGGGAGTGACCGGATACTTGACACGAAGAGAAAAGTCCAAGTGGGTCAAAGGGATTGACCGGACACTTGGTGGGGAGTCTTAGCAGGTCAAGGGAGTGACCGGATGATAAGCATGATGTACCAATAGGTCAAGGTTGACCGGATATTGGTTTGGACTTGGTTTGGGCAAAAACCAAGACCTGGATCGGTCTGGTGACCGATCCAGTGATACTGTGGTTTCTTGATCGGTCTGGAGACCGATCAGAAAGCGATCAGTGCCTCTGTGAGCTTACTGATCGGTCTGGGGACCGATCAGCATGAAGCCTGATCGGTCCCCGGGACCGATCAGGGCACGCACAGAGAGTTGGGCAACTCTCTGTGAAGTGTGCTGATCGGTCTGGGGACCAATCAGCATAGAGCCTGATCGGTCCCCATGACCGATCAGATCAGCCCCAGACCGATCAGGGTGATGCCTGATCGGTCTGGCACTATTGTTGGCTCACAACGGCTAGTCTTCTGTCTTCTCTTCTTCGCAGGTGGATGCAGGTATAAGAGGCTGAGAGCTTCTACAGTGCAGGGACTTCTTCTTGCTCTTCTTCTTCTTGCTGCTGCAAGTTCTACTGCTGTGATTTGAGTTTGCTGAGCTCGATTCTACTTGAAGCTTCGCGTGAGCTTCCTTTCGGCTGGGTTCCTGCTGTTGTAGGCGTCGCTTGAAGCTGCTGCTTCATCCAGTCGAAGAGAAGGCAAGTAAGCGAAGGTGTTTCATACATTTGTATTGTACTTTGCTTCTTGCTGCTTTCTACTCCTGTATTGCTGTTGCAAAGTTTGTGGCGAGGTTTCTCCACCCACAAGGAGTATTTATTAGCCGGTTATCCGGGGACTCATCCACCGACGGATTGATAGGCTTCGTCCACCTTACGGACACGCCGAGGAGTAGGAGTATCATCTCCGAACCTCGTTACATCTTCGTGTTGAGGTTTGCTTCTCCTTTTGCGTTTCTATTTAGTTATTTCCGCTGCACTAACCCTAATCGTAGGAAGAAACGCGAAGATTTGGGGTCGGCTATTCACACCCCCCCCCCTCTAGCCGCGATCATCGATCCTAACAAGTGGTATCAGAGCAAGTTGATCAGGAAGAAGAAGGTGCTTGGTCAACGGATAGTGCCAGACCGATCAGGCATCACCCTGATCGGTCTGGGGCTGATCTGATCGGTCATGGGGACCGATCAGGCTCTATGCTGATCGGTCCCCAGACCGATCAGCACACTTCACAGAGAGTTGCCCAACTCTCTGTGCGTGCCCTGATCGGTCCCGGGGACCGATCAGGCTTCATGCTGATCGGTCCCCAGACCGATCAGTAAGCTCACAGAAGCACTGATCGCTTTCTGATCGGTCTCCAGACCGATCAAGAAACCACAGTATCACTGGATCGGTCACCAGACCGATCCAGGTCTTGGTTTTTGCCCAAACCAAGTCCAAACCAATATCCGGTCAACCTTGACCTATTGGTACATCATGCTTAGCATCCGGTCACTCCCTTGACCTGCTGAGACTCCCCACCAAGTGTCCGGTCAATCCCTTTGACCCACTTGGACTTTTCTCTTCGTGTCAAGTATCCGGTCACTCCCTTGACCTACTTGACCTTCTCAACACCAGATGTCTGATCACCCTTGATCCATCTGGATTTTTCCTTGCTCGGCTTCACTCACCAGGACTTTCCAACTGCCTGGCTTCACTCACCAGGACTTTCTCCAACTGCCTGGCTTCACTCACCAGGACTTTCACCAACTGCCTGGCTTCACTCACCAGGACTTTCACTTTCACCTAGCTTCACTCACTAGGATTTTCACCTGGCTTCACTCACCAGGATTTCCCGACTGCCTGGCTTCACTCACCAGGACTTTCCGAACTGCCTGGCGGTTTCACTCACCAGGATTTTCACGAACTGCCTGGTTTCACTCACCAGGACTTTCCGAACTACCTAACATCCCAGTTAGGACTTCCCAGTCAAGTATCCGGTCAACCTTGACCTACTTGACTCTTCTTCATCCAACCTGATCAAACCCTGATCAGTATCTCTCCGTATGGACAACTGCACCTGCATTGTCCATGTTTACATATCTTTCTGTATTGTCAAACATCGAAACCATGACCAAGGTTTACACTTGGTCAACTAGGTCAACCTTGACCTACTGGAAATTGCACCAACAATCTCCCCCTTTTTGATGTTTGACAATACCTTTAAGTTAGGCTAATCCAATAGCCTCAACTTTCCGAACTGCCTGGTTTCACTCACCAGGACTTTCCGAACTACCTAACATCCAAGTTAGGACTTCCCAGTCAAGTATCCGGTCAACCTTGACCTACTTGACTCTTCTTCATCCAACCTGATCAAATATGTTAGAAGAAGGTGCTTGGTGGTTCTCATCTCGGAAGATCGTTGTCCACACAACGTCCGAGGTTAGAAGAGGAATACGGTAGAAGATCAAGAGGTCTTTTAGAATGTATAACTAGTAATTTTTCCTTTCCGCATCATGCTAGTTATTTATGGAAATAATACCAAATACAATAGGCTTACGATTCTAGAATTTCGAATATGTTTTTCGATGTTGTGTTCTTTTGTTTTTTCTTTTCCTTGTGATTTGATTGTTCTTTTCGATTAACCTAAAGTTATTTTAGGAAATTAAATATTACCTTTCTATAAAAGATTTTGTCTAGTCGGTGGTGGTTGCTCCCATATCCAAGAAGGTCATGTGCCTCGCCACGTCAATACTGGGAACCAATTATGGAAATTAATATTTAATGGAATTAATAACTTAGGTGATTTGGATCAAACGTGTTAAGTTCCGCAGGAGATCCAAGTCTAAACCTTAAAGAACAAATAGATTAAGTTTTGGATCAAACGTGTTAAGTTCCGCAGGAGATCCAAAATTTAATTTAAAAGAACACATGGTAGCTAGGAAAAGGTTCAGACCTTTGTACAAAATTTTTGTACAGTGGAACTTCTAGGTTTTCCGAGTAGCAACCAACACACACAATTATCTCCCCTTCCTCATTAGGGTCGACGCCCCATTTTCCCTTGGTGGTCGGCGCCCCTTCCTCATTAGGGACGGCGCCCCATCTTCCCTTGGTGGCCAGCGCCCCTTCCTCATTAAGGTCGGCGCCCAGTTTTCCCTTGGTGGTCGGCGCCCCTTCCTTACCTAGGGTCGGCAACTTAGAGGAGAGGAAGAAGAGGAATAGATGCCCCACCCTAGAGCTCCTCTTTTAGTGGTCGGCGGCTTGGAAACAAAGAAGAGAAGGGTGGTTATTGTCTTAGTAGATCGTCACCCACACGACGTCCAAGAAGAGGAGAGCAATACGGCAGAAGATCAAGAGGTCTTTGGCTACAAAGGAAAGGTACAATTAGTTCTTTAATTTTGCTGCATAATTAGTTTAGTTTCTTTTGTATTGATCCTGAATACCAACACAAGAGGCCAACGATCTTGTACTTCGATCAAGGTGTATTTTGATCCATCAAGAACTTGCTTGATTGATCAAATACATGTCTGATCGAATTTGTGGGTTGCTAGGAAATATTCTATACTTGTACAATTTTTGTACAAGGGAAATTTAAACAGAACGGAATTCCAGTGCCTTCAGACCTGATATCTGGCAAGAAATCCAACTAGGTCAACGGGCCGACCGGATAGCTAGTATGAAGTCCAGATAGATCGACGGGCTAACCGGGTGTCTGGCAAGTTAGTAAGTTAAGGTAAGTCACTGGAGGAGAGTAACCTTGTGATGATGCATTCTGGTTGAGGAACAGTAGGCATCGGTCCAGTTTAGGTTCATTTAGGATCCCTAAAATGAGACCTTGACTAGTTCCTGGTCCTAGGAGGACAAGAACTAATTACTACTATTTATTATTAATTATTATTGTCCTAATATTTATTTTATATGTTATTTGGACTAACATTGTTTTGCAGGACAAAAGGAGCATATTTACCTTCGGATGAACAGTGTCCGAAGTCTCCTTCAAGCAGTGAAGGTGCCTTCATACTGTTCATAGAAGGCGTCTTCCATGGCTATGGATGGCGCCTTCCGTAGGGTGACATTTTGATCTCGCTGCGGATAAGTGCTGGGTTGTTCGAGATCAAGTTTAACCCATTGGAGGCACCTTCAACGGCTATGGAAGGTGCCTTCCATGCCTTATATATGGTAGTCTCAAGAAGGCCTTCAAATAACACTGATATACGAGCTACCACGCGTCCTTTTGATCTTCTGATTGCCCCAGGCTTCTGCTACGACTCTGCTGCGAAGTTGCTCCACCCGATAACTGCTCCGAGAACTTTTTATCGTAGCTGGTAGACCAACACTGACACACAAGTGTTCCTACTTTTATTTCTAAAAGTGTCGATAACATTTCATTTGTGTACTTGATTACTGCAAAAGGACAAGTGCACTGTGTTGCACTTGTTCAAACTTTCTTTGTACTCGATTTCTTCTTCCGAAGGTACCGAAAGAGGCCTTTAGTGGAGTACCCATCGATAGGTCCGCGGGACTTGGGTCTTGGAGCAGGAGTCACCGAAGGCTCCGAACCAAGTAAACTACTTGTGTCTCTCTCGTGTCTTTTTAATTTCGATTTCATATGTACTTTTCACTACACATACCTGTGATTTTAAAACCGACAAAATGAATTTTTGAAACCCATATGATTCACCCCCCCCCTCTCACGTGCAGTCGATTCAGCAGAACCTTCATCGTGATGCCTCTTGCGTCTTATCAGAGGCTCGCCGGAAGTGGCGGACTCTGAAGCCACCACGATCGGCTTCATGAAGGGTCGCTCGGGAGGAAGATCAGCTATAGCGGTCGCTGTGTCACTAGCCGCCGTCTGACTCACGCCGCCCTCACTTATCAGCACGTGCATCCCTCCCTCTTTGACAGGTAGGTCGTCAGAATGGGTAATCGGTTGCAAGCCCTGACTCTCCAGCTCGACCACGCTTGTGGCATTGATATATGCATTGGCAAGCCTTCTCTTGCCGATCAAACGTGCTCGCAACATGACTTAGGTTACAAAAAAGGAAGAAAAACTAGTTAGATTCAACTATGAGGAGAAGAAAGGGCATACCTAGGTTGGACGACAATCATGTGCCAATTGGGCTCAAGCCGAACACATATAAGACGCTCTCCAACAATAGCCGGTGAATATGGTACTTTTGACCGACCAAAGCAGCGGCTGCTTGGGGATAGTTCGACCGACTGTGATATCTGCTCAGTGACGGAGGCATCATTACTTCCATCTGCCAGTTGGTCGAAAATTCGAGCAGGAAAACACACAAAAAAGTAGTGCTCTTGCCAATACTTATTGGAGGTCGTCATCTTGTTTAAAAAGGAGCCCGGCCACTCGGGCTTGAAACAGAAATGTCCTCGGCTCTAACAGTTTGGGGTAATAGAAATAGTGGAAGATCCTGGGAGTCAAGGGGATATCGTGCAGGCAAAACAAGACTACTACCCCGCACAGCAGTCGAAAGAAATTAGACACCAGTTGGTGCAAGGAAATGCAAAAATATTTACAAACTGCAGGAAAAAGGGTGAACAGGAAAATGAACGCCGGCGATGAACTGGTCTTTAAAAAAGGGGATGAACCAAAGGGAGGTTCGTGAGGCCGGTCGAAAGTGGAAGGGATAGCGAGTTGGTAACCGAAAGAAAAACGATAGGCGGAGCACATCTGTTCGATCTCATCCCCATTGAACTTGGACTCGGTGGAAGTATACCAGAGTCCAGGGATTAGTACGGGTGGTTGTGGAGAAACAACCATCGAAAGAAACTAAATCAAAGGAAAACAATGCCAGAAAATAGCAAAGGAGAGAAAGGAGAACCTTACGGGGAAGTTGGCCAGAAAAGAAAGAACGTCGCAGAAACTGCTCGAAGATGAAGACACAGTGCATTGTGGAGACGACGACGAGAAGAAGAGGGCTTATAAATCGCGTGGCTAGTCGCCCGAGACCGTTTGATCAAGGGTTGCAAAAAACTAGGAAGAAATCTGACCATCGAACTTGAAAAGGCGTGTGTCATATCAGTAGTGGATATTCGTTGTCACATCAAACGTGCGACGACTGAGGAGGGTACATGTGGCAGTTGGCTATGGGAGAGTATTAATGGGCCTTAATTAAAGGGCATGGCCGCGTGCTCGGCCATGATCACCAAAGATTTGCGCAGTTTTCTATGAATTTAGGTGACGTTAGCCGATGCAAAAGGGCACTCATCCCAAGAGAACACAGGGAAATAGAAAAAGGTCCGACCGACGGTAGGTCATTTGTGGTACTACTAGTCCAGCCAGTTAAACTTACAGTCTCCTTCGACTAGACTTGAAGGGGAGGCTTGTGATGCGACGATAAAGGCGGACCCACTAAGCCCGGGTCAAAGGAAGGAAACGACAGCCTACGTGGAGGTCAATGCCGAAGAACTAGCGGGCTCACCAAAGGGTGGCCGAGCGGAGCCCTCGATTACAATGGCTGAGCGAACATGCATCTACTAGCCAGAAGTGGATTGGTCCGAGCAAAGAGCCCGTTCAGCAAAGCTCATCGGTCCATGCAAGTTGAGTGGAGCAATGTTTAGCCGGGCGGATCAATGCCCGATCGAGCGGATAACCACTCAGTCGAATGGGAGTCATATAGCCGAGCGGTCATCCCGCTCGATCAAGCAGGGAGACTGCGGGCGTATCTCTTAAGATCCTTTTAGTAGATAGTGTTGTTGACATCAAACACGGTCAAAAGGGAGATCGTACGGCGAAAGCTTCCACTGTCCTATCAGAGATATGTTCACCTTGTTAAGATATTGTGTCAAAAATACTTTACTAACAAATCCTTTCATAGGAAATTTAGGGAAGCGTGCCTGCCTGGGGAAGCGGGTACGCAAGCTACAAGAGCTCTATATAAAGAGGGGCTCAAGCACTGGCAGAGGTACACATTGATACGTGTGTGTTGTTCATTTCTATTATTGCTTTACATATTTTCTTCCTCAGTGACTGATTTGAGCATCGGAGGGCCAACGTCGGGACCCCTTCCCCTGCCCGGCAGTAACGATTCTATTTTGTAGAGCAAAGCGACGTCTACGTGCAGTCAACCCAGAAGTCACATCCCCAGCTTACCATCTCCACGATTTTCGGACAGGATCATTTACAATGACTATGGCGCTAAAAAAAAATTCATAATAGATTTTCCGAATCTACAACGAACTGTAGATTGTTGCAAATTTGTGACGAATATCCCTTTTCATCACATATTTGGGATTATGAAAATTCACGACGAATTCTTTCTCAATCCAAATTGGCAGTGAATTTTGCAATGAAAAAATATTCATCGTGGATTTTGCAATGAATATCCTTTTTTGTCGCATATTTGAGATCTAAAATTTCGTGGCGAATTCTTTTTCGTAGCAAATTTGCAACAATAAAAAATTCGTCACAAATTTTACGATGAATATACATTATTTTGTTGCATAATTTGGCGATGAATTATGTGCGATGAAAAGTCTTTCGTCATATATTTCATCGCAAATTAATTTTGCGGCACTTGTTATTAAAAAAAATATCATAAAATTTGTCACAAAATGATCGTGTTTTTTTTAGTGCCTTCTATTTTGATGCTTGTACATCGCTTATATAGACTCAATCTCGACTTGAATTTTTAGCTCACTCGCGTCAAACTGGCATATGCCTTTACGGCTCCAAGTCTTCTCCCAAATTTAAAAAAAAATAACGATAAAATATATCGAAAACACTGTTATAGAATATAATGTTTCATGAGAAACGAAAGTAAGACGATTAATTCGTCTGTTTTCATGTATTATCAGTGTTTTTAACATAAGATATCATCACCCAAATCATGCACAATTATTTCTTTGTCGAGCTAATATTGCACCTTTTTAATGGTATTCTAATGAACCGTGCATGCAAGTTTTAGGATTTCTAATTTTGTATATCTAACTGCTATAATACCTAAATTGTATTCTCAAAATACTGTTTTTTTTTTTATTTTTTAACTATGAATCAGTTTTATCTTAAACTGACTAAGGACATTTTTAATGGTTAAAATTCTAAATAAATTTTTTGCATGATTTTAATATATCAAATCAAAAATATGAAAACTTATTTAAATATTCCCAATAGTTAAAGTTCTAAATAAACTTTTTTATCAACTCATGCATAATATAAGTTGCATGACTTCATACATATTGTATCAAATTTAAAAAAAAACAACAAGTTTATATTTTCACTACTGCTCTTAAATTATAAACCTCAAACCTCACTTCTACAATGATTTAAAAATTTTTATTTAATTTTTTAAATTTTACAAACCTCTCATAAATCTTGCATTGAAGATGCTCTAATGAAATTAAAAAATTCTGAATAACTTCCAACTAAAATCATTATATATTCTTAAAAGGCTTCTTAATGTATTTATATCTATAGATATCATGGGATTTCTCTAGATTTTTTTTACTTATTCAATGAGTAGCTTAATTTAAGCTCTTAATTTAAGAACTTTAGAAAGTATATTAATTTTGATTTAAAGTAATTTGAAGTTCTCAAAGTCCATTAGTCAATTTCGTCCGAAACAGACTAATGAATCTACATTATTCAAAAATTCAAAGTTTGATATTTTTAGAATTAAGGAAGTCTAGGAATTTATCCTAATCTTTATAATGTGTTTGTAATATATTTTATTGAGCTTTTATAAGTTTAAAAATTACTATTCTTAATTTACATTATTAAATTCAAATCCGAGAGTATGAATAACTATTGAAAGTATATTGATTTTGATTTTTAAATGATTTAGAAACATCTATCAATCAATTTCATTCAAAATTGGTTGAAAATTCAAAAATTTAATATTTTTTAAATTAGAGGAATTCTTTGAATACATTCATTCATGGTGTTATTATTAAATATCATCATCTAAGGCTTTATAATAAGTTTATTTATGATAATTTTTATCGAGTATTTATAAGTTTAAAAATTATTATTCTTAATTTATATTATCAAATTTGTGATCTAAGTGCATGGATACATTAAAAAATAATCATCCATTATTTACCTCCTCCGTGTTGATCTAGAGATGGACTGACAAAAACGTTAGGGGCGAGCAGCGAATCGTCTTTTTACCACATAGATATATTAAAAAGTACATTAATTTAAATTTTGGAATGATTAGAATTTTCTAATTCCAGTAACACTTACGAAAGGATAAATCATGAAATCTACTTGCGCAATTCAATAAAACGTCGATCAAACTTTAATCTGTTGTTTACTAAGGAAGAAATCAAGAAGGAAAAAAAAAATTTTAAGGTGGATTTTTTTTTAAAGCGTGGTTGAGAATTATACCATATGCCCATTGGGAGAAAATAAAAAGTGATAAGAAGAAAGAAAATTAAAATATCAAAACATATTATAGGAATGAATTTTCAAATCCATCTAATCTAATCATTAGATAAAAATAATAATTCATCCTTTTTTAAAATAAATAGGAAAAAAATTCCACTATATAATTTTTTTTTCATAAATTCTATTTTCGAATAGAATTCCAAAGTTCACACAAAACATAAATTTAATATCATATTTTAGTTTAGGGATACAACAACAAGTAACAGCAACAACACTCTCCAACAGTGCCGTCCAAATACAAATTGGAATTCACAGAATTACAAAGTGATATTCATATAATTAATACTTTTTTTATTCATTTATTCAATAATATATCACTTCAAATCGGCATCGGTGGGCTTGTAGGCGATGAAGCTGATGCACTGCACCTGGCGATTGTTGTCGAAGCCGATGATGCGGATGAAGGCGTCGGGGTACTCCTTCTTGCACTCCTCCACCTCCTTCGCCACCTGCGTCGCGTCCGTGCACCCGAACATCGGCAGCTTCCACATCGTCCAGTACCGTCCGTCGTAGTATCCCGGCGAACGATGGTTCTCGCGCCACACAAATCCTCTCTGCAAATTACCCATTTTCGTTATTTGTAACCCTAAATCCCAAATTCTGAATATGATCTATGATGGCCCTTACCTTGCAGAACTCTAAGCAGGGAATCCAGTTGGAACGGAGGAGGTACTCGATCTGCTTCAGCAGGGCTTCGTCCTTCAGGGTAGGAAGATAGGAGAGGGTTTCGAACTTCTTCTTCCCCTCGATCGGCCACACCTGAGGCAAAGGGGGAAGAGAGTTAGTTCTTGGATCGGTAGGGCAGATCGGTGGTTTAGGGAGGGGAACGGACCTGCATGCACCGGACGCGGCAGCCGTTGCTGGGGAGGTGGGAGAGGTCGGCGTTCGCCCTCTTGGTCGGGAACGGGACGCCGGAGAGGGACTTGAGGCCGGAGAAGGGGGCGACCATGCCGGAGGAGGAGCGGGCGCAGGAGACCACCATGGTGGCGGAGGAAGAAGCCATCGGCGAGAGCTGCTGCGGTCTGATGCTTTTGCGTTTCTGCTCACAGTGGCGACGGCCCCTGGGTATAAAGAGACCACGGACGGCTGGATGAGGATAACGCAAACGATATGGACCGTCGGTTTTCTGGGGACGCCGGGAGCCACACAGAACGGCTGGAGCGGATTTGCAGCCTTATCTCTCGGTGGCGCTCTCCGCGCGCCACGTCGCGGGAGTGGCTAACGCTTATCGCCGTGAATGAGTGATGCTGTGTTTTTCAGTTTTTTATTTTTTATTTTTATTTTATCAAGCACCTGAAATAATAGATGTTCTGCTTTTGTTAGTTACTGGAACAGAGTATTTCATTGGCTACTTTTTAATAATAATAATAAAGAAATAAATAGGAAAAAAATTGAATTATTCTAGTTATTGGGTGCAAATTCCGCTGATAGTTGAGTGAGCGGATCAGGATCCTCTCCAGGCAACTTTGTATACAAGCGTCACCAGACCATTGCCGTACAATCAAGTGGCCGCGACTAAAGAAGTATGGCGATTGCAAGGTTCTGAATTAATATTGTAATTGGATGGGATCCATTGAAAAACCGTTGCGCCAGTTTCCTTATTTGTCGCCTCGTCTTCATTTTGTTCCTCGACGCTTTTTCCTCGGATTGGATTAGGGTTGATAGCGAACAGAGAGATGAAGAAGGGGGGTGTTTGGTGAGGTTGCCGCGGTGGCGATGGGAGGTGCAGTGGCGGCGTCGACGGTGCTGTCCGAGAGGGCGAGGAAGGGAGGTCTACGGAGATCGCCGTCGTCGGTGGAGGAGATTGCAGAGGGTGGCGAGCTTCGAGACGGCTTCCAAGGTGGTGTTCTTTTTGGATCATGAATTTTTGCATTTAAAATAAAGACAAATGAGCTTTTGGTTGTTGATTCGATCCTTGAATCCTTCTGCTCTTGACGGAAACAGGGTGGTAACACTAGTATTAATTAGAGTGTGCCAAATGATAAAAGGGAATTTCATCACTGATCTTTATGCCATGAATTCTAAAAGTGGATGATTTGAAACAAGCTTTATAATGCTTCAGTATAATGTTATCAAAATCAGGGGATACGAGTGCAGAAAAAAAAGAGAGTTTTTTAGTTCCAAAAATAGAGTAAACGATAAATTCTATATGTGCATTTGATAATATTAGATCCTTGTTTATATTACATCACGTTGACCATCTTTGTTAATTAATATGCCAAAGTTATTCAGTTCTAGAAGAGCATTGTAAAGAGAGCATATGCTAACAATGCATTGGCTTCTGCTATCTTTTATAAGTTGACTTTGTTGGGTTGTAAGGTTGTAAACATAGTCTCATATTAGAAACACATTGAAAAGATCATGAGTTTATAAGAGAAAAGATATATCTATTGGCATGAGGTCTTTTGGAGAGAGCCCAAGAGCAAAACCATGAGGGTTTAAGCCCAAAGTGGATAATATCATGCAATTGTGGAGATATCTAAATTCTTTTCGATCCTACAATTGGTATCAGAGCCCGGACTGCCAGAAGGTTTAACCGCCGACTGTGCACAAGGGCTATGGTCTGATTGAGTCATGTGAGTACAATATTGACCTCGAATAAAGAAAGTGGAGGATCTTATGTTCAGATCAAGAGGACCAGACACCAGGCAGGAAGTCCTAGTAGGTCGGGTGGACCAAGAGGCAGAAAGACCTGGTGGGTCGAAGATCGGACGAAGGGGGGGATTGTTGGGTTGCAAAGTTGCAAACATAGTCCCATATTGGAAACACATTCCCTTTTAGGGAGAGTCTAGGCCCAAAGTGGACAATATCATGCAATTATGGAGATATCTAAATTATTTTCAATCCTACATACCTAGCTTATTCTCTTAACCTTTTTGAAGCACTAATAAGTATATGACAACATCAAGCTGTTCAAGTCTTCTTTGACACTGCAGTATGCTCCCTCTTCATTAGTTGTAATAAAGGATTTTGGAGATGAGTTTTTGTTATATATAAATTGACACAATACTATGCCTTATTTTCAGTGACTTCTCTAAACTATGTGCAAGTAAAGGTTTCATTACTTCTCTGAAATCAGTGATAATGCCATATCCTGAGTTCTGTAAATTAGTGACGCTATCTATGTTTTGAAGGCTGGATGAGGTAAGATGTTAGTAGCCATCTATAGATCGCATGACATATTCACCTACAGCTAGAAATTGCTGATTCTTGTATATTGGAACATTTCATATAAAAATTTAACCCCCATGTGAAATAAATTTCTGCTTGATTTATCCAATAATAGGAGAACGGCATATGTCCAAAGGGTTGTATGAGTTTTGGTAGGGGATCAGCTAGTCGATTGCTTTAGCTGCATGTCCCAGTTATAACATGACATTTAGCTCCCCACCTAGTGCCTACAGCCATCACATAGCCTAGAACGCTTCCAAATCATCCACATTGTTTCAAGTTCTGAGTTTGTGGGAACCTATCTTGGCCTCACCTAAGCACTAAGTCTACTCCAACTCAAATCCTCAGTTGATCAAGGCTCAACACGAAGTAACTATCCTCTATAGGTGCAAGGATATCTCATCCTTCACTTTGGCACCGTCTAACTCAACCCACTCGACCTTAACTGAACAAACGAACAAATTCAACTTACCTACTGATTACCTCTTACGCTTCCTGCGACTGATCCATTTCTCCTGATTGGCCGTGAAGCTTCATCAGTGGTCATCCGCTAAATAGGCCCTGCTCCAACCAAGTAATGCATTCAGTCCTATAGTTGGTTGCCTTTAACTAGGTAGGCCAAACATTTCACGATGATTTAACCAAGTTAATCCCTTAAGAGTAAACATATTTTATATTCAGTTTGCCGCTGAAGATGCATTAGATCAGATATCATTTTGTTCCTGATGATGCTTGTCTCCCGACAAACTGTGCTAAAAAAGATAGATGGTTATGTCTGTTTTGGTCTTTGGCCACCGAATGTCCCAATATCATATTTAGTGAAACTGAATTAACCTTTGATGGACCATGAATCAGAAATGAGTTTTTTGAGCTTTGCCAGTCATTTGTCATATCGGTTAATAAAGATGAGCTTTAATTCGTTAAGCTACATATCATTGGAAACGTGTAATATAAATTATCTATTTAGGAAATCCAGAAAAGAAAACTCTTTTCATATCATTTGCATGCTTTCTTGTTCTTTTACAAGTTTATAGAAGTTTAGTCGTGATGAACATTCTTCTTCAAAAACCATAAATAGTGGAGAAATGAAAGGTTTGCATTCCCGGAATTGCATAGTGGTAGCACTTGAAGGATAGTGATCAAGCCGTTCTTATGAAACATTTTGTACCTAAGTAGTTCTTGGTGACTAATTGCCATATAGAATTATTTTTATCATCCTGCAGTTCTTGTTTGGCTCTGATCTTTTGTTATAAGCTAATGCCGTTTATTACCCCTAGCATTTTTTGTCAGATGAAGGGGATCTCACCTAAGTTAGCTGGATCACCTGGATGTAATACTTGAACACTAACTGTTTGCATGCACATAGGGTAAGAAGATACAACTAGTAATTCTAAGGAGATTACCAAAAAACTGATTTTTCACAATTTTTTTGTGTGTGCAAATTAAAGTCCATTTTGGTAGCATGTGATGTGAATTATAGGATAAACTTGTTTGCTAACAAAAGCTTGGTAGGCACTTTTAACTTCGATTTTTCATCCACTCTGAAATTAAAGTTCCTCGATCACATGATCTGACAGATGTAGCCAAGATTCATTTAGTAAGTTTGACATTGCCTCTGAGTGTCTTGGATTCATTACTAGCGGTGCAGCAATGGAGAAAGTACAAGAGTATAGGTATCAATTGTTCCACAGGGCTCAAATATAGATCAGATGTGCAGGGAGCTGCGGAAAATAGCCCCAGTTCCCTCCATGGAGTGGAGACCACAGAGAAAAGACATATGCATATGGAGTGGAACTCCTTGTAAAGAACCGGAAACTACTGAACTCCAATTAAAGGTCTTCTTCTGTCTAACTCAGTAGAACCTTACAGAAATTGAGGTAAAATTTATGTATTCGTTAAAGAAATTTACCATGACTAGGTAGTCATACAAATTAATTTTCTTCTGATACGAAATTTCTTGTAGCAGATGCAAAAGCATTAACTTGCTCCTTGTAAGGACTGGTGCAAAACTAGGCGCTGTGATGAATAAAATAAATCCATCTGATTTAGGCTACAGCTACATTAGTAGGCCGAAAGGATAAGTGTAACTTTTATCAGTGCCTCCTAACTTTATCTTGTTGACATTTGAATTGTTTTCCACCTTTTCTCTTTGCTATTTAACCCTTTGTTGAATTAAATCCTTAAGCTCCATTATAATTTTCTAAATGGTCACTAGAATTTTTTCTTATGTTATTTCTCTAGGGGAAAAAACGATGTCATAACTATCTTCAAGTTATTTAGGTGATTTAAATCTGTAAGCCAAGACAAATTATATATCTCAAATCGCAGGTTTAGTTTTCTAATCGTTTTGTTCAATTAAGATATAGGTATGATTCATAATAGGACCATTGCTTAACATGAGGGGACCTCCTAGATGTGTATAGGCTGCGAAAGTATCATACATTAGGCTGAAAAGTGGCCCAGGTCAAGAGAAAAGTCATAGCCCAAGCTGCATTTAATGGTTCGTATATGTACGTTTTGAATCTCCCAGTTTTCTTTCACTATAGGCTGGCCTATTTGTCATTCTTTGTCGTTAATTTTCTATCATTTTCTTACTAGTAGTTAACTATTCAGTATGTACTGCATCGAAAACAAAAGCTATTTTTTAAGTACTTACTATTTGTTGACCAGTTTTCTGGCTGAACTTGAACCATACGCATGCTTAGTTAGACTAACTGGAGTTTGCATTATGATAATAAATATCTGGGTGCTTTTAATGTATTGATCGACATCTTATAATTTCCACCCCCTAATTTTCTATTTTAACTGTTTTGTAGGGGAGACAAGCATCTGTCTATAAAAATTTTCTGACTTCTTCAAGTGAGGAATATCTTTCTTACACTTCTATGTTCTTTATCTTGCTTTACATATATCCAGTCTTAGTGCAGCGACATGTTCCCAGAATGCAATTATTATTATTTTTCTCTAAGGAACGCATATTTATGGATCATAAAAAGCAGATCTTAATCAGTTAATCTGAAAGATAATATTTAATTTACATCTTTAATTATGCGTTTATCATCTTCCTCATCCTGCTACCATGTGAAAAAAAAAATGATGAACCGGACCTCTCCGGTCCTAAGGAAATTTCCCACCAGCCGTGAGGAAAAATCCATATATGAGGATAGAGGCGTAGTAGTTATTTTGAAGAAGGTAAATGTAACATTAATTAAGAAGTTACACGCCATGATCTCGTGACGTTTTAAATTAGGTGTATGTCAAGTCATATCCATACCACTGAATCATTAGACATATATACACACATTTGCTTGCCAAGGTGAGTTCATATTCACTGAACAATGTATAGGATCTTGGTGTAACCCTAATACCTACAAAATGTGAAAACGATTGTGCGCCAAAGAAGACAAAAGTGATGAGTAACTAGCAATCTACAGCCTCTTCTGGGGCCCTTTTCGTTAAGGAAAAAAAGATGTTAATAACGACTCGCATTCAATTTTGTACTTTTACTAGTTTCATGCAAACAAATATCCAAAGTTGAATCTTGCTCTTCCCCTTCACAGTATTCTGTCTGCAATATAGAAACCATACTTATTCCTCTTGGCTTTTGCTTTAATAATATAATTATTTCATGATTTTTTTTTAATGATTCTGAAGAAGCACAAATTTACTTCAAGCTGTCATTTTTTTTTCCTTGAAATGAATGCCCCACACATGACGACTGGTTTTCCTCAGAAAATAAGCCCAGGTTATAAGTCAAAAGCGGACTCAGGACCTTTCCAGATTTATCAATGGAGTTAACCTGGAGTCTGGCAATCACATGCATTCCAATCATAGAACACAGAAAGGAGGCATAATGAGAAGACGAAGGCCCATGCATGCTCTCAGTAAGCACATATCCTTAACTTTTTCTTTTCACTCTATCTTTAGTCTTCTCTGTGAACTGTGTGCCAATATTGTTTGTTCGTTGTATATTTGTCTTTCTTTGGAGAGGGGTAAGAGGGTAACGCAAATTTTCCCCGAAACTAAAGTTTGGAGATGAAGGTGCATGGACACACACAGTGGCTCAGGCTACAAGTTCATAGCTAGGTGGCTGCTTTGCCCATAACACCTAATTGGTAAGCTTTTGTGCAGCATAAAGTCACTGATTAAAGTGGTAGGTAGCACCCAGAACTCTAAGAACATTAGCCTTGACAACTCATGCCCGAAAATCTAAAAACAATAGTCGGCAAGGCAAGCGCACAGGTTAAGACATGTTGCCGTCTTTGCCGCCTTCATTCTCTAGGCCTTTTCCTCCTATTGTCCCAACAAGCGGCCTTCACCTGAGCAACTGCCTCACCTTGTAGCCTTCCCAAATTGAAGAGAGAAAGAGAGAGAGAGAAACAGAGTGAGAGAATTAATACTATCATAAAAACGTGAGCCACTAAAAAGTTGTTATCTCTTGATTTGACCTTCGTCAATAGTTAAAACCACAGGAACAATATTCTTTGCTTTAGCAAGAAATAAAATTCGTTTCATGAGGCATTGAATACAGAAAATAAAACGTAGTACAACAAAGATAAGACAAAAGAACTTACCTTGAGAGGGGGGTGCAGCATACGTTTAAGACATAAGCTAAGCACATATATATGACCCACAAAACTTACCGCTAAGGGAATCATTCTTCCTTACATTTGCTTTTTTCATAGCACAAGTAGGAATATGTACTACATGGTCCACCTAACTTAATCGCGGCACATAAGATAGAAAATTGTTAACCATGAAAGTTGTTGTCCCGGAAGCGATCGACAGACGGATCCATGTGTTGGACATGACCATAACTGCATCCCCAGCTCTTCGCCTCCGTTTGATTACGAGGTGCACCATCTCTTCCTTCCACGGGAAAGCTGTGTGAAAGAGGAGTCCCGAAGCAAGTGAAGTTGGAGCCGTAGTTGGGGTTGTGCGGTGGACATTGGACATGACCAACGTAGTAGTTGGCCTCAGGTGGATGAGAAGGTGGGTGTTGATAGTATTGCTGCATTGGCGAAGGGTTCGGCGGTGGCATCGTCGTCGACAATCTCGGTGTATAGACTGGTGATCGGTAAGGAATACATGGATCCCCATGTGGGAAGCCCCCCGGAGGAATTTGCAAGCCACCAATATTAAGATCTCTCAACCTGTTATATTTATTTACTCAATGAAAGAAAGGAGATTAAAGTAGCTAGGATTTATGTCAAAGTAGAATGTATACCCCACGGCAGCGTTGGAAAGACCTTCGTTGTTGAAAACTAGCTGACGAGCACGGTTGAGAGTCTCTGTCTCCCTCTCTAACAAAATTATCAAATTGAGTGTAACAGGTTTGATGTGAAGAAGAAATTGAAAGGAGAAAATAATATTAGAAGAATTAATGCTGTCACATCGACCAGCTTCTCCAACTTTTATGGTGCAACAACATCTATATAAACATGGTGGTCATCTTGCCTTGGCGATGTCGATTCATATGACCTCCGAGTGCTTGTGACTTGCAGAACTTGAGGGAACAAAACCGGCACTCATACACCTTTGCAGAATCATCCTTTCCCCCACTCTTCTTTTTCTTCAACCCTGCAACTTAGGATCAAATCTCTTTCAATCAGTCTGCATGGCTTCAAAGGAACTAATATAGACTCTCTTCTTTTTTTTTCTCTCAACTTTTTTAGGAAAGCGTTTATTGATTTCGCTAGCTTTTTACTGTCACAAGAATCTATTGATTCTTTCAATTCAATCTATACATATACACAGCTAGTTATATACTCACGAGCTGTATCATGAGCTGAGGCAGCAGTGGTCATGGAGCTTTCTTCTATTGGTTGCTTACCATGATCGTCAGGCAAGTTGTTGAGATCTAGCGAGTTCCCCTCTGGCCTCCTGCAATTAAGCAAGCAGCATGAAGATATACATAGGAGAAGGGCTTTCATGTGAGAAATGAAATCTCGAGGAAAGCATCTTACATGGTATTGCACTCAAGAAGAAACGAGTCGAAGGCAAACCAAAGTGAAAGAATGGGGAATTAATAGGGGAGGAGAAGGGCGTGGCGTTTTGTTGAGAGGAAAAAAAAACTGCAGTTTGCTAGTGCTACTGCACTCTAAAGAAGGCTTTGGCTTTGTTTTTAAAGTGAGGGTAGTGGAAAGAGAAGGGAGAGAGAGAGACATTGAAAGTTCTCTATCAGTTTTCTCCCTGCCCAGCCGTCTCTTTCTCGCTCTCCAGTCCCTCTCTTTGCTCCTCCTCTCCTTTTTCATTTAATGTGTTCATATACATAATATTCTAAGCAGGAAGAGGCAAAGGGGTCTTGGTATCTGTGACTGGTAGAAGACGAGTTTCTTTGGCTTTAGGGAATCAGTTGCTAGCAGTGGCTTTTTTTATTTGTTTAGGGTGGGAGCAGTATTGAGAGGGACTTGGCCTTCGTTCCTCTCTCCCTACAAACCCTACTCTACTCCCTTCTCAGTCTCAGTACTCACACTGCGCCTTGATATCTATTTATAACTGAGCCCACCCTCCTGCAGCATGAATAATTACAGCCGATATAGATGTGCATGCAATTGATTATTAAACATGTAATCTAACACACTTGTTTGTTAAAGTTTCTCCACTTGCTTGATCATACATATATATGTGCACGCTGTACTCTTACCTTTGAACAGTGAATGATGAGGGTTGTTAATATTTATTAAATTGGCGTGTTCAAGGCAATAAGGACAAGAGCACCTCTTACCAAGCGATCAGATGCTTGGGTATTTAGTTAAGAAGGGCATGCTATAGGAGTCTAGCCCTATATATAGGTTCCCCAGAGTGTACCTGATGTAGCAAGCTTCATGGTGCTGTTGTTGTCAACTACATATCTGTGACCTATTTGGTAAGTACGTACTGTCTCAATTTATTTGAACACTTTCCTCCTGAGTCCATATTTGAGGTGCCAATTTGTAGGGAGCCTAGCTAGGCGCTTTGCTTCAGGTTGGCTTCTTGTAGAAATCTGCTCAAGCAAAACTGATGGCCTAAATTAAACCAACCAACATGCACATGGTGATTCAGGGATCTACAAGTTATATCACCAAGAAAATTGTTTGGGGAATACACAATCTAGAGGGTTAATTTTCCTTTTCAATTGCTACTATTTGACTTCAAGAAAAATTATGAAGTAGGAATATATAATTAAGTTCAATTATCTTAGTTCAACTTTCTCTAGCTAGCTCTTAACTCTTATTGAACTACTTCCATACATAATGATAAACTTATTAGGGATGCTTTTTGTGAATTAGGAATGACAAATACTTCATTTGACTTACTACTCCATATTTTTTTGTCATTTTTTTTAGCGAGGGAAGTTGTTTGTTGTACACTTATGTGTTCATTAATCAGGGTTCCCGTCCTTGTGATTCGGCAGAGTTCACACTCCATATTTCTACTGAAATAATTATATTGAAAACATTCTCCTCAAACCTTGGTCTTCCTTTATGGAGGTGACCAATTTGAAACCTTTTGGTCAGTAGTGATTTCTGAGTGAAAATGGGAAATGATTATTCATGGCAACTGGCATGATAAGTTAATCCAATTTCAGGCACTACCTGATGAAACTACTAATCTTCCCAGCGTGGATCACTACAAAATGTGTGGAATGCTTTTTCAGGGAAATATAACGAGAAGTTTTGATAAAAAAAAAATCAATATTGTGTAATCTCAACCCTAATTTCCAGCCATCTAAACTTTGCAAATAACATATCATGTCATGTCTGGGAGAGATATCCGTTTGATGAACCATTCTAGCAAAGTCTAGGATGCAAACCATGGTAAGTAACTAAGATATTATTGCTGTTAATTAACTAAGATATTAGTACTGTTAGTTAAGAATATTTTTCTGATTATAATTTTATTACAGCAGTGAAGACACTAATCTTGCGATAAATTACTTTGTGCTCCTTTACATTTCTAGTTAATTCGCTAATGCCATTTGGTAATTAATATCCAGGTATGGTCTAGTCAGCCACTTAAACAAAGGAAGACAAATTGCATGTGAGTGGAGGTAATTCCATTATTTGTTAACATGTACGGAGGTTCATATTGCCAAGAAAATCATCTTTAGCACAATTAATTCGAATAAAAAAAAGGCAATAAAGTATGTTTGGATGTTGTAGTGAGAGTAAAGATAGTTCCTTAAATTTTAATGACAGAGTCAAATAGTTCTTCATATAAGTACGTAGATTGACTTAAGAACTTCTTTCAAAACGCCAAACATCTGTTTAGATATTCGTTAACATTTTATAAGAAGTTTTCCTTTAGAAAACAACATTAAATAGTAAGTAATAATTATTTTCAGAATGATTTACTATACAAATTTATGAATATGATATCATAGTTTTAGAACAATTAAAGAACAGTTATCATATTTGTAGCTTCTTGTGGTTCCTAAAGTTTCAAATTGAATCATACTGCCATGAATGCTTCTGACCATGCATCCTCACAATTTTTTATACCATGAGAATTAAAATTTCACAAAGCAAAGATTACCTGATTAAGGGCATATTTTAGTTAAATACCTATTACCATCAACGTATACATTGTTTTCATTATCAACCAAATAATCTGTTGCTTGTATATATTCCTCATGTCTCTTGTTAGCTCTGGTATATAATAGTTTGTTAGAGTTTAGTCAGAAACATCAAAGGTCACAAATGTCTATGCAATCTAGATCAAATTAAGTTCATAAATGACTACAAAATGAAGCTAATTTTATATTGAGTCACATATATATTCTTCTCTCTCTCTGTTTGACAGCATATACTGACTTGTTCATTGTCGTATTATATGTGTGCGCTACATACATTACACACCCAGCTTGTCCACGATGAGGTCATATAGTGGTTAGAACAGTAGATTAACAATCTGGTTTGTTGTGTTGTGCAGATATATTGGCTTCATCACGTTCCTCAACCAACTAGTTGGAATCTGAACGGCAACTTAATAAATTTATCAGAATTGCTGATTCGTTTCTAATTCAATTGGCTGGGGAAAGGTGCAGTACATTTGCTTCCTTGGCTGTTTCCTTTCGTTGCAACTTTCATACATATATGTGCGGACCACTCCCTCACCAAAATCTCTCTTTTCCCGTGGAGTAAGACAAGGAAACAAGTAGCAGGATTGATGAGGGAGTGAGAAAGATGTGATAGATTACTTAGAATAGCCACTGTTCCTCCTCCATGATCACTGACAGTTTGAGAGTGGCCGGTTGCGCCTGTAGCTTTCTTCCTCTGACCCCATCTTACATGATTTCAAATCTTTCCCTTCCCCGCCACCCATCTCCTCTTTTTGTCTTTCATTGCCGGCCGGGTGTTAATTCGTCAAGCACATTGCAGACCATTTGCAGTCGTCCCTCCCTCTCTCTCTCTCTGTCTCATTCTGCATCTCCATCGGCTTTTATCTTGTCCAGCAGCTGCTGTACGTGTACGTCGTCCTATCACTTCTTCCCCTCTTCTGAGACCGATCAACTCCTCTGTCATCCATTGCTTCCCCGCCCCCAAACCGGATTAGTTGTAACAGTATCCTATTAGGAACGTCCATTCCTCTCTCACATTCTATCTCCAACAATAAACATTATGTCCGTGACATAGTTAAAAATTCAATGCCAATCCCTCTGCATATTCATCAGCTACATACATGTCACACAGTGACTGAATTCTGAGCAGCCCATGCCGTTGGTGATGTTCTTAATTTGCTAGGTCAAATGTAGAAAAAAAAGTTTCATATGATCTATATAGTACCCTATTAGGATCTACCGATTGACCAATGTACAATAGAATGGAACTGAGAGAGAAAGTGTGTCACAAATAGCCATTGCAGGAAAAGCTGCATGACGTTGTTTTTTTCCGAGAATGGGAGATCTCACTCAGATATCAACCTGATCCCTTCATTAACATCATTTGAGGAGAAATCGCTTGCTACATGGACGACCACTTCCATGAAGCAGTGTACGTGTAGCCTCTACTACCCTAGCTATATATTCACTCTCTTGTCTTCCCTGATTGCACTCATTGATAGTTATTTAAGGGTAACTAATGGTGTTTGTAATTGATGCTAATGGTTTGGATGTCCAGGTCAGGTTGAGGAGGAAATAACCGGGCACTGTTGTCAAGTCACTATCCAATTGATGTTATCATCTGTGAAGGGTCCTAAAAAGGCTGTAGAGGAGACAGCACAGTGGCGCAATGCCTGTGAGAAATCTAGCAAGTTAGATTTTGGTGGGCCTCTTCTGATTCGCACAGTTCAATTTGAAGTATATGGAGGCAGAAGCATATTAGACTGATAACTTCAACTCTGACACGTGTAGACAAACACCAGGTTAATTAATTTTCACTCTACCACTATATACCTCATCACTTGCTCTGCCTCCTCATTTTTTAAAAATTTATTTTAGACATATATAAAATATAGAGAAGTTTTGCTATAGATTTCAATAGCTATGAGGCATAACGTAACTAACCCAAATATCATCAACAATTCTTCTATGCTTAATTAGCGACTGTGCAATTCCTGAAATCCTGTAGGAAAAATAATAAGTGGATGATGTAGTAATATTTGGCATAACACTTGATAACTTAACTATATTAAAGAAAAACTTTCTTTATATTAGTGATTCATCAAGAGAGAACAGGGATAACTATGAAGGACCTAGCTTTAAGAGAGTTAAAAGGAATCTATATTGGAATGTACTATGAGAAGACTTTTATAGACTTAAATAAGCTAGAGAGTTGATAAATAGGAACAATAGAAGTGATAGGAAAGGTTTGATATTGAATAATTAAAAAGTGGAAGTTCCTTGTCATCCACAACATTTATCTTTGCTATAATTAAACATCTTTAAGATGAAAGTCATTTTGGCATACTTTTCAAACTCAACTAAATAATAATGAACATAAACTTCTCCAAGAATACTTCATTTAGACCATTCACTTTGCGCTTGATGAGAATAGATTTTAAGAAAGTCCACACATTTGATGTATCTGTTGGAAAAATGTAAATGAAAATATGACATGTGGATTTTAGTCCCATTTGAGATGAGTGACAATACGACTATCAATAGTGCAGGAAGAAGTGCAAATCTAAGAGCCCGAATTGCACTAACAAGATTCTCTAGTGAACACCACTGCACGTAAAGGACCGCGGTCGGGGTACAATGTGTCCAAATAAATCACACAGAGGGAAAGGAAAAAAGGAAAAGAGAGATAATTCCCTCATTTTTGTCCTCTTTTCGTTCTGCTGTGCAATCCTTCGCTCGGTAGACACTCATGATGGTGTTCACGTATATGCTTAGTTTGCCACGTCAACTTGTGCTAGGTTGTATCGTGGTCTCGCCGTTTTATCCTGGGAAATAGATGTCCAAGCGTGACCTCTTAGCCCCGTCGGAGGGGATGAATCTGTTTTAAGGAGACTGCCTCGTTGCAGGACTCAACGTCTTTATTCATCGGGTGACGCTCCTCACACAACTCGGACACAAGCTCTATATTTGTTCGGCGTCCGTCTCGAGCTGTCAGCATCAGCGTCCTCAACTTAGCACTTGGAGAACTCACTGACACAGTAACTTGGCGATCATCCTACTCAGCCAGGCCGACAGCTTAAGGTTATCAGTTCAAACCATCTTGACAGATAAGTACGTATTGCTCGTTCGACTGATTGTGAATACAAATCCAATAATATCTACAATTAGCCATTAATTAATATAGTTTAAAGTCTCTTATGAAAATGAAAGATAAAGATAAAGTGACTTTTTATTGGACCTAGTAGGTAACTTTATGAAATTACCAAAGTACGTAGGTAAGTTGGAAAATGATGAAATCACGTATGCTATACCGATTTTACCACTATTATTGTTCCCAATCGAATCAATGTTTTTATCAGTCGAATCATTTATTTTATCAACGATTTCGAGACCTAGAAATCTCGAAATTATATGAAACTAGTTTTTATGTATTCATCTAGTTCTCCTGATTATATTTAAACCCTCAAACATCAATTTGACTGGATATATTGAGAGCAATGATTTTTTGAACTTGAAAATATGCTCAAAAAATTAATTCATGTTCAAAAATTCATTGCTCTCAATATATTTGGTCAAATTGACATTTGAGAACATAAATATAATCATGAGAACTAGATAAACACATAAAAACTGGTTTCATGTTAATCAGAGATCGTTTACCTATCAAACAATTTTTTCCAAAATAGATTTTTCAAAAATTGACTTCGAAATCCATCATGAACAGTAATATTTTAAAAAAATGATTCGTGTTCAAACGAACACAGCACATAATATATTGTGTTGAATTGATGTTTAAGAGTATTTATATAATCTGGAGAACTAGATGAACATATAGAGACTTAGTTCCATATTATTCCGAGGTCTCTAGGTCCATCAGCTAGTTTTGAACAATTTTGGCCGAAAACGGCTAATGGACCTAGAGAACTCATAATGACATAAAATCAATTCATATATGTCCATATAGTTCTCCTGATTGTAAAAATGTCCTCAAACATGAATTTGACCAAATGTATTGATAGCAATAATTTTTTTAACCTGAAAATATATTCAAAAACTAATTCATGTTCAAAAAATCATTGCTCTCAATATATCGGGTCAAATTGATATTTGAGAGTATGGATATAATCATGAATATATTTGAAAAACTAATTCGTGTTTAAAAAATCACTACTCTCAATATATTAGGTTAAGTTGATGTTTGAGGACATGAATATAATCATAAGAACTAGAAAAACTCATAGGATATGGTTTCACTTCATTCCAAGCTCTCTATATCCATCAATTGATTTTAGGTTCATTCGGTCAAAATCGGTTAATGGACCTAGAGAACTCGAAAAACTAATTCATGTTAAAAAAACCATTGTTTTCAATATATCGAGTCAAATTGATATTTGAGAGCATGGATATAATCAAGAGAACTAGACGAACACAATGAACCTAGGCTCGCAATGATTTTTTTAACATGAATTAGTTTTTCGAGTTCTCTAAGTCCATCAAATGATTTTAACTGAATGAATCTAAAATCAATTGATAGACATAGAAAGCTCGGAATGAAATGAAATCATGTCCTATGAGTTTTTTTAGTTCTTTGATTATATCCATGCCCTCAAACATCAATTTGACCTAATATATTGAGAGTAATAATTTTTTTAAACACGAATTAGTTTTTCAAACATATTCGTGATCAAAAAATCATTACTCTAATATATCGGGTCAAATTGATATTTGAGGGTTTTTTTTCAATTAGAAGAACTAGCCGAACGCATAAGAATTAATTTCATGTCATTCCGAAGTCTATAGGTCCATCACCTCGTCCATCAGCCGGTTTTATCTGAAATCGGCTGATAGATAGATTTTCCAAAAATCGATTCGACTAGAAAATATTCAGTTGAATCGATTTCCAAACTATTTAAAAAATCCATTGGAAATCGATTCGACTGATTTTTTTTCCAGTCGAAACGATTTTCGAAAAATCCATCCATCAATCGATTTCGGCCAAAACTGGCTGATGGGTTGATGGACATGCTGTATTCATCTAGTTCTCATGATTATATCCATAATCTCAAATATTAATTTCACCCGATATATTGAGAGCAATATTTTTTTGAATACGAATTAATTTTGTGAACATATTTTTAGGTTTATAAAATTATTGCTATCAATGTATTTGGTCAAATTGATGTTTGAGGGTATTTTTACAATCAGGAGAACTAGACGAATATATAAGAATTTATTTCATGTTATTCCGAAGTTTTTATGTCCATCAGCCTGTTTCAGCCAAAATTGTCCGAAATCGGTTGATGGACCTAGAGACCTTAGAATAATATGAAACTATGTCTCTATGTATTCGTCTAGTTCTCCTGATTATATAAATACCTTCAAATATTAATTTTACACAATATATTGAGCGCAGTATTCGTTTAAATATGAATTATTATTTTTTAAATATTACTATTCACGATGGATTTCAAAATAGATTTTTGGAAAAGCTATTTTGGGAAAAATAGTATGATAGACAAATGATCTCTAATTGACATGAAATCAGTTTCTATGTATTCATTTTCATAATTATATCCATGCCCTTAAACATCAATTTGACCTAATATATTCAGAACAATGATTTTTTGAATATGAATTAATTTTTTGAACTTATTTTTATGTTTCAAAAATCATTGCTCTCAATTATTTCATATAATTCCGAGATCTCTAGGTCTCGAAATCGACTGATTAACCGATTTTGATTGAAATTAGCTTATGAAAAAAATGATTCAATTGATAAAAAAACATCGATTCAACTGGGAATAGTAAGAGGGGTAAAATTGGTACAGTATTCGTGATTTCATCATTTTTCAACTTACCTATGTGCTTTGATAATTTCACAAAGTTACCTACTGGGTTAAGTAAAAGCCAAAGACAATCTTCAATGCATTTGTTCACCAAGAGTACTCCAATGTAACTTATGATTTTCAAATTCACTCTCTTTATTAAAGTTTGACAATCAAAAGAAAAGTCTCAATTATCTTATTTTATTAAGTTCAAAACCTAGAAGCAGTAATAATCACTTTCTAGAGTGATTCATCGATTAGTGATGGTAAGATCCACGACCATTTGCATAAGTTATGTAATAAATTAAAGTTAAATACATTTAA
Organism: Zingiber officinale; assembly: GCF_018446385.1. Lineage (NCBI taxonomy): Eukaryota > Viridiplantae > Streptophyta > Magnoliopsida > Zingiberales > Zingiberaceae > Zingiber > Zingiber officinale. The sequence goes on from NC_055988.1 coordinate 82,025,251, forward strand.
ACAGCGATTTTTTTATTATTTATGTGAGTGTAAACTGAGGCTTATTTTAGCACATTTTTAGTACATTATATCTGGTCAAATTCACTCATGTGATGATTACAATGGCATCTAATCATGCTAATCCAATTCATTTTGATGATTCAAAACCAAAGCATGCAATATTCTAAAACTTATGAAGCCATTTTGACATAGCATCTAGCAATCAATCTAAAACTATACAATTAAACTAGCGCACACAAACACATTGCCCTAATGCTCTTCGACAAATATTAATTTTACCAAAAAAATATAGAAAAAACAATAAATCTAACTAGTTACTTAAATAATTAAAGTACTTTCCTTGCCATAATCAGTCCAATTCATGCCATTAACATTCTTTTCATGAAGGCTCTTGCAACTTAATTTCCTCATAACTTTATCGTATGTGTTCTCAAAATCTTAAATTATTGCCATAATGATTTAATCTACTTCTCAAATTAAAGGTACTGTGAGCGGACACTTTCATGAAATTTGAAAGGTTATGTAGGGCACTTATTTTTTCATGAGTTGTAAGTATTTATAAACTTATGCAACGATGGTTAAGACTATGACTTTAATTGCAAACATTCATGTATAGAAGTTGCAATGGATGAACTCCTTTACAAGTGTGTTCATGATTAAATTTGCAGAATGATTAAATTTTTACTAGGGTTGTCAGATCTATGGCTCAAAACGGGCTCTCTCGAGCTACCGAAGTTGTAAATTGTTCCTTTCTCATCAGTCTGAGGTTAAGTAAGATAAGCCTGGTGATCTCAAGAAAATAATATGATCATATACTTAAAATTCCATGTTTTAATTCTTATTTTCGCACATATTCAAATATAAAAACTATTAAGTTAAACACGAGTAAAGAAGCTTGTCATTTTCATATCATAGCCGTTATTTTGTAATTTTCTTTTCTTCAATAGAATCATGCAAATTGGAAATTTCCATTTGCCTCCCCCAGTCAAGGAGTTAATACATACAGTGGAAGATTGATGTAGAACAAGCCAAACCAATTATCATCACGAAGATTGAATTTAGTGGGTGCAGAAAATGCTCTTCAGATATAGATACCAATTTCGTTTATGTCGTTGATCATCAAATGTGTTCTCTATTTCAAGCTGGATTATATATTCCTCCTGTTCATATTCAGCACTTTCTACTTCACTCAATGCAAGTGATAGTACCTGATTTAAATTTTAGAAAACTTCTCAAGCTTCACGAGTTTGCTTGTTTGTATCTCTTGCCATCACTACTACTTTCAAAATAGATTATCACTTCTTTTAAGAGAAGAATTTATAAACAGGTATATAAACCTTGCATAGAATTCAATGATTATCACTTCTTAGCTGTATCGATTTCTTATGTGCTCTGCCAGAAGAATGAAGAACAGTGCTTGAATTGGATTTAGTACTTGTTTGCCATTATACTCAGATGGATCTCACCTCGAAGAGGAATCCTCTTGTCGGGCTGTTTGATTTGCAGGCAAGCCTTCACACTCAACTGTGCCATGTCCTATGCTTGATGACAGCAGCACGGCGTTGTACAATGCAGAACAGCAGAAGTCACATATACCAGAGAAAGAAGCCTAAATGCCAATGCCAAACGTGAAGCACGCACGCAAATCTTCACAGAAAATGGTACGCCCCAAATCTTCCTGTTACTTTAATGTGAAAATCATACGTTAAGCTTCCTTTCTCTTGCTGTCTGAAGGTAATTCAAGCTGATAGAACCATTTGAAAAGTGTCTAGCCTTACTGTCAACTGAAACCAATGTCACCAGATGTTTGCTTTTGGGCTTGTTCAGCAACGATGAAGCTAGAGTCATTAAGCTTCCTTCAGTTCCGGCGAGCAACTCTCGACCAGAAGCCTTTCCGATGCTTCTGGTTCGCTCCCGGCCAAACGCTGCTGCCTTCGCCATCAACGGCACTCTGCTCTCTGAATCGCGACGGTAGGAAGATCGACACAACGGGGGATGAGGGGAAAAAAAAAAAAAAAAATGCTGACGTCATCAAGATCCGTTGACGGAAAATATCTAGAAATTGGGCCTACAGTCCGGCCCAATATGACGGGCCGAAAGCATATAGCCCAATATGATGATTACATCTCCTACTGTCGCCTTTCGACATTCTCTCTCACTCATCGTTCTCCGACGTCCCACTCAAACGGGAAGGGTGAGAAGCGAGATGGCGGTTGGCTTCGACGGCAGAGCTATGGGCCGCATCCTAGCGGCACTCGCCGCGGCCTTCTTCTTCCGGGTCATATCCGGCGTCGGTCCGGCACTCCCGCCGGCGGTGGACGCAGACGAGGACAAGGAAGAACAGAGGGATTCCGCAGGAGACGAGGACGCGTCGGGTTCGGGTTCGGTCGTTCCTGTTACCATCCGGTGGCGCTCTGTCACCTGCACGCTGTCCGATAAGCGAGGCGCAAGGGTAAGTGTCCATCGCCCATAAACTCCTCACCACTCCTATTAGCCTTATCCTCATCTCATCGCCAACTTGTACGAACCCTACGTCCGTTTTTCTTCCCTTCAACCTTCTTCACGAGAATCACGCATCTTAGTTGAAGAGAAGCCTTACTGTTTTATATATCTCCGCTCTATATTCGGATCGTGACCTCTTTCTCTGCAAAAGGGTGTGAGATTCAGCCCTTTTTCTGATGAAACTAACGAAAAAAATCACTCGACTAAATTTTTCAGAACTGATTCATCTTATTCTGATGGCAATGAATCGTTCGATTTTTTTTTATTTTTTATTTTTTAAATTGTGGTTGACAGACAAGGTTTCTGCTGACGAATTTAAGCGGAGTGGCGAAACCTGGAAGATTGCTTGCAATCATGGGGCCATCTGGGTCAGGGAAGACTACTCTGCTTAGTGTTTTAGCGGGGCAGCTCCTTGCTTCTCCTCGGTTGCACCTTTCCGGGCACTTGGATATCAATGGATTGCCGATACCAAGTGGCGGATACAAGTTTGTGCTGTGATGTTGTTCAAGAATTATGAGTTGACTGTATTTTTTCACAAAAGCTTAAGGATCTTTGTGTTTCAGGTTTGCATATTTGAGGCAGGAGGATTTGTTCTTCTCCCAGCTTACTGTAAGAGAAACAATATCACTTGCTGCTGAACTTCAACTTCCTCGGACATTGTCAGCAGAAAAGAAGAATAAGTATGTCAGCAGTCTCTTGTTCCGACTGGGACTGGTGAGTATTCGAAGTAGTATACCTGATACAGTATTCTCACTGTTAGCTGGAGTTTCAGTCAGAACAAGTCTAGTCTATGGTAAAATACTTATAATTCAACAATTCCATTCATCCCCTTCCTCTGCAACTCTTCACAGAATATGGTGAAATGTTCTTTTTGTTTTGTCTGTGCTATGCTGGAATATAGGTTCTAGAAGAAAAGGATTGTTTCTATCCAATCATTTTAGTAAAAGTAATACAATTTGGTGTCTGAAATTTTGTTATTCGCTCAAACAAAATTAATAAATTGGTGTTAACCCTGTAATTCTTGTAAGACAGGCATTTTAATGTACGAACAGTCTATTATTCATGTTCTTTAGTTCTTTACATTCTATGATAACAGTGGACCTGCCACACTTATTTTCTCTATTCATTTGTCAAAATTTTTTGCTAAAATAGGTAAATTGTGCTGATTCCATTGTCGGTGATTCAAAAGTCCGTGGAATTAGTGGTGGAGAAAAGAAGCGCCTTGCACTAGCTTGTGAACTGATTGCTAGTCCATCTGTTGTATTTGCGGATGAACCAACAACAGGTCTGTTTACCTTATTATTAGTCTTTTTGTCATTTCAATCATTAGCAAATTTTCTTTTTCTTTTTAAAATTGTCACAAATCTATGACAAAGCCAGGGGACATGGAATCTCTACTACAAGGATCTGATTACATGGGCGATGGAATATTGCTGAGCAGATGGAGAGTCATGCAGTAAACTAAGAAGTACACGATGGTGTCTATTCTAATTGACCGTTCATTAGGGGAATGAACATTATCAGTTTGAGTTACGAAAATGCCTTAGCTTAACTGAACTTGAGAGAAGAGCATCTCTATGCAATTGTTTGTGGAGAATCTTCCATAAAATCCAAACAAACACAATAACATTTTCTGTCCTTTTTTGTAATAGTTTCTTGGCAAAAACCAATTCAATAATAGTATAATTTCAGATGTAGATTACAATCTTTAATGTTGTTGCTCTTCTTTCAGCATGTCAAACTTAATAGTTTGAGGTGGTGTTTATTTTCATGATAGTCCTTTGTCTTACTCGCAGGACTAGATGCTTTTCAGGCAGAAAAGGTTATGGAAACACTTCGGCAACTTGCTGAGGATGGTCATACTGTTATCTGCTCAATACACCAACCAAGAGGCTCAGTATATAGCAAGTTTGATGACATCGTGTTGTTGTCAGAAGGAGCTCTTGTGTATATGGGCCCTGCTAAAGATGAAACATTGACATACTTTGCTAAATTAGGGTCATTACTTTGTCATTTGCCTTCTTGTTGGTAGCATCATAATTTTCAATCTATTATATTCCATTTCAAAATATGCATGAAATTGTGCAATTGGAGTTATATTTAGCAGATAAATGTGATGAAATACAACATGTTGAAATGAAAAAACCACCACTCGTGGGAGAGTAAATGCCTAGTTGGTCGGTAGTGTTGGCATCTTTTTTTTTTTTGTCTTTCTGGAAGAGGAGAATCCGATATGCATTTCCCAAGTATTGGACTTACCTAAATGAGTAGAAAATGGTCCTATAATCTCTTATCCAAGTCTTGCCTAAGATACATAGATAGCTTAAGAAAGTCAAAAGACTACTTCTGTGGTTTTCAATACTCCCATTCTTAGAATAGAAGTTGACAGAGAACTCCCTGGTAAAGGCACTCCTAGACCACAGGGAAAGTAACCAACAACTAGTTAAGGAGAAAGCTACTCCAACAGCTCTCCAATAAAGGATTAGGTCTAGAAATGAAATTGAATTGACTTTCTTAGGAGGGCAAGGGTGAGGGTGAAGATAGAGTTTAGATGATATTGGCACATGCTCAGCTCATTAGATGATTCACCAAGGCATTGTTAGCTTTGCCTCGGTCAAGAAAGACTTTGAACTTGACTTGAAAAGAACAAACAAGTTGGTATGCAGTTCCAGTGTTCTGGTCGATTTTTAAATTATCTTTGATTTGAAACTACTTTTTCTTTATTGACTCATTAATATTGACAATCTTTAATTTTCTTATGCCCATTTTTGCAGGTATGAGTGCCCTGATCATGAAAACCCTGCGGAATTTTTGGCTGATCTTATTTCAATTGATTATAGTTCAGCTGAAAGTGTACATACCTCACAAAAAAGAATTGATGATCTGGTTGAAGCATTTTCAAATAGCAGTTTAATGGTTCAGTGTTCTTCTCCAGTTATGCTATTGGAGAGTTCTAAGGTTTCAGCAAAGCTTGGCAAAAAAACCATGTCTAAAAGGAGAGGTGGTTGGTGGCCCCAGTTTAGATTGCTCCTTAAACGAGCATGGATGCAGGTTAGTGTCATGTGTTTCTTTTGTATTGATTACTGTTTAAGTTTCCATAAAATTCACTTGAAAAATTAAACAACAAAAGGGAATGACTAGGATTCCATAAGCTATTTAGTGGTTACTCTCAATCATTGTGCCAATGCCATTCTTTCTCACTTAGGTCAGAATCCTCAGGCAATTATTCTTACATTGTTAATCTTCAAAATGCCTAGTTTGGCCTGAAGAGAAGAGGTTCTTTGTTTATATTGGTTAATAGTCACAATCAGATTTGTTATGTTCATATTTAGAAATTGTCATTGTGCTCAGGCTTCTCGTGATGGTCCAACAAACAAAGTTAGAGCAAGAATGTCTATTGCATCAGCTATCATATTTGGTTCTGTATTTTGGCGAATGGGAAGAACTCAAACATCAATACAAGATAGAATGGGACTTCTTCAAGTATGCATGTTCTATTGCTTTATTCAGTTAGCTTTAATTCTTTGAATAATGAACTTTTATCAGCTAGCTTCTTAAATGGTTTAAACTGGGTTCATGTAGTGCATTTACCATTTGCAGTTTCTGAGCCGCAATTGGTCATTATTTTGTTGAATTAAGCCTTCGTACATGTTTCCTATAGGGGAATTGATGTGAAGCATGCAGGATTCTATTGAAATCAGTTAAATAAACTTGCACGTATTGATGCATGGTATAAAAAAATGATAATTATGATTAATAATTTTAGAATAAAATCTTCGTGGTTCAATAAGGAGCAGCTAAGGGGACAATGAATTTTCAAATTGTTCCGTGGCATATGAGACAGATTTGGATAAATGACTTTTGTATCCAAGTTGCAAACATTACAATGTTTGACTTTTAATATTATATTTCTCAACAAAAAAAACAAGTGTATTTAGGAATTGATGATGGATATTAGGTGTCATTAACCATGCTGGAATACCATTCCAGAGCTATGTTGTTGATGATATAGAGGTTAGTTCTCATATTGCAATTGAAAATTGCCAAAATGGATTTTAAGGAGATCTTTTTTTGTTTATCCATGTAGATCAGTCATAAATTGTTGACTACCATGAAATGAGTAGGATTAATAAATGATTCACTGGCAAGTTGGTGTAATTACTTTTTGTTTATGGCATCACCCTGTCAGATTAATTATAGAAAGTACATTGGAGTAGCGGGCAGAAAAAAGTACTAACAGTCTCTATTGTCGGGCTTATGGACTGGTTAGTACTTGGTAGGATCTGGAATCACTAATATTTGGAATAATACTGAAAGTGATTAAAATTTTCCATGTAACTTGGTGGTTATGGGAATAAATAAGTGCGGATACCCATAATATTTAGAATGTAAGATCATGTTATTTATCTGCTTTCCTAGTCTCTTATACTAGGAATCCAAACTGTTTTGAAATAATTAAATCGACACAGGACACATCATTTGCTGGATTGACTGATGTTGTTCTTGGTTTTGATATTTTTATGCCCCATATGTTTCCACATTTGAACATATTATGCATGACTATGCAAGTTGTGTTTATGGCTGTCTTTTATAAGTTCTGCCCTTCTAGCCTCTTGATAATATAAAGCAATATACATATAATGAAATGAAGAGTAACATTGTTGAATTTCCTATATAATTTTATTATGATGTCAGTGATATCTAATAAAAAGACCCTGGTTGACTGATATTTCTTTCATTTGCAAAAGGTGGCTGCAATTAACACAGCTATGGCAGCTCTCACAAAAACAGTAGGTGTGTTTCCAAAAGAACGAGCCATAGTAGATCGAGAGCGAGCCAAAGGTTCCTATGATTTGGGCCCTTACCTTTTATCCAAATTGCTGGCAGAAGTCCCAATAGGAGCAGCATTTCCCTTGATTTTTGGATCGATATTATATCCAATGGCTCGTCTTCATCCTACACTGTCTAGGTACGCTGAATCTACTCCTGGACTTTGCTGCTATTCCTTCTGCATAACCTCGAAAATTGCAAGCTACTTATCTTAGTTATTTTTTCCCAAGTATTCAAGTATTGCTCTAAATAGTACTCTCATTTGATGCTGCAAAATTTTGCACAATAAATATTTTACCTGTTGTGCCTTTTATTAGGCAATTGTCATTTCATATGTAAGCTATACTTGTAATTTTTTAGCAATTTTTATCTACCACATTCAGACTTGTGAAATTGATGGCATAGGTTTGCAAAGTTTTGCGGCATCGTGACTATGGAATCATTTGCTGCTTCAGCAATGGGTCTCACTGTAGGGGCTATGGTTCCTTCAACTGAAGCGGCAATGGCCGTAGGACCATCTCTTATGACTGTGTTCATCGTTTTTGGTGGCTATTATGTTAATGCTGAGAACACACCTCTAGTCTTCCGCTGGATCCCCCGAGCCTCTCTAATCAGATGGTATTCTCATTCTACTTCCAACATTCGTTGGCACAAACTAATCATTTCTTTTTGACTTTCAGGGCTTTTCAGGGGCTTTGCATCAATGAGTTCAAAGGCCTTCAGTTTGAGCAACAACACTCATATGATATCCAAACTGGAGAACAGGTGCAATTGCAATTTGAAATCATCAAGAACACAGCAATGCAAAATTTACTTTAAGATACTAAAATTAAAATTTGAAATCAAGACTAATGTTCTTCATTAACTCAGTTGATAATGAACTAATGTTTATATTTATTACTCTATCTGAGAAGTTTGAGCAGTTTTTTTGTTACATTGTTTTCTACTACACACTGTGAGCTCTCTAATTAGCCGAAGAAGATTCAAGTAATATCTTGTGTTCTTTTGCAGGCTTTGGAAAGATTTTCATTTGGAGGCAGTCGAATCCGGGACACTGTTGCCGCCCAGGGCAGGATACTGATGTTCTGGTATTGGACCACATACATTCTTCTGAAAAAGAACAGACCCAAGTATCAGCAGCTCCTGTCGCCATCCTCACCGGATCATCAGCAACCAGAAACTTAATTAGTGTAGCAAGAAACGAGAGATGAACTTCGATGAACACAAAATAACATGAGGTGAGTCACTGTCAGGTAGACGCCAGTTAAAACCCTAATCAAAAAGCAGCTCTTTGTTTATCTACTTGTCTGGTTTGTTGTTGCTTGTTAACAGAATGAAGCTTTTCTACATCATCCAGCCTCCAACCATGTTGATGCAATACTTCTATTGCCCGTCTTTCCATATATTTTGGCTCCATCAGTAAATCGATGTTGGGTTTGCGCATTCTTGTTTAACTTTATGCATGTTTGATTATCACTAACGGATTGATAATATCATTCTATATATAATTAGGGATGTAATCGAGTCGAGTCGAGCTGAACTCTTAAATGTTTGAGTTTGTCTCGTTTATAATCGAGCCGAGCTCAAGGTTTATTTAACGAATATATTCATGGTTCATGAGTTTATTCGAGTTTTTATCGAGCTAAACAAGTATAAATTATAAATTTAAATATGTATTAAAAATTAAATTATATATTTAGAGAATTATAATATTCTTATCAAAATTTATAATTTTATTCTAATAAATAAATTTAATATATTTATTTATATTTTTCATAAATAGAATGTAAAATCTATAAATTTAATATCAAAATTATTATTTTTTTTAATTTAAAATTTTATTCATGAGCTTAACGAACGTGTTCACGAGCTAACGAGTCGAGTATTGTGAAGCTTGAGCTTGGTTTGTTTATCTTAACGAGTCTTATTAAACGAGCTCAAACAAATTTTTATCGAATCAAGTTTCGAATAGTTCACAAGCGGCTTGGTTCATTTACTTCCTTATATATATTAAATTTTTATGGTTGTCACTGACACGAGTACAATATAGTTATTAATATTTTATTTTTTTTTCAAAATGTAATTAATCACACTGGCAAATTAAAGTTTATATTATCTGTTATGTAATTGTATGGTTTTATTGTTTAAAATTTTTTAATGGTGCTTTTGCATGTACTAACTAATTCATTATTATTTTTTTATAAAAAGTTTTTTACTTATTTGTGACAAATCAAAGTTTGTTAATTACCAGACAATTGCTTATATGTTAAAAAAACATATACGAGTAATATACGAAAGAAATTAATTATTCTTAATTTATCACCTTTCTCCATCAAATAAATAAGAAAAATAGATTATATATATATATATATATATATATTTGATATGTTAGACGACGCTTTATGCTCGACGTACAGACGTGACGTTGCCAGCTCGATTTCCCTATAAATAAAATATATCATTTATTCTTTCTCCCCTTTCACATGCAGTTTAAAATGACGTCGTGGAAAATTATCCAAATTAAAATTAAAATCTCTCTCGTCGCTCTTCCACTCTTGCTCCCTCCGTCTCTGTCGTCCGTCGTTCGACCGACCTCACAAGCCACCGGGAAAGTTTAATATTAAAATCTCTCCCTCGCCGTTCTCTCTCCCACGCTCGCTCTCTCCCTCTCTCGCTCCCTCTGTCTCCGTCGTCCGTCGGACCTCGCGCTCCCGCTGGAAAAGTTTCATCGGCGTCTTCAACCTCACAACTGCTGTGAGAGCTAGTCCACCTCTCTCCATTCCCAATGATAATTCGTTTCATTTTAATTTGTTATTCCACACCATTATACCCTACATATATTAGAAGGAATAATGCTATAACGTGCAGGGACGACGCCGACTACAAACGTCTGCAGGCTACAGCCAAGTGGACTGCAGGTTAGCTGCTACATGTTGAAGTAGCCACTTGGTAAGTCATTTATTTGGTAGCTACATTTTCTAACAGATATTACCCCTACAAATAATTAATTTCATGTATATCAACTTCGTAAAAAATTATTTGAAATTATTTTGTAAAGATATAGCGCTTTTGCTTCGCTTCTAAATGTTGCAGCAACTACTTCGCAGCAAACTGTCCTTGTACTTGCTACAACTTGTAGTAGCTAACTTGGAATGATGGTCGTAGAAGGTAGGAAGGATTTATGCTACGACGTACAAGGCCGACGCCTGCTACAACCGTCTACAACCACTTGGACATTCCTTTGCTGCTACAAATTGTAGCAGCTACATGGAGAGTTAGCTGCTACAACGTGTAGTAGCTACCTGTCGACTGTTAACTGCTACACCTTATAGCAGCTAACTCTCCATGTAGCTACTACAACTTATAGTAGCTAACTTTGTAAGTCGTTTTTTAGTAGTCATATTTTCTAGCAGAGATTAACCCGAAAAATATTTTTGTAGCTGTACATCAGCTTGCTAAAAAATGATTTAAAATTATTTCCGCTACTGTAGCGCCTTCGCTTTGCTTTGCTTCTACACATTGAAGTAGCTACTTCGACTAATAACTGCTACACTTTGTAGCAGCTAACACTCCAGATAGCTACCACAACTTGTGACAACTAACTCGATAAGTCATTTTTTTTTAGTAGTCATATTTTTGTAATTGTAGATCAACTTATTAAAAAAATGATTTAAAATTATTTCCGTTGTTACAACGCCTTCACTTTGCTTTGCTGCTACATGTTGAAACAACTACTTCGACTAATAATTGCTACATCTTGTAGCAACTAACTCTCCAGGTAGCTATCAAAACTTGTGTCAATACAATAATTTTAATTAAAACAACTTATATATATAAAACAACTTATATATATATATATATATAAATATTACCCCACAAATACTACAACCAAGAGAATCCATAATCTATAAAGATAGACATGGTAAATCAATAGAAAGATTTCATAATTATAAAACCTCAACTTCCTAAGAAGATAGTCAGGAAAATAACCAACCTACTTTAAATATAATGAACATAGAAATTAATACACACTCACAAAAAGAAAAAGATAACTTCCTATTTTATGATGATTTAAATGAATATGTCTACCTTCCATTTGAAATAGCTAATTATTTTACACAAGAAGATCTTACAGAATTAGAAACTTTTGACATACTGCATCATAAGCTAGACGAAGATTGGATGTTATATTTTGATGAGGACCATAATATTATAGCTAAAAAGAAAGACTACTTTTCCAACGTTGCTTTAATGAATCCTGCAGAATCTAGTGTTACCAATACACCACAACCTTTACAAGTACGATACCCAGAAAGTTCTATGAGAACTATGGATTATGGAGAAGGGCATCCTCCAAGAACACAAATTCATCCTTATACCAACAATAATCCTTTGTTAAGGACTATAGGGAAAAGAAGACCACCAGAAATTACATACTTTGAAAAGAATTCAGTCTTACTTAATATAGAAGAATGTGACGACCCACAAATGTATGACACTTATTTAGAACAATGGATAGTCTCTGTCAAAAGAGACTACCAGGCAAAACATGAATTAGATATAGAATCTGGTGAAGCCATGATAAGAGTAGGAGAAAATTATTTAGGTGATGTAGCTAGAGTAGCATGAGAATCTTATAAAACTATTCACCCTGAAGAAATAGCTAGGATTGCTTCACAAGATAATAATATATTTAATTTTTGTTATACTATCCACAGACTTTTTACAGCAAGAGACGCTAATACAGGATTAGATATTAGACAAAAAGAGGCTATGAGATATTTAGAACAATTACAACTTTTTAATTGGAATTGGATTAAACATTTTTACAATGACTTTCTTGCCTTAACAACAGTATCAGGAAATTACTGTAATCCGGAATTAGGAGAACGACTATTTAGTAAACTGACAGGGGAATTAGGAAAGGAAATACACAAGATCTGGACAGACATGAAAGTAGCTCCACAATATGACAATATAGGAATACGTATACAACACATAATTTCTGTATTAAAAGAAAAATATACTTATATCCATATTCAAAAACAACTTAAAAACCAGCAATATGGGTTTTGTAGTCAAATATATACCCCCCAACAGTATGGCTCAATGACACCTAAACAAAAAAACAAAAGCATTATCGAAATACTAAAGCAACTACACAACCTGCTAAAACTAAAAATGTCAGGCCAAGAAAAATATATTATGTTAGGAAAAGCAGAGAAAAGAAACCATATTTAAATAAAGAAAAACATGTCAGAGAAATATAAACCAAAGAAAACATATGCTAATACTATTACTTATTTTGCTTGTAATGAACCAGGACATTTGTCGTCTGCTTGCTCAAATAAGAAAAACTTATACACTAGAGAAGCTAAATTAGTTACCTGTACAAATTTAGATTTAGTAGAAATTCAATCAGATGTCTCAGACACATCTTCTATCTATTCTATTATTTCTGTAGAGGATATGGAAGAAATTCCCCCCTCTTCCGACTATAGCTTAGTAAATTCCTTTCTACAACACCCATACTATACAGACTTTGATTACAATTCAATAAACTTAGAACCAAAATTATGAAATGACTTTCCTTTCATGGATACCAACTTAATGCTCACACAACTAAATACAAACTTAGGTGACTCTAATTATACACATGATTGGAAATCAAAAACAGGAACAGATAATATACCCTGTTATTTATGTACGTAGTTATTATCCAGCTATTGATAAAGAGGTACTTGTATAACCTGCAAGAAACAGGCATGTAATTTGTGTCTTCAGAGTTATTTTAATGTTCTAATCTCAATAACACAACCCACTAAAAGTAGTACTAGAAATATCCTTTTAGAAACAAGAGTATCAACATTAGAAACCAGAATAAACCAACTAGAAACTCATGTGGATATAATAACAAACCAAATAGAAGAACTAATATCACAAGAGTCATTACCATCTAACAAAGGTAAAAGTTTACAAATAACAGACTCACCAAACACTGATATGGTTTTTATAAAAACCCCTAGTATTTGTAATACAAATAAAACTCTTGATGTTAGGGTAAAATGCTTAGTAAATATACATGGTCATGAATTTACATTACAAGCTTTCTTAAATAGTGGAGCCACTAATTCAACTATAGATGAGGCTACACTTCTGTCTATTTTACCTAAAAATTTGATTAAAACTTCATCACAACCTTTAATTAGTACACAATTTGATGGCCAGCAACTTACTAGTACCCAATTTGTCACAAACATACATATAAAATTTTATAATAACTGTGGTTCCTATAGTACTCCCCAAACTCTCTCCAAATTATGGGTTAAACCGTTACTACATCAGAATATCCACCTTATCCTAGGACTAAATTTTCTTATATCACCAGACAGGGCATTTTTACTTACAAAAGATTATGCTCTATTCTTCTCTAATCCAATAGTTGCACCTATTGTGTCAGACTACCCCTCGGTAGTTAAGCCTTTAACAGCTTCAATAGAAACCCGAACACAGTCTAAGGACAATACTTGCCAGTGTACTATAAAAGGGACATGTAAACAGATGTCATCCTGTGACCTTGCCTTTTCTGAATATCAGGAAAACTAGACTTACTTGGCTGGACAAGCCCTATAAATGATCTTTCCACCTGGAATATTCCTAATGATCTACTTCTCCCTAAACAATTGCTTCAAACTATTAACACCCATCAGCCAGATATAGACTCTCTTATATCTCGACTAGAAAAACTAGAGATTATTGGCGACAACCCAACCAAATACTGGGAAAGAGATAAAATTTATTGTAAATTAGCAATCATTAATCCTGACCTAACTATTAAGGCCCAAGACTTAAGATACACAAACTGGGAAACTGAAGAATGCAAAACACATATTCAACAATTACTACACTTAGGAGCCATTCAACGATCTACCTCTAGACATAGAAGCCCAGCTTTTATAGTAAATAAAGGAGCCGAACAAAAATGAGGTCAATCCCGAATGGTATTTAATTATAAAAGGCTAAATGATAACTGTCAGGAAGATGACTACAAAATACCAGATAAAGACCAACTCCTGAATAAAATACAACATTCTAAATGGTACTCAAAGTTCGATATGAAATCAGGTTTTTGGCAGGTATGGATGCACCCAGACTCAATAGAATGGACAATTTTTTCCTATCCTGAAGGCCACTTTGAGTGGCTTGTTATGCCTTTTGGTCTTAAAATAGCTCCTCAAATATTTCAACGAAAAATGGATGATATTTTTAGAAATGTTGCTCACTTCACCTGTGTCTACATAGACGATATCTTAGTTTTTTCCAAAACTAAACAAGAACACTATGCTCATTTACACACAATCTTCAATCTATTTGAAAAACATGGTTTGATTATTTCACGAAAGAAAATGAAACTAGCTGTTACACATGTAGAATTCTTAGGGGCTGAAATAGGCCAAGGACAAATCACTTTACAACCTCATATTTCAGCTAAGATTCTGGCCTTTCCAGACAAAATGGAAGATACTAAGACTTTAAGAGCTTTTCTAGGTCTTCTAAATTATGCAAGACCCTATCTAAAAGATATAGAAAAAATTAGTGGACCATTATACAATAAGACATCTTTGACAGGACAAAAATATTTTAACCAACAAGATATTGCTTTAGTTCAGCAAATCAAACAACTGGTTAAAACCATCCCTAAGTTAACTTTACCTCTTGACTCAAATTATTTAATTATTGAAACAGATGGTTGTGAGACTGGTTGGGGTGTTATCTTATATCGCAAAACTTCCAAATAAGAACCTAAATCAACAGAAGCTTTATGTCATTATGCCTCTAGAAAATACCATGAAAAAGGACACTTAACATCATTAGATTATGAAATTTTAGCTGTTATTTACTGCTTAGAAGCTTTTAGATTATTTATTTGTAACAAACCAGAAATCCTTATTAGAACAGACTGTGAAGCCATAGTCAAATATGGTCAACAAATTAAAACAGTCAAAAAAGACCTTAGTACAAAGCGTTGGTTAAAATTTACAGATACCATAATCAATAAAGGACTTAAGATACAATGAGAACATATTAAAGGGGTTAATAATTCTTTAGCAGATACATTATCAAGGTTGTTACATTAATATTTTTAGTCCTTACAGGATGGACAGACCAAAGAAAGTTCGTACTTTTCCACCAAAACCATGCGTTTTGGCACTCAAGATTTACAACTTTTCACACAACCAGAAGATCATTTTCATTTTGTTGGCAGAGACAGACTAGACCACATCCAAAATTGTCTTATTGACAATATTTGGCATATCCCTACACTTCCAGGAAGCTCTGGACATAAAATCGCAGTAATAAATGCTCTTTCCAACTACTTTCTTACCACTATCCAGAAACCAGCAGGAAAAAAATTTTCCTGTTACGTGGTCTTTTCAGGACCCCAGGCAAGGGTATACTCTACATGGGAAGAAACCAATTTAGCAATTCAAAACCTAGAACATCCATACTTTAAAGGCTACTATTCACTTGATAAGGCTTTTACAGCAGTCAAAGCCCATCTAGGGCCACATTTCTTTGTGAGTACAACTCTGCAAACAACACCAATACAAGCTACTAGCCCTGATACAAATACTTTTACTTATACTCAAGTTGTGCAACATACTCCTGAGAATAGCCTGGCAGAACCATCAACAGAACACGCCAATACTCCTATCAGACCAGAGTACCTAACTTTGGCTCAACTTAAAGAACAAAATAAGACTACAGCTTTACAAAGATCATCTGAGATGCGTCTGGCAGGTTTCCCAAATACTATTCCTGAGGATATTCATACTTATGTTCGCAGTCTGGCTGAAAAATCTACTTTACAAACGTTTATAGAATTATGTGAAGCCCTAAAAGATTTTCACAAAACACCTCATGAAGGAATGACTATTGTATATGAAGCTGAGTTCAACCCAAAACTTAAATGCCAGAAGAAAGGACCACCTTGCATAGAATCAGATAAATATGGATGTCAATGTCAGTTTCTCTATGCTTTCAGAAGAGCTAATATGGATTACGAATCCTACATTACTACGGCTTACAAAGGGAGACAAATTACCCCTTTTACTCTTCTTGACTACGACCTCTTACATAAATTATGGATTCATGACCCAGATTCAGTTAAAGATTTCCCAAAGAAATTTGGTACTGTTATTTCTACTGCTTTGGAAGAAGAAGAAACGTTTGTAGTATGCACATTTGATAGTACACCTCCAGAATGGTTGGATCTCAAGATAGAGTCAGCTCGACATTTAGTAAAAATTGACGTAAATGAAGTTGGCGGTTACCAAGCCGAGTTACATGACTATCCTATAGACCCAGACTGTGATTGGGAAGCTCCTCCCTCCTTTTCAGACCAACTCAAACACTGGAGAGCTTTAGTCCAAGGGACGCATTGGGGCTGGGACAGACTTGAAGATCCTGATACCTATCTCTTGGTTGGCGAATCATTCACTGAAAAAATTTATTGGTAAAAAGATATAGGTACCAGATTTTTCCCTTTTCACTTTACTACACAGCATACTACCCTGTTTCAACATTACCAGAAGAAGACAGAGAGAATGAGTAACAAGAGGTTAGCAAGTTCTGCCCTTTCAGCTAGAGCCTATTGAGCTGCCTTAGCCAGACACAGAGCACCAAATCAAGCTTCCAGCTCACAAGCACCATCTTTAGACTCAACCGGAGAAGACAACATTGATAATATGATGGGCAGCTAAGAATGACAGCCACCATACTCAACAGCGCCACCACTACTCAACAGTTATATGATGGACAGCTAAGATTGACAACCACCGTACTCAATAGTGCTACCACTACTCAACAGTGCCACCACTACTCAACAGTGCCACCACTCACCAATGTCTCCACTAAAACCAATACTACTTTCCACCTGTCTCTTTTGCAGATGCCTTCCTTTCACCCTAAACAACACCTTCCTTCCACCTGTCTTACTTTCCAAGATGCTTTCCTTCCCTCCTAAGCAAATGTTTCCTTCCTCCCAAAGACATCTCTCCACTCTTGCCTATAAAAGGTCATCTTCCTCTGCCTCCCAAGGCATCCCCCCAAGCACAATCTTCTCTCACTCTTTACCTCCTCAAGCTCTTGCAACTCCCTTTCCAGCACTCTTTCAAAACCCTTCTTTTCTCCCTGTAAGTATGTAAAATATGTCAATTTCAGTATGTAATGTCTTTTAAAAATTTCGATCTCAGTATGTAAAAACTATGTAATTATTAGTTTGCTGAGTGTAATCTCCTGTAAAATTTCTTCACTACATAAATCTATACTTGTTTTATAATGAATTGAGTTCTGTCTTGGTTCTTTTCCTCAGTCTTTATCTTAGTAACCAACAGGTGAACAGTAACTGTATCAGGAATAACCAAAATCATATAAGACCTGTGCTGGCTAAGTAAGAAGGATATAGACCCAAAGTCTTACGCATAAGCGGGGGCACTGATTGAAGGTGAGATCCTGAACAAGTGAAGCTCACTGGAAAATAAATAAGAAAAGAAAGCAGAGTAAAAAAAAAAGAAGTTAAAATTACAATATCATTATATTTACATGCAACATTATATTACTATAGTGATCCACTTAATTTTTTTAACTCACTACTACTATATTTTTTTTTACTGTCTACTATCTATTTACTTTTGTTATTACATCATATAATATATATATATATATATATATACACCTTATTTTCCTTAAACGCAACCAATGCAAATATGTTCCAACTTTATACTTTTGTGCTTTATAATTTTTTTAATGAAGTAATAAATTCATTATTTTATCATTGCACTGACTTTGTGTCAATACAATAATTTTAATTAAAACAATTATATGGATTTACATCGATTAAAATAGAAAAAAACATAAAATGACTTAAAGAAGTTCTCATAAGCTCAGTAGAGTAGTATTGTATTGCTTGAAATTTTTGGTCAGTACTAGCTCACGTAACAATTTTAATCAAAATATAAATCTAAAAAATTCATCTCAGAACATACACGATGGAGATACTTAATACATGTAATAAGAAGGATGAACAAATCGACTTGTGATAACTTGTTATTTTCTACTTCAAATTCGGTCAAGCGATCGTGGCATCTGATAACGAATTATGTATAACAGCTGCAACAACAAAAGGGGCCTCACCCTCCTTGATCAGAAGTTCATCAAGATTGTCTCCTTCGATACACCATCAGCCACAAGTTGCGATGTAACATCCTATCACATGCAAGAAACATCATCCATATGCACAGCTCCGATCTTAGTTTTGTATCGAAAACTAAAATAAGTTTTGGCATTCACAAAGGAGTTTTTGTTTCAAAGATCATATCCCCGTCGTATATCATAGCATCAATAATCGACAAAGTCTACACAAATCTAGCAATGGCATCTGTTTCGCTTTGATCCTAGTACACATAGAGAGTATAAAAACATGTAGATTGATTCGAAGAATAAAGATATAAATACATTCGTTTCTTTTCTAATAACTTGAGCTTTTAACACGAGTGGTTACTCGATCATTTTCGAAATCTGCCTACAATAATAATATTATCATCATTTCTATGTGTCATGGTTGGTCCAGTCAAATGAATATCTCGAGGAATACAAAGGATATAAGTATATAGACAACTCCATTTTTGAACTCCTCGAGTTTTGAAAAAAGAAATTAGCTAATCGACTTTGACAGATCTAGTTATAAATCAAAATCCCCCGAGCATCTATTCAAGCAATTCAAAATGGACAGCAGAGGCTGTTGTTCCTATGGAATAAAATGCAAGAAATTAAGCGACTTCAGGATCAACAGTCCCAACTATTTGGTGCCACCGACGAGGAAGCAAACAGCCACTTTAGGCCCTATTGAGGCCAAGCAGCTACATTAGACAGGTAGAGAACATGTACTTATCGACATTTGTGTTTCACAAAGTTTATGATGATCCAACAATTGAAATGATTGAGGAAACCAAGCAGCTACCAACTGATTGGTGCCAACATTACGAATAGAAACTATAAAATTCAAGGTACGGGCACAGCTAGAAATCAATCGAGCAAATTCCAAAACTACGGGATGAGCAGATTAAAATTGCATGGGCTCGAACAATTTCTTAAGATAACTTACAAATGGCTGCAATAATGTCTGCGAGAAAACATACCTCAGCCATTTGTTTGTGCCCACAAAGCACAGCACCAATTGATGAAGGATTTAGTATATCTTTAGCTCTTGAAAAAGCCGCCTGCAATGTCGTGAAAACATATTTGACGGAAAGTAGAGTTTATAAAGAAAAAAAAATAATTGATTAGAAGAGTTACCTGTACATATCCTCTTTCGCCACTCCATCTTTCATCGGGTTGCGACAAAACAGGTATTATTTTGATTCCAGTTGATTCCCAATCCTCGAACCTCTCCTAAACAGAATCGTATTCAATTCCTTCAATAAGTTTAACGATATTAAGATCTATAATCATGGTTGAATGATGGACTCATATCTGAGACCTGATATGCCATTCTCTTAAGGTTTCTAGCTCCATAGTAAAGTCTCACATCTTGTCTTTCAGTGGCACCAAAACCTGACTCGATGAGTGAACGAATGGGACTGTCACGGCCATTCAAATATGATAAAGACATTAACAAACAATACAAACTCGCCAACAACTAATTTAAAAATGTAGTATAGTAGAGAATTTGTGCCTAGGTATGAAAGTAACAAACATCAACTATATGGATCTCATCAGGCCGTCAATGATCATACCTAAGTATTAAGTAAAGAACATCAACTACTTCAGTACAATAGATATTTGAGTCAGCTTGATGGATCTCATGAGGCCATTGAGCCATATGCAGTGCAATATACAACTCAAATTAGTTCAATTTCGGTAGCATTTGCCACTGCTATACAACATCAACAACCTCTTTATCCCACTAAGTACAGTCCACTATATGGATCTTCCTATGTCATTGGACTTGATCCCATATTATATCCTCATCTATATTTAAATGAATTTTATTTTGCTTTATCGTTGCTAACCAACTCTTTCATTGGTCACCCTCTTCCTCGATCAATCGCATATAGCCTAATGGAGCATTTGCTGTTTTGCCACTACTATATATTCACTAAAACAGTTTTTTAAAAAAATGATTGAAGTGCAGAGAAAAAGACCGTACGGGAAAATACAAATACACATAAATTTTTCATCCTATTTCAATCAAATTACAAAGAAGGAGAGTCTTAGCGCAAATTGCGAAAACATCCTCTTACAAAATGCAAGATAACGCTGCATATAATAGACTCAATGTGATCCGACTCTTCTACCAGATCCACACTAACATAAACTTCGTGCACCGGGCAACCCTTTTAGCCGACTCCATCTAATGGGATAAGACTTATGGTTGATTTCAATCAAATTGCACGGTGTGAAAGGGAAAATACTAATACGACCAAAGAAAAAGAAACTCTTTTATGCGAAAGAAATATGTACAGCCAAAGGATTTTCAAGCAAAAAAGTTGGCATCTTGAGGAAAGTTCCAAAGTAAAAGGAACTTATACATGGAAACAAGAGCAGAACCCTACCTGATTCCAGATCCGGTGGCGAATATGAGGACGGTGGGGAAGGCATCGGGAGGCGAGATGCGGCCTACCGGAAATCCCTTGCCCATAACCACACTCAGCTCGACGACGTCCCCTCGCCCAAGCCCGCACAGAAGGTCGACGGTGGAGCCGGGGAACCTCTTGACGAGAAATTGGAACTCGCCGCGGGAGGAGGCGAAGGATGGCGGGGAGGCGATGGCGAGAAAGGCGGGCTTTTCGGCCTCAGGGACGCGGAGCTGGAGGTACTGGCCCGGGGCGGTGAAAGATGCGGCGAGATCGGGAGCCTCTGAGACGTCCACGGCGACGTGGAACAGGGAGGCGTCCGCGTCCGCGGGGGCGACGAGGCTGAGGGGCGCCTGCGTCCAGGTCGCAGCGTCCTGTCTGACGGCGGCGGCAACGACGGCAGTGAGGGCGCGGCGGGCGAGGCCGAGGGAGGGGGGGAGACAGCTTCTCCGGAAGCGGGTCAGGAGAGACATGGGCTGACGGAGGAGAGGAGGCGACGGAGAACAAGTCGCGAGCGAAGTGGCCATTTTTAGGGATTATAGAGTTGTCTTCGCCGCCGGCCGAGAGATTTGGAGTGCAGGTGGAAAACTTCGAGAAACTTTCTCCTTTTAGATTTTTTTCCCCTTTTCTAGAAAGAAATATTTTTTTGAGACTTCGATAAAGATATATTTTTTTCGGTGGCCATTATTTTTTCTAATATTTTTTTATAATCTTATTATCTGAATAATAAATAATAACATTTAGAAAAAAAATATATTTGATTATTAAAATCTTTTTATTATAATTTCGTCAATATACAAAAAATATTATTTCTAGAAAAATTATTATAACACTATGTTATTTGGAAGTTTCTTATTTGTGTTATACTCATTTTTATTTCTATTAATAATTATATGATTTGGCAAGGCTAAATTTTTAGCCAAATCTTTATAAGTTTTGAAAAAATCCACTGCTCTCCATTTATACTATGAAATTTAGATCTAACATCAAAGATATATTAATTTTAATTTAAAATGATTAAACATTTTAAAGTCCACCAATACGTTTAGATAAAATTAGCTAAACGGGCCTAGAAATCTTATGAATTTATTGGTTGGGTTGTTTAGTGAGTAAATTATTTTTAGACCTTTAAATAAATTTGTGATAATTTTATCAAACTAATTGATTGAAGTCTGAAATAGATTTAACGGAGCTATAAATTAAAATTTACTTGAGCTAAAGGGCTAACAAAATTTTAAGTAGAAATAAAAGAAAAATCCTGATTTGATTAGGGTTGCGAATGAGCCAAGTAACTCATGAGCTGTTTGAGATCAGCCTAGTCAAAACTCTACTCGAATTTGAAGTCAACTGAACTCAAGCCAGCTCGATTAAAAATCAAGCCGAGTTGAAGTCTAATTATTATTGACTAAGTGATTTATCGAGCCAAACGAGCTGATAATATATATATTTGTATATATTTTATAGTATATAATATATACTATATTAATTTATTTATTTAAAAAATAAATCAAGCTAATATCGAGCTTGAGCTTGAGAATGAGCTCAACTCTAGAGGAGCTCGAGCTTGGAGCACACTAAATCGAGTCGAGATCTTAGATTTGATAATCATTAGAATGTCCTTTCAATCATTGTAGAATTGCCACCTAAGGGGTGGGCTCCTGAGTTAAAGCCCGGGTGCTCTTATACTAGCCCTGTCTTGCTCCTATGAGGTGGCTTTTGATTTTTTTCTTAAAAATTGAAATTGGAATGAGAATCATAGTATTATAGAATAGGAATGAGTATAAATATGAATATCATTTTTAAAAATAATGTTTGGTTAGTTTAATATTTTCTATTAGAATAAATTATTTTTTTATCTTTAGAGTAAAATATAAAATAAAATAAGAAAAAAAATTAGATGTGAAAAAAAGTTGAATGTGGAAAAAAATAAGATGAAAAAGAAAATATGAAGAGAAAGAAAATGTGATGAAAAAAAATCCAAACTCCTATCAAATGCCACCTTAATAGCATAAATTGATAATAATAATTTCTTGAAACTTACATAGGTTTGTAAAAAACTTAGAGACGAATGCATGTAAATTCATGTGATTAATTTTTGATAAGAAGGAGAACTTAAAATATGCTATATATTTTTGTGACAAAATTAGGGTTTACGGGCTAAACCCGTTCTTACTTTTTCATCTCGTCGCTAGCGATTGCGTGATCCCTCCTCCTCGAGAGCAACCCGATCTCTCACTTACCACTCGACCCCCAGTCATCTCTCCCGTCCAACTTAATCGTGATTTATTTCTTCTGGACATCTATGGGTTGGACCCAGGAGGCCGCTAAGGTGACCGTTCCACTTTTTGCATCGATCTCTCACTTTGTACGGTTTCGGGCGGTTCTCCTGTGTCCGATCTCGTCGCCCTTACATCTGATCCGCAGACGATGATGGTGAAGAAGCAAAAGCGCCATCGCAAAGTGGTGCGCTTCTACTCCGCGTGCTTCGGTTTCCGAGAGTCTTATGGTTCTATGTGATGGCACCTTCATCCATCACCTCCTTCTCCACCGCCTCATCCCTATCAATGATGCTCTTGCTCGTCTTCTTGGAACTCGCATTATCCCCTTCACTACTAGGTTCGAGATGAGTTCCCTCTTTTTTATATTTCTCCTTTTTGTCCTTCCTGGCAAAAAAACACAACTTTGTTCATGTACATATATTTGGTTAATTCGAGCAGGCATTGTCCCAACCTTTCACATTGGGATGATGGGACCCACACTTAAGTAGTGGGTCCCACCACCTCATTGTGAGAAGTTAGGGCAGTACCTGTATAGATAGGGTGAAATTTACCCATATATTTTCTCTTGCAGATGCATTATTGGAGAGCTAAGAAGCCTCGGTGAATCCCATCGTGAAGCCCTCGAGGCTGCTCAGCAGCTCATGATAGCTAGGTTTGCCCTTTTGATATTCTTGCAAACATACTACATTAATAGAATAGGTTTCTTGTCTTTTGAGAATTCTACATATTGTGGTATCAGGTGCGACCATGAGAAGAGGATTAATGCCATGGACTGTATCGAGTCGGTTGTTGGAGAGGTGAACTCTGAGCATTTCTTTGTTGCCACTCAAGATGCAGATATGAGGAAAAAATTCCAGAAGGTGGTTCTGTATCTCCTTTTGCCACTTATTTAAGAACTTGCATAATGATTTTTGGACCTATGAAGTTACATGATGATGATAATTGATAGATTTCTTTGTTCTACGTTGATGCTAAAGAACACACTGATTAATATAAGGGTTGAACACCTGGATAAAAGTTGTCATATCCAGCTTGACTTGTAAATTGTAATTCATATTATTATGACTAGTTTGCGTTTTGATGAAGCTTAGAAAACTAATTTTGAGGTCCGAAACATGTTTTTAAAAGGCAGCCTAAAGCACAAAGCTTCTGCCAATGCGGGGTCTCACGGAAGGGTCTATTGTATGCAGGATAATTGCAAGAGGCTGTTTTTGAGATTCGAACTTGTGGGCAGCAATTTTACCGTTGCGTCAAGGCTCCCCTTCTTGAAAACATGCTTTTCTATGATTAAACTTTATTTCCATGTGAAGGCGCATCCTTTGTATATGAGTTTGTACAAGGTTCTTATATACAACTTCCAGACAAGCTTGACAAGAGAATAAATTTAAGCTTGCTAATATACTCAAAGTTGACCATGCTAACCCAGGCTTGTTAGAAGATCACTTCTATTCACCTCTACAGAGGTACATTCCATTAATTATAATTGTCTGCAATTGTCATATTAGTTCCTTTATACTATGAGATAGTGTCATTATTTTTTTTTAAAAAAAATGATTCTTCAAGTAAGATTTCCAATTATTCTGCTAATTGTTCATTTTAATATCTTTTTGCTTTACTGCTGGCATACAGATTCCTGGAGTTCCTGTGATGTATGGTCTTAGAAACTCTTTGTTCATTGAGCAACCTTCTTCTATGCAAAAACAATTTGTCAAATCTAGTGAGGAAAGGCGTCTGCATTTGCCTGAATCAGAAGATCTGAAAGTGCGTGATTTGAATCCCAGGGATAAAATATCAAACAATCCTGACCATGGTGATGCAGATGAAACACTCCTCAGAACTGCTAGTGATAAAAGAAATATGCTAGGCGTGTCACGGACTAGTCAATTAAAACGAAAGCGAGCAAAGGTTAGCTTTCTTATCATAAATGTTCTCATGAAACCAGTATCTAGGCAATTTTATCAGATGTTATTTCCATCCAGCAAATGAGAATAGTGCAGTTTCTCTTTGTTTGATAAAATTTCAATCAGGTTCCATGAGAACTCCCAATCTAAGAATAAGGTAGATGTTAACATTATTTTAGTAAATGGCCAAGCTACTTACAGGTGCCTATTTGTGCATGCTTGGTTACTGCTGTTAATGATAAATAAAGTTGATCGTTTCAAGAAGTGTATTGATGCTAATGTAACTAGATAGATTGAACTGGCTTTGTGGAATTGTCATTTACTTGTAACTGCAACTAATTTAATGGCTGTTTATATGGCAGGATTGGCTATAGGATGAGCAAAGTGGCAATTCCATTTTTTGTATTCCTTGTATGAATCTACGAGAAATGTTATTCATTTGTTAATATTATGTAACATATTCTAAATGTAAACAATTTGAAGTTGTTAAGATATGCCCTTTCAAATGCACTATAGTTCCTTACTCACCTAGAAGAGCTATATATCAAGATAAGAATCTCGATTGCCTTTATTTGCAAATGAGGAGTGTACTCAATCCGAACTTTGACCATGAATGGGATATCAAATAAAATTAATTGCTAATTCCAATAGAACAATCAAATTTATTCAAAAATGATTATTCTAAAGGAAAGATGACTATAAAACATCACATGACACTTAAAATTTTGATTATATGATTATTTTTTTTTTGAACTTTTTCTCACTAATTTTATCATATTTAGG
Source organism: Zingiber officinale (assembly GCF_018446385.1). Lineage (NCBI taxonomy): Eukaryota > Viridiplantae > Streptophyta > Magnoliopsida > Zingiberales > Zingiberaceae > Zingiber > Zingiber officinale. The sequence goes on from NC_055988.1 coordinate 82,051,183, forward strand.
CTTCTTTATACAACTAATCATGTGGTTGTACTAATTATTTTCAACAGGGCCCAAATCCACTCTCATGTAAGAAGAAAAACAAAACAATGATGCTTCTTTTGCGAAGAATCAGGTGAATATGGAGATACCTTTCTTTCATCTTTGTAACTCTTCAATTTTATCTTCTTTCTTCGCCGTTTCGGACTTATCTTTTTTGAGTAGGTTGGTAAACATAAGTAATAGCTCTTAGATAGAGAAATAATTTTTTTTCTCTATGCTTGATAGTATACTTGAAGTTGCAAAAACCTAAAATAGTGAAGTGTAAGTTATTCCTTTGTATCTTTCTCGTTTCGACCCAATAAGAACTATGATATCACCCCAAACATGCCTTTGGGGTCCCCCTGTGTCTAACATAGATTATATTCAATAAGTGGAATGCATTATCTGTCAGCTCTCCTGTTGAACAACAAGAGTTGGAGAAGCAGTCTCTTCTACGAAAACACTTAGGCTATCAGAATCTGGTAGCTGGAAGTTGCATGTGGTAAACATCACAGTGATAAGAAATAATTGAATGATTGCATCACAATATCCTAGTTTAACTTATTACCTATAAGGTGTAATCCAATGCTGAATTAGACCTTTTATTTCCTCTTTTTTACTTAGTAAATTAAATGTTCTTCAACTTAGAGTGTCTCAAAGCTAAACATGGGATAAATATGGGGGTTTTATGATTCTACACTGTCAAATGATTTGCAAATCAGCTTATCTTGCGAAAAATGACAAGAAAATGCTATAAGTTGATTAGCAACTCAATTTGGTATAAGATTTACAGGTGAAAACATACATTTTAGGATAACTAGAGACATGAAATGATCAATCTGTGGTGCACTAAACATTGAATCAATTTTTTATTTGCACAGAGTGAATTGATTTGCAAATCAACTAGCACTGTGGAAAATGACTGATATTGACACTAGAGGTGCAGCAAGGTAGCTAGATTTTGGTCAAAAATATGTTTTTGATATTTAAAAGCCTAAAATGTTCAACTTGGGAGCATTTTTGGGAGGATGGTAGCAGTTGATCCACCATTTCACTGTGACTGTTCTAATTACTATTTGTATGGATGCATTTACATGCACAATTTATGCAGTTGATCCAGAGTTTAAATTATTTTTTCTGCCATTCCTGCAGAATGGTGGCAATTCTGTTGGTGCTACGAAGAATAAAAGAACCAGAAAAAGAAAGAGAACTAAAGAGACAAACAATGTAGATGCATCTTGAAGCTAAATTACGGCTGAAACAAAATAGTTTCTGGCCATGAGGAAGAATAATAGAAGCGGAGAGCAACTGGACTTCACTCATAGCTGCTGCCTAAACTACAGTTTCGAGTCTCCCATCTATCTCACTTATTTACTAATATGGTATTCCCCTTGGCGATTCAGAACTCTGTTTGCCTGTTCTTCTCCGTGCTACTAGAAAGCGTTCATATTCATATTCGTGGAAGCTCATTAGCTCAGTTTTTGAGTTAGTAAAATATTTTGTTTCTCAATTGCTTTCTTGAACTTTTCTGGACTTCATGTTTAGTGTTAGATATGACTAATGCTTAAATGAGCGAACTTCTTTCAAGTTTATTTTTATGGTTTGTCGCCATGTCCTCTGTGAGAAGAGATTGATTAGCGATATCTGTTGAAACCAAAGGAAGGAGTACATGGCTAAAGCATACCGCACGGTGAGAAAGTGAATGGGAGAGAGATGTCAGGGGAGGTATAGTAATCTGCAGTCTGTTTGTGCTTCAATGGAAGTGGGGGTGAAGTTCTTTTGCTTATCACGTAACATAGTGCAACATGATCGCTATGGGAATTCGGCATGGTGGGAACAAGTAAGCTGTGTAGGGAGAAAGACATTGAGGTTTCAAATCTCATGGAAGAGTATGGATCGAGAGGGAAGGTATTAGAAAAGCACAAAACAGGTATGAATATTGAATCTTGCAATATCTTGTATGGAGTTTTACATGCTTGTGTATAAATTAAAATTTTAGTTGTTTTACACAATTGTTAAAATTTTAGTAGAGTCTATTAAATCTTCTTTGCTTAACAACTTTGTGGGCTTAATAATCAGTTATCATAACTTAACAAGTATAATAAAATTTATACATTAGCAAGAGTTGGAAGGTACAAGTAAATTTAATCAAAGAATAAAATATAATAAAGAGTCTTTATCAGATTTCTTTTTAATAATGAATAATAGATATTTATTTTTTAAGAAAAGTAGCCCATTGGAAAGTGATTTGTTCAGGCATTTGCAGCCTTCTCAATTGATTCTGCATCGGCTTCGGAATTTTCAGCAGCTGCCTTGGCTTTCTTTGCTTGGTAGTCTTCCACAGCAGCTTTGATTGCGTCCTCTGCCAACAAGCTGCACTGAAACTTCACCGGGGGAAGAAAAAGGTACTTGGCAATTTCTCTATAAACCATCAGCAGAAGAATTGTATGATTGTGAAAATACTAGATGAATAGAAGCAAGGGAACACAAAAAAAAATTCAATGGATGATAACTAATTAAAAAGACATTCCGATGCATCAAATTTTTACTAATCTGAAATGGTTTATTGTGTTGGAGCAGCGGGGCCGGTAAGAGGGGGTGAATTATATGCTTAAAAGAAAACAACACAAAATAACCATTCTTGTTCTTTCAACTCAGATTAGTAGCAACAATAATAATAAATTAAATTAACAACTAAAAAAATCAAACATGAGATTTACTTGGTTACAATTTAGGTGGTTGTTAATTCAAGGACAATGAAAGCACTAAAAGATCTCTTTCGTGTAGGCGGAGAAATCTCTTACAATCGTTAAACGTTCAGATAGTTGCTAAGAAAAAATACAGGAGTTGTTATCTATTTCCTACGTCCAGAGGTCTTTTTATAGCCCCTAGGAAACTTTATCCCAGGCTAGAAGGTGCCTCCAACACATTAGAAGGCACCTCCAGCGAGATGCCAAAAGGTAAAGCTTTATCCTTTGGCAACATCTACTTTCTGCTGGTCGAAGGCGCCTTCTAACCTATGGAAGACGCGTTCGCACTGTTCATTGAAGGCGTCTTCCACATAGAGGTGAGGAGGCGCCTTCAATTACCTTTGAAGGCGCCTCTAGCAGTACTTGCAGTCATCTTTTGCTCTTCTACTGTTCCGATTGCCTAAGTGATTTTGATCAACCAGACTAGGGTTCACCCGAACCCATTTGCAAACTTCGTTACAAAGCAAAAAATAATCCCTCATCTTTAATTTATACTTATTTCTCCTCCTTCGATCACATTAAACATTAGAAAAAAAACTTCGGCGTCCATAACAAAAATACTAAATGGTAACTATTTTGTAGAATTAACGGTCACGAATTTAATTTTTAAAATTAAACCTCGATTTTGAAGAAAATTATTTTAATAATTGTTTATCAGATTCAAAAATTCCTGAAAATTTTTGTCAACCTCAATAAGACAAGACGAGATCAGATAAGTATAAAAATTTAAGAAAGAAATACATCGTATTTGATAAGAAATAAATCTATTTCAGTATAAAGATTTAATTTCAAAAATGATTCTTTAAAACACATATTTTTAATTCTAAAAATTCTATTAATTTTTCTGGATGTGTCCAACACATTGTATAATGGCATAAAAATAGAATTTTCAAAATTTCTATTTTCTTGAATTTTTAATATTAAAAATATAATTTTTACAAAGTAATTAGTAATAATTCAGATAACATTCAAAAAATTTTGAAACTTTTTGTAAAAATAGAGTATATCATATTGGTTCATCACAGAAAGATAAAAGATTTAGAAAAATAGGTCATTTATTTTTAATATTCAAAATATCATTTTGGTTAATAAAATCATAGAAAATAATTCAACGGCTAACAAATTTTGAAAATATTTTCATAGTAATAAAAAAACATAATTAAACTGAAAAAATTGAGATTTTTCTCCCGATAGAAAATGAAAACATTTTTCTTAGAAAAATTAATTTCTAACTAATTTTAAACAACAAAAAATATATGACAACAAGATGCCTAAGAATTTAATTTAAGCATGACTTTGAGATCCAATATAAATTTTTATCTACTGGATTAATTAACAATATTGGTGGAATATGACTTCTAGAGATTCTTCTAACTTGACCCTATGGTTTCTAATGTACCAGCTGATTCTACCATAATTTCTAAATTTTAATTTTTCAAAATTGTTTGAATATGCACAGTCATTTTTTAATTTTTCGATTTCTATTTTTATTTTTTTGTTTTCTATCTATAAATTATCATACATTTCTAGGGAGGCATGATTTTGCTAAGTTTAATTTTAACTTAGCATTTTCTTTTTGTAGTTTTATTAAATCTTTAGAAAGCACCTTAATGAATCGAAACGACTTTTCAGAAGATAAAGTACGTACCTCACTTACCTAATGTTATGATGCTTCCCCTTCATTACTGTTTTCTTCTGAGAATCCTCCTCCTTCATCGATGCTCATCTCCGAGCTTCTTTCATCATCGTCTTTAGGTCATTATTCAGCTATTAGCACTATGTTATTGATCTCCTTGATCTCGGATTCCTCTAATGACGAAGCAATGCCCATCGAAGGGTCGAATTATTCTCTTCTTGACGCTTCGTGGTATTCTAAAAATTTTTCCCAAAGTTCTTTTGCACATGTATAGTCGTCGATTCTTTCGAGTTCCTGCATAAGTAGAACACTAAGTAGATGAAATATTGGCCATGAATTCATTTTTTGTTGTTTGCTCCATTGGTATTCCTCAAGTTCTTTTACATCTGTTGTTTTGGGTACTTTGAAATCATTTTCGATACTTAACATGATGTCGAAATCCGTCTTGAAGAAGATCTCCATTTGCGTTTTCAAAACTCGAACTCCCCCTCAAATATTGGCGAAAAGATGGTCGGTCCGGCTAGCGGTGTAAATGAACCAAGCCGCTCGCGAGCTATTCGAAGCTCGATTCGATAAAAGCTCGTTTGAGCTTGTTTAATGAAGCTCGTTAAGATAAACAAACCAAGCTCAAGCTTCACAATATTCGGCTCGTTAGCTCGTGAACACGTTCGTTAAGCTCATTAAGCAACTTTTAAATAAAAAAATAATAGTTTTGATATTGAATTTATAGATTTTACACTCTAATTATGAAAAATATAAACAAATATATTAAATTTATTTATTAGAATAAAATTATATATTTTAATAATATTTGATCCTGTCCGAATCGCCGAACCAAAGGACGCTGGGCACGTGGGGCGCTTCTAGTCGATGACGTAGGCCTCCGTCGGGTCACGCGAAGCTCCGGCGAACCTGCACAGAAGTCGGGCCGGAAAAGGTTCCCGGCGGCGACCCTCCGACGCTCAAGTCAGGCAAGCAAACAGTGTAAAAGGGTGGCTCCAGAGATGTTTCTTGCGCGTACCTGCAGCGAAGTAAGAGGCTCTATTTATAGAGCGAGGAGAGAACTAATGCACGTTCACCGAGGTGTAGACGTGTCAACAACCCATACTTCGGTATGCACTTGTCAGAGAGCTTACCTGACACCATACTGCTACAGTCCGAGCATGTCTTCGATGGGACAACAGGACACCCCGTTACCAGACTAGGAGTATGACGTAGCCATGCGAATTGACGGCTGTCAGAGGGTGTTCCCTTCCTTTACCCACCGCCCGGCTGGGACATCCGTCCGGCCGACCGGGCGAAGAACGGCGTCCGGACGGCCTTGATTCCCTGCGTCGGCCGGGCGGCACGTCCCTCCACTCGGTCATTATGTACTGTTTCATTGAGCGTCGGAACCCTGGTCCTTACCAGGGTGCCTTTTACTACCGGATGTCCCTTTCTTCCAAATCCGGTCGGCTCGTCCTTCTCCAGCGAGCCACTGGGCCCTTTGACCTCCCCGTGGTACCGGATTCTTACCACCGGATCACTTGCCTCCCCCTTGAGTCTAGTCGAAGGAGGCGAAGTCCGACTGACTGGACTGCCGATCTGACTGAGCAATGACCCTTGCCTTAGTCCGCTCGACCAGGCATAAGGATACTCATCCGTTCGGCAGTGTCTTGCCCGTGCCTTGTGCTTCTCTCGGAATCCATGTCCAATGCTCCCCCCCCCCCCACTATTTATCACGTGCACTGCGCACGATAAGGGGAGCTCATTAAATGCGGCCAGTATCCAGTTGACACGTGGCGATCGTGCGCTTGTCAGCGTATGGCGGTGGCGTCACTTCCGATGGGACAACCGCCGTTCGAAATGAACGGCTGGATGATGATTTGGGTATCTGTGACCTGGATCGGACGGTGGACAATAATGGCGGCCGTCCATATAAAGCTCCCGACCCATGTTCCTCGCCGCATTTCATCCTCCTCATTTCCAAACACCCTGCTGCTCCTTCTTTCGCTGGCAACCTTGTGCTCAGGCTTTCCGGCGACCACACGGCTTATTCTGACCATCTCCCTCGCTTGTAAGACCCTTTTTCTTACTCTCGACGTTTTCTTCTTTCTGTTATTCGTCCCCTTCAGTTGGTTTCCTTCCATTCTCTGCTTGAACCCTCCTTTTTTATCCCGCATTCTTGTCTTTCGATCATAACCAGCACCTCGCAGTCGGCCGGCGGCGCTCCGGATCTGTGGTATACGACCATGGAGAGCCGTTTTGACGAGGAAGACGCATTGCGTCTCGTTCTGACTTACGACCTGCCGACCGACCATCAAATAGTGCTAACCACGCCGGCCGATCGGCCTCATGAACCGCCGTCCGGCACTGTTCTTTTCTTCCGAGACCAATTCCTGGCCGGACTGCGTTTTCCACCCCCTAAGTTTTTCTTAGAAGTTTGCAACTATTTTCACATTCCGCTCGGCCAAGTGGTTCCTAACTCTATTAGGCTGCTGAGCGGAGTGATAGTTTTGTTCAAACTGAACGGCATCCCCTTAACCCCAAAAATTTTCCACTACTTCTACTATCCCAAGCAAGCCGAGTGGGGTACCTTTGTTTTCCAGTCTAGGATAGGCTTCGTCCTTTTTGATCATATGCCGAGCTCCAACAAACATTGGAAGGAGCATTTTTTCTATATACGTTTCCCCGAGCGGCCAACTTTCCGCACCAAGTGGCAGACAGCCATGCCCGCGCAACCGGAGCTCGGCAAGTTTAGAGGCGACGCGGACTATCTCTATGCAGCCGAACGACTAGTCGGTCAGCGCTATCATATTGACAAGATGCTCCTTCCGGGAGTAATGCATATATTCGGCTTGTCTTCTACCCCAGCCGATCTGCCCTGTAGCATGAGTAAGTTCCCTTATCTCCCCCTTTATTATGTTCTAACTGATTTATTTTCTGCTTCTGCAGCTGAAGTCATGTGGCGCGCCAAAGCTACCGAGAGGCTCAAATTGAAGGCCGCTCAGATTAAGGCGGTGACGAGCAAGGTGGCCGCCGAACGGGGCCTTGCTCCGGTTGATCCGGCCGGCGAAGAAGGTGCGGGGACACCAACTGTCCCTGAAGCTTCAGACGTCCCCGCTCCTCCTGATGAGGCCGCGGGCGGCATAGAACCTCCTACCGAAGCTGTGGTGGAGGACCGCTCGGCCGATGATGTGCCGCTACGCACTCGGAAACGTCGACGACCGGATTCCGCACCCGCCTCTACATTTGACGAGCCACAACCCGAGCGGGGCGCGGATGTACCGTGCTGTCCGGTAGGGTTTCCCTCGAGAGTACCCCGACCCCTCAGGGTTCTCCGAGGGCCAGCTCGGAGGTGCCGCCCTCCAGCCCTTCAAGAACTTTGTGACGTATCAGGCGTTTGGGCGAGCTTCCTTCTTCGTCCACCGGCAAGGCCGGTACTTCCCAGAGCGAGCCGAGCGGCCCGAATTTAATAAAGACCATTCTGCGCCTCCCCTCAGAGGCGTACATGGCTGCTGCTGATCGGCCAGTGGTCCCCGAGCAGCAGATTACTCTGACGGGCCCTCTTGCACAAGCTTGGATAGATGCTCGGCGTCGAATAGCCAAGATGACTCCCGGGCAGCTTGGTGACAGCAACCTACAACAGGCCACCGGGGTATGTTCTCCTTTTCTTGGTTAGCATATTCGAATTATGTTTTTAACCTGCGCACATTTGCTGGCAGAACTGGGTGGAGCAGATCGCTATTAGCGATCGATTGGCCGAACTGGAGGACGAGTTGAAAAAAGCTGCGGGGGGCAACGAGCAGTCGACGGCCGCTCTGGAGAAGGCCAAAAAACTACTGGACGCCGAACGGAAAAGGGCTAACGATTTGGCGAGCAAGGTCATCCGGCTTGAAGCGATGATCAAGCAACTAGATAAAGATATCAAGACGGCGACCACCCGGAAGCTCCAGGCCATCGATGATATGGACCGGATGAAGGTGGAGATCAGGGGGCTGGAGCAACGCATCAAAGACTTGGACGCCTTGCTGACCACCGAGAAGGACAGCCGCTCGGCGGATCTCCAAAGATTCGATGGAGACTTGAAAGAGCTCCAAGCCGCCAGTGACGCCGCTCACGCCACGCTCAAGGAATACAAAGAGGGGGAGTTGGCCCGCTCGGAAGAAGTGAGGAAGGCGTTCCTCCGCTCGGAAGACTTCGGAGAGAAGTTCACCGACAAGATATCCCTCACGTTCGAGGAGGCGATCAAGGCGGCGATGGGCTATCTGAAGACCAAAGGTCACCTGCCTGCCGAGCTGACCATCCCCCCCGAGGATCTAGCGAGCGTGATGGACACCATCCCCGACGCTCTTTTTGATTTTGATGTGTGAAGAGTGTTTTTATAAACTTTTTTGTATTCCCGCCGTTCGGCCCGGCTTATCTCTGTAATGAATTTTTTGGCTTGCATAATAGATAATCTTCTGTTCCTTTCACTTTTTATTTTAGCAAGAAATTTTTCCTTCTTTAAAACTCTTCCGCTCGGAACCTCGCTATGCCAGACATGACCTGTCTTTAATGTCTTTCATCATGCGACTGAGCAGCCGCTCAGCGCGCAGACGTCGCTTGTTTGCCTTCTCCATTCCGATTAACCATCTTTTGCTTCGCGCCTCACCTCAAAGAGGTTTTCGCTGGATTTTCGCATGCGAGCCGCTCGGACGTTTATAGACGCCGGCTCGTCTCTCGATATTTAACGTCGGAGCTCGACGGCGCGGATATTTATAGCCGGTCGGCGCGGCTCTCGATCTTTAACGACGGGGCTCGTCGGCCTTCCGCTCGGACGTTTATAGACGCCGGCTCGTCTCTCGATATTTAACGTCGGAGCTCGACGGCGCGGATATTTATAGCCGGTCGGCGCGGCTCTCGATCTTTAACGACGGGACTCGTCGGCCTTCCGCTCGGACGTTTATAGACGCCGGCTCGTCTCTCGATATTTAACGTCGGAGCTCGACGGCGCGGATATTTATAGCCGGTCGGCGCGGCTCTCGATCTTTAACGATGGGACTCGTCGGCCTTCCGCTCGGACGTTTATAGACGCCGGCTCGTCTCTCGATATCTAACGTCGGAGCTCGACGGCGCGGATATTTATAGTCGGTCGGCGCGGCTCTCGATTTTTAACGACAGGACTCGTCGGCCTTCCGCTCGGACGTTTATAGACGCCGGCTCGTCTCTCGATATTTAACGTCGGAGCTCGGCAGTATTATGGTCGTCGCGGCTCTCGATCTTTAACGACGGACTCGTCGACCTTCCGCTCGGACGTATAGACGCCGGCTCGTCTCGATATTTAACGTAGGAGCTCGACGGCGCGGATATTTATAGCGGTCGGCGCGGCTCTCGATTTTAACGACGGACTCGTCGGCCTTCCGCTTGGACGTTTATAGACGCGGCTCGTCTCTCGATATTTAACGTCGGAGCTCGACGGCGCGGATATTTATAGCCGGTCGGCGCGGCTCTCGATCTTTAACGACGGGACTCGTCGGCCTTCCGCTCGGACGTTTATAGACGCCGGCTCGTCTCTCGATATTTAACGTCGGAGCTCGACGGCGCGGATATTTATAGCCGGTCGGCGCGGCTCTCGATCTTTAACGACGGGACTCGTCGGCCTTCCGCTCGGACGTTTATAGACGCCGGCTCGTCTCTCGATATTTAACGTCGGAGCTCGACGGCGCGGATATTTATAGCCGGTCGGCGCGGCTCTCGATTTTTAACGACGGGACTCGTCGGCCTTCCGCTCGGACGTTTATAAACACCGGCTCGTCTCTCGATATTTAACGTCGGAGCTCGACGGCGCGGATATTTATAGCCGGTCGGCGCGGCTCTCGATTTTTAACAACGGGACTCGTCGGCCTTTCAAGGCTAACTCCTTACCAGGCCGAGCGGCCTTGGCCTTCGTATCATATCCAGCGCTAGAACAATATTTATGCCTGGCCGAACAGCACGGGTCATTCACTTACGAGTTTAAATATATAACCCTCCAGGCCGATCGGCTCGGGGGCCTCGTTATTTGAGCGCTTGGCTCGGATAATTTATATGCCCAGGCCGAACGGCAAGGGGTCTTCACGCAGTAAGCCGTTTGGCAGGGAATGCTCAATGCGTTTTCCTCTTTTTGCTTCCTGTATTACAAGTACATAGGCGACTAGCATATACACCAGAATAAATTACAATCGTGCACCTTTAATCCAGCTCGATAGGGCTGGAGATGATTTGCACTCCACGGTCGATCCAGCTGCCGCCTGTCCTCATCCTCCAAGTAGTAAGCGCCCGAGCGGAGTTTTTCAATAACCTTGAAGGGACCTACCCAAGGAGCTTCCAGCTTGCCGACGTCGCCGATAGGCTTGACTTTCTTCCAGACGAGATTGCCGACCTGGAATGATTTGGGGATTACTCGGCGGTTGTAGTTTTGCTTCATGCGCTGCCGGTATGCCATCAATCGCACGGACGCCCTAGCTCGCTCCTCTTCGACCAAATCCAGTTCCATGTTCCTCCGCTCGGCGTTCCCCTCATCATAGCTCTGGATCCGGACGGACTCAACGCCGACTTCAACCGGAATGACTGCCTCGCCGCCATACACCAAATGGAACGGTGTGGCGCCCGTCCCTTCCTTCGGCGTCGTTCGGATGGCCCACAAGACGCCCGACACTTCATCCGGCCAACTCCCTCCTAAATGGTCGAGCCGAGCGCGCAGAATACGAAGAATTTCCCGATTAGCTACTTCAGCTTGACCATTGCTCTGGGGATAGGCCACGGACGTGAAATGTTGCTCGATGCCGTAACTTTTGCACCAGTTCTCTAGCACCTTGCCTGTGAATTGCCGCCCATTGTCGGAAACCAATCGGCGGGGGATGCCGAACCGACAGATGATGTGTTGCCAGATGAATTTTTTGACCATTTGCTCGGTGATCTTCGCCAGCGGTTCGGCTTCCACCCACTTGGAAAAATAGTCGACCGCCACTAGCAAAAATTTCCTCTGCCCGGTCGCCATCGGAAACGGACCGACAATATCCATTCCCCATTGATCGAACGGGCATGAAATGGTGGATGCCTTCATTTCTTCGGCCGGTCGGTGGGAGAAGTTGTGATATTTCTGGCACGAAAGGCATGTAGATACTGTCCGAGCGGCGTCTGCTTGCAAAGTTGGCCAAAAATACCCGTCCAAGAGGATCTTCTTGGCTAACGAGCGTCCGCCCGGATGCCCCCCACATGATCCTTGATGCACTTCCTGGAGGATGTAAACCTAGTCCTCCGAGCTCACGCATTTCAACAACGGGCGCGAGAAAGCTTTCTTGTAAAGCTGATCGTCGATAAGTGTGAACCGACCGGCCCTCCTTCTTAGCAACCGGGCTTCACACGCATTGGATGGTGCGGCGCCCGAGCGGAGGAATTCTATGATGGGTGTCCGCCAATCGCTTGGAAATGTAAGGCCCTCCATTCGGTCGACGTGCGCTACCAACAGTACTTTTTCAATTGGCTGCTGAATGGTGACTGGCGTTATTGAGCTCGCGAGCTTGGCAGTTCATCGGCTGCTTGATTTTCTGCTCTGGGTATCTTATGGACAACAACTTCTTTAAAATCAGTTTTGAGCTTCTCAAAGGCTTCAGCGTAGAGCTTGAGCCGAGCGCTATTAATTTCGAAGGTGCCAGAGAGCTGCTGAGCAGCCAATTGCGAATCCGAGTGGAGGATTACCCGACCGGCTCCCACATGCCGGGCAGCCTGCAAGCCAGCTATGAGGGCCTCATACTCTGCCTCATTGTTGGTAGCTTTGTAATCCAGCCGAACGGATAAGTGCATCTTTTCTTCTTGAGGAGAGAGCAGCAATATTCCGATCCCGCTTCCGAGCCGAGTGGATGATCCATCTACATATATTCTCCACATAGCTTCCGGCTCCGACCTTTGCACCTCAGTCACAAAATCGGCCAAGGATTGAGCTTTGATAGCCGAGCGGGGTTGATATTGGATGTCAAATTCACTCAGCTCTGTCGTCCATTTGATGAGCCGTCCGGATGCCTCTGGATTCAGTAGCACACGTCCGAGCGGGTTATTGGTTTTGACAACGATTGTGTGCGCCAGGAAGTATGGGCGAAGGCGCCGAGCGGCGAGGACCAGAGCGAATGCTAGCTTTTCGAGCCCAGTGTAGCGAGATTCAGCGTCTTTTAAAATGTGATTAAGAAAATATACAGGCTCTTCTCCGCTTGACCTTACTAAAGCTGAGCCGATCGCATGCTCGGTTGAAGACAAATACATATAAAGTGGCTCACCCGCCGTCGGTTTGGCTAATACCGGGAGAGAGTTCAGATACATCTTCAAGTCTTCGAACGCCCGATCGCATTCTTCATCCCATTGAAACTTAGTGGCCTTGCGCAAAATTTTGAAGAAATGGAGGCTCCGGTCGGCGGTTTTGGAGATGAATCTGGACAGAGCGGTTATCCGACCGGTCAAACGCTGCACTTCCCTTGTATTTCTTGGCGGTGGCATATCTTGTAGAGCTTTCACCTTGCTGGGATTGGCTTCGATGCCCCGCTCGGTCACTATGTATCCCAAGAAGCGTCCTCCTTTCGCTCCGAACAGGCACTTCTGAGGATTCAGCTTGACTCCATACCTGCGCAGCGTTCGGAAGGTTTCTTCCATATCCTTGAAGAGGTCGGCCGCCCGGACGAACTTAATTAGAATGTCGTCCACATAAACTTCTAGGTTCCGCCCGATCTGCTATCTGAATACCTTATTCATCAAGCGTTGATATGTGGCTCCAGCATTCTTCAGTCCGAACGGCATCACATTATAGCAATAAGTGCCGTCGGCCGTCACGAAGCTGACTTTTTCTTGATCTTCACTGGCGAGCGACACTTGGTGATAGCCCTGGTAGGCGTCGAGCATGCAGATCAATTCGCAGCCGGCCGTAGAGTCCACCAGCTGATCTATCCGGGGCAGAGGATAAAAATCTTTCGGGCAAGCCTTGTTAAGATCCCGAAAATCTATGCACACTCTCCATTTGTTGCCCGGCTTGGAGACTAATACTACGTTCGCCAGCCAGCTCGGGAACTGCACCTCGCGTATATGACAGGCTTCCAGAAGCTTTTCCACCTCCGCCCGGATGATGGCATTCTGCTCGGTGCTGAAATCTCTTTTTCTTTGCTTGACCGGCCGAGCGTTCGATCGGACATGTAATTCGTGCTGCACGATGCTTGGCGAAATTCCGGGCAGCTCATGCGTCGACCAGACGAAGACATCATGATTTCTTCTGAGGCATTGGATCAGCTCCTCTTTCTGCTTCTCCCCCAGATCGGACGCAATAAAGGTTGTGGCCTCCGACCGGGTTGGATGAATCTGCACTTCCTCTTTTTCTTCATAAATTAAAGTGGGTGGCTTTTTGGTGATGGCGTTTACCTCGACCCGGGGCGTTTTCCGAGCAGAATTGGCCTCTGCTCGGACCATCTCGATGTAACATCGCCGAGCTGCTAGCTGGTCTCCTCGTACTTCTCCCACTTGGTCCTCTACGGGGAACTTGATCTTCTGATGAAAAGTTGAGACAACCGCCCGGAATTCGCTAAGCGCCGGTCGTCCCAAAATGACGTTGTAGGACGAGGGAGAGTCAACCACCACGAAGTTTATTGTTCTCGTCCTCCTGAGCGGCTCTTCTCCCAGCGAGGTAGCAAGCCGGATCTGGCCGACCGGCTGGACTTCGTTACCCCTGAACCCGTAGAGCGGAGTCATCATAGGTAGCAGCTCGGCTCGATCAATTTGCAGCTGATCGAACGCCCTCTTGAATATGATGTTGACTGAGCTCCCTGTGTCAACAAATACGCGGTGAATAGTGTAATTGGCTATTACCGCTTTGACGAGCAGAGCATCGTCGTGGGGTACTTCAACTCCTTCCAAGTCCCCGAGCCCGAAACTAATTTCGGGTCCTTCCGCTCGTTCTCGGCTACAGCCGACTGCATGAATCTGGAGCTGCCGGGCGCTTGCCTTTCTAGCTCGGTTGGAGTCTCCTCCGGTCGGCCCGCCAGCAATAACGTTGATCTCGCCTCGGGAAGTATTGCTTCTATTTTCTTCTTCCCGAACGGACGGTCGAGACCGTTCTCTGGACGCTCGGCGATTCTCTTGCCTTGGAGAACGATGCCGATCGGGATATTGTTGCCGTGGCCTGTCAGCTTGCGTCCGATCGGCTTCCTGAGTTCTCTGTCGCCTGTCGACTGAGGGAGACCGCCGTCCAGCATTCCGAGGTACAGGATGAGCCACGAAGGGAAGACTTCGACAATCCCTTGTGTTGTGCGTATCTGTGCGGTGGAAGGAGCAGAACATTGGGGTCCATCTCTTTTTTGGCTTGGGCCGAGCAGCGACTACCTCTTGCACATGTGACTTGACGTGGGGGGATCGGATTGCTTCAGCCCTTGGCCCTCTGGGCAGCTGCTGAGCGGTATGTTGTTTCCATTCGGACTGAGTAGGCCGCTCGGCTGGAGTTTCTTTTTTCCTGGCCGCCTGTGCTTCTTCCATGTTGATGTACTCGTTAGCCCGATGTAGCATGTGATCATAATCCCGGGGCGGCTTTCGGATGAGCGATCGGAAGAAATCTCCATCCACTAGGCCTTGTGTGAAGGCGTTCATCATGGTTTCCGAGGTGGCCGTTGGAATGTCCATCGCTACTTGGTTGAATCGCTGGATGTAAGCTCGAAGCGATTCCCGGGCCTCTTGCTTGATGGCGAACAGGCTCACGCTCGTTTTTTGATAGCGCCGACTGCTGGCGAAGTGGTGGAGGAAGGCCGTCCGGAAGTCCTTGAAGCTGGTGATGGATCCGTCCAGCAGCCTTCGGAACCACCGTTGAGCCGATCCCGAGAGAGTGGTGAGAAAAACTCGGCACTTTACTCCATCTGTGTATTGATGGAGGGTTGCCGTATTATCAAACTTACCCAGGTGATCGTCTGGGTCGGTTGTCCCATTATACTCGCCGATCGTCGGAGGCATGTAGTGCTTGGGCAAAGGGTCTCGTAAAATAGCCTCTGAAAATTGGCGATTGATCCGCTCGGGCGAGGCGTCCGCTCGGGGGGCTTTCCCCTTCCTGTCATCTCGTCTAGGCATTTCATCCGAAGAAGACCCCCTATCTCTGTGAGTTGGTACGGCTTCAGGGGTGCGGAACAGGGCCCGATGAAATGCGACGGTGGCAGGTGGTGCTTCCGCTCGGCCACCAGATGCTGATGTTGCTTGCTGCTCCGGCCGCTCGGATGCTGCTTTCTGTTTTTGTTCTACGAGCTTGGTGGCCCTTGTCTCGATCAGAGCGTCGAGTTCCTCGTTTGAAAGCGTCACCATGTGTTGTCGTCCAGCTTCGTTCATTGTTTCCGATCGGATGCAGGAGCGTTCCCACAGACGGCGCCAAATTGATCCTGTCCGAATCGCCGAACCAAAGGACGCTGGGCACGTGGGGCGCTTCTAGTCGATGATGTAGGCCTCCGTCGGGTCACGCGAAGCTCCGGCGAACCTGCACAGAAGTCGGGCCGGGAAAGGTTCCCGGCGGCGACCCTCCGATGCTCAAGTCAGGCAAGCAAACAGTGTAAAAGGGTGGCTCCAGAGATGTTTCTTGCGCGTACCTGCGGCGAAGTAAGAGGCTCTATTTATAGAGCGAGGAGAGAACTAATGCACGTTCACCGAGGTATAGACGTGTCAGCAACCCATACTTCGGTATGCACTTGTCAGAGAGCTTACCTGACACCATACTGCTACAGTCCGAGCATGTCTTCTATGGGACAACAGGACACCCCGTTACCAGACTAGGAGTATGACGTAGCCATGCGAATTGACGGCTGTCAGAGGGTGTTCCCTTCCTTTACCCACCGCCCGGCTGGGACATCCGTCCGGCCGACCGGGCGAAGAACGGCGTCCGGACGGCCTTGATTCCCTGCGTCGGCCGGGCGGCACGTCCCTCCACTCGGTCATTATGTACTGTTTCATTGAGCGTCGGAACCCTGGTCCTTACCAGGGTGCCTTTTACTACCGGATGTCCCTTTCTTCCAAATCCGATTGGCTTGTCCTTCTCCGGCGAGCCACTGGGCCCTTTGACCTCCCCGTGGCGTTGACCCCTCGTTATGGGGTACCGGATTCTTACCACCGGATCAATATTATTATAATTTTCTCTAAATATATAATTTAGTTTTTAATGAATATTTAAATTTATGATTTATATTTATTAAGCTCGTTTAGGCTCGATAAAAGCTCGAATAAGCTCGTGAGCCATGAATATATTCGTTAAATAAAGCTTGAGCTCGACTCGATTATAAACGAGCCAAGCTCAAACATTCAAGAGTTCGGCTCGGCTCGGCTCGATTACGCCCCTAGGTCCGGTCATCGTTTCAGTGCTTTAGTCGGTGGTTAGTCCTTCTGAGGCGATTGGGCTCTGATACCACTTAATTACATTATCAATCTTAATCCGTCGAGGCATTGGTAATCGATGAGCCGCCCCAGAGCGTAGCGCAGACGGTGGGCGCATAATATATTTGGCGTAATGGCCAGGGGTTAATTCTCAACTGATGACCGGGGTTTACCCCACCATACATCTATGGCATGTGTACTTGTATTTACCTCCCTCCATATCCGTGAGATCAGTACTAGGTGCCGCTAAGGTCGCACATCTATTTTTTTTGGTAATCTATGAGTCGTCCACAGATAATTTTTATTAATTTTCGGTAATTTATCAAAAGACATACTTAGATTTTTTTAATTTATCAGTGGGGTTCGGTCCGATTGAACTAATTTTATGTCAAAACCTATTAATGAAGCTAGAAATGTCCGATTGGACCTTTTTCAGGACCTACGAATTTCAAATGGTATTATCCATTGCTTAGTTCGGCTTCTCCAGAGGTGTTATCATACGCACATTAAGCTAAATTGTGAATAATATAAAAATATCAAATTTCTCATGTAAGAGTCTAACTAAAATAGTTAAACTATCACATCATTTACATTTTAGCTTAATCAACAAAGTAATAACTTCTATAAACTAAATCTCCTTTTTAGCGTTCAAGCTCTCCACCTATTCTAAACTTTAATTAAATTCAAAAATATATATTAATGCATTACGAACTTTTTTTTAAAAAAAAATATTTCCATTATTGTATATTATCTTTTTAGTTTTTATCCAGGTTAAAAAAGCAAATATTACAATTTTTTTTATGTTTTAACTTAATTATGAAATCTAGTATTCTTCTTTTTGTGAGGACTATTCTTTAAACATTCCAAACTATAATTAAATCTGAAAAAATATATACAATTTTATCCTTCTGATAATATTCAAAATTTTATGTTTTTTATATTTGCTAATAAGAACTATTTATGATCATTGTCAATATTTCTCATTAATTATATTTAAATGTAATAGGATTTTCTAAAATAATGGATAAGCCAAATTAAAGGTGGAAACAAAAGAACAAAAACTTAAAAGACCATGTTGGACCTGATATAATTCATATTAAGTCTGAAATGGTTACAATCTGATATTTCTAGGTCGATCAGTGGATTTCGTTCAAAATCCATTGATCATCCTAGAAACCTCAGATTGTAACTATTTTAGGTCTTGTAAATTTCTAAATTTGCAAGGAGTGTAAATGTGCTCTCCATTACTATTTTTTACTTTTCTATAGGTGGTCCAGAGGTTTTGAAAAAAAAATAAATTCTCTTTTTTATTTTTCTTTTTTTTTCCCCTCAGACCTGTTATGGGAGATTAGACTCACATTGGCCTTGATATGGGGAGATATCAAGCCTAACATAAAGGGAAAAGAAAATTATTTTTTTCAAAACCTCTGGACAACTTGTAGAAAAGTCATAAATATTAATAGAGAGAATATTTGGACTTCTTGCAATTTTAGAAATTTACAGGACCTAAAATGGTTACAATCTAAAGTTTCTAGGTCTATAAGTAGATTTTAGCCAAAACTCACTAATTGACTTAGAGACCTTAGATTGCAACCATTTCAGGTCATGTGGATTTCTAAAATTACAATGAATCCAAATATACTCTCCATTGTTATTTTCAACTTTTCTAGGGGTGATCTAGAGGTTTTGAAAAAAAATAAATTTTTTCTTCTTTTTCTCCTGATGCCTCTTATCGGAGATTAGACCCACATTGGGTCTAATACCTCCCTATATCAGGCCCACATTGGGCCTGATATGGGGAGATATCAAGTCCAAAACAGAAAAAAGAAAAATAGAGAGAATTTAGGGTGTGTTTGGTTTACACATGTTTCATTTCCATTTTCTGGAAAACACGCATTTTCTAGAAAATAGAAAATGACTTTTTGTCATTCTCTATTTTCAAAAAAATGTTATCTATTTTTTTAGAAAATAGACATGGAAAATGTAAACCAAACATCATTTTTCAGAAACGCGCGTTTTTCAAAAAATGAAAATGAAAAACGTGCAAACCAAACACATCCTTAGTTTTTTCAAAACCTCTGGTCCACCATTTGAAAAGTCGAAAAAACAACAATGAAGAACATTTTTAGACTCCTTACAATTTTAGAACCCCACGGGACTTGAAATGATTACAATCTGAGGTCTTTAGGTCGATCAGTGGATTTTGATCAAAACTCACTTATCGACTTAGAGACCTCAAATTGTGACCATTTTAGGTTCTATGAATTTCTAAAATTGCAAGGACTCCTAATATGCTCTCCATTATTATTTTTGACTTTCCTAGTGAGGACAGATCCTCTGGTCCGTAATTTACGGATCAAGAGATGGTCCATTATTGTAGACCCTTGATTTGGATGGGCCCTACCAACTTAAAGGTGAGCTCCATCCAAATCAATGGTCCTCATACAGTGAACCATCCTCTGGTCCGCAAATTGCGGATCAGAGGATCCCTACTGTTTCCTAGTGGTGCTTCAAAAGTTTTGAAAAAAAATCTTTTTTTTTTAAATTTTTTTTTCTCAACCCTATTATGGAAGATCAGGTCCACGTTGGGCTTGATATCTCCCCATATCAAGAACACATTGGACCTGATATGGAGAGAATCAGGCTCAACGTGGACTTAATCTCCCAAAAGAAAAAAAAACAAAGAATTTTTGCTTGATCGCGTAGTATTTGAAACATAGAGTTAGACATTGAGATCCCAAGAGTTTTGCAAAGTCACTTCGACATGATGATGTGCTAAGATTACAATACTGCTTTTGTATCATAATGAAATTGTAAAAGAAATACTTTATTCTCTAACATAATCAAGAAAATTGATAACAAACCTTGTCTGTTGTTTTCCCTGATAAACTCTTTTGCTCTGTCAAGCTCAAACGATATGTTCTGTTGCAGAACAAGTTCCCTCTCTTGAAGCATTTCCAGAGTCTGAAATAGAGGGAAGTCACCGATGGGTCAGTGGATAAAATTGATATACATATTTTTGGGCATGATTAATATATTCTAGGAAATAGTTTAGCAGCATAAAGTATCTAAAACTTGTTGAAAGTATCATTCAAGTTATCAACCGCTTGGAGATATCTGTGATGCAACAATTGATCTAGCAAGTGGTCATAGGAACAATTGATAGATAGAAGAATCAAAGTTAAGAAATTGGCAACCTTTTTCCTTCCTGCCTCTAGTCCCACTTGATCTATCCATCACATCCGGAAAACCCCATCTCTTAAAGGTTCAAAGATTTATTCTATTCTAGGCATTAATTGGGAAAATTATCCATTTTCAAAGCTACTAAATCAGGTTTATAGTTTATATATGGTTGTAACTTGTAAATAATTTATGATCGGCTAAAAAAGGTGAGGAATAAGAAACGACTTCATAAAACAAAATAGAAAAGAAACAAAGGGATGATCACTTCTCCAAGATGTCAAACAGAGAAAAAGTGAACAAACTCCGGGATAGAGCCATCTACAGGACAAACGATACTGCATACCTATGTTAATATAGAATCTCTACAGGATTTGAGATTGAAGAAAAAAACCTTCAGTGGTAAATAGAAGAATCCCTAATGTACTTGGTCTATCAAAATCTTCCTTGCAATGTTACATTAAGGATAGCTCAATATTGTTAGCCAAATTTCTTTTTTGTTAGAACTACCATGATGCCAACATTCACACCGGAATAACTGAAACCTCTGATTTTTTATTTCTATTGGGAGATCAGGCCCACGTTGTGCCTGATACCTCCCCATATCAGGCTCACGTTGAGCCGAATATAGGGAGATATCTGGCCCACATTGGGCCTAATATGGGGAGATATCAATGTTGGATTGAGACCGCGCTAGAGGGGGGGTGAATAGTGCTCGTGGCTTTCACACGTTTCGTAATCGATAATTAAACCAGTAAAGCAACGGAAATGAAATAAAGACAAGACACAAGCACAAGGGACACCAAGATTTACTTGGTTCGGAGCCTTGGGCGACTCCTACTCCAAGGCTCGCGATCGTTGATTGCTTTCGGTGGGCAACAACTATAATCTCGGAAATCTTTTACAAGCAAGTATAATTATAGTAGTAAAAGTATATCAACGACACGAAAAATGGAAGATTCTGAGCTCCGGGTTGTCAGCGTCAAGTCATAGCTTCGTTGGAACTTCTCGTTAGCAGCTCATTGCAGAAAGATCGCTTGTCAATTGATGATCTGGACTGCTGCTCGAACCCTCCTTAAATAGCCTGCTTGAGGCACCTCCAAGCCTGTCTGAGGCGCCTCAAACATGAAATTATATCTCGGATCCTACGTTGCGATAAGCCTTTGCGTCGCTGTTGTTTATCCGCCTTGAGGCGCCTCTATCACACTCCAAGGCGCCTCCAAATCCCATGGTCTGCCTCCAACTCCTTTTACGCAACCAACTCACATTACACCCGAGGCGCCTCCAAGCTCCATGGAGGCGCCTCGGATACTGTTCATCTGAGGTAAACTTTGTGTTTTAGTACCTGCAAGATACATTAGTCCCAAAATACTCTGCAACACAAAGTTAACACATAATAAACATAATAAAAAGAGTATTTGATAGTCTCTAGACTGTCCGGTTCTGACTGGAAATCCGAGGTCGAACCGACGCCTACTGTTCCCTCTTCCGGGGAACGCGTCCTTACCTACTCCACTCAGGAGAGTTTACCTTTTGCCAGTTCGGTTCTCCAGACCGACTGGACTTTTGCTCGGCGCTCGAGTCTTCCGATCTTCATGCTGGACGTCCGGTCCACGACCCATCCAGTCTTTCACCCGGTTCGCGACATCAGGATTTCAACCTAGGGTTAGCGCCCCCTAGGATTTTTGCCCGAAGACCTCGACCCGCCAAGGCTTTCCGCATAGGGCTACTGTTAGGACCAAAAGTAGCTAGAGGGGGGGTGAATAGCTCGTCGCGTGCTCGTTGCTCGGTGTTGCTTGTTTCTTCAAGAATGCGCAGCGGAAAATACATAAACAAACACAAACACTAACACTAGGATTTTACTTGGTATCCACCTCACAAGAGGTGACTAATCCAAGGATCCACACCAACGCACACACCCTCCACTATGAATAACACTCCTTTATGGTAACTACCAAAGGCGGAGAAGCCCTACAACACTCTCAATACAAGAAGAAGAAAGGGAAATACAAGTTAAGCAAAAGCTTACAAGATGTGCAGTAAAAACCCTAACCCTAACTTCTTCCTCTTGCAATAGATCCGCCTCTTGACTTGGAAAGCCTCCAAGAACCTTCAAGAACTGGCGATCACGTGCTTGTAGAGAGCTGTGGAGGAGCTGGAATGAATCTGAGAAGAGCTCGTAAAGAGATGTACCGAAGACCACGCTCGCCTACGGCTTTAAACCCGACGCAACGGTCGGATCCCGATCGATTCGAATGTTTCGAATCGATCGGGAGGTTTCTGAATCGACCACGGATCGATTCCCGCGAGCAGAAGCGCGCTGGATCGATCCACGGATCGATCCGGCGCTATCACGCGAAGCGAACGACGTTCCGATCGGTAGCCACCTGAATCGATCCACGGATCGATCCGGTGCTTATCATCGATCCAAGCTGATCGATCGATCCGCGGATCGATCCACGGATCGATCCAAAGACTTGGATTTTGCCCAAAACCAAGTCCCAAACCTCCCTAACCAACATCCGGTCAACCTTGACCTGTTGGTACATCATGCCTCGCATCTGGTCACTCCCTTGACCTGCCAGGACTCCCCACCAAGTGTCCGGTCAATCCCTTTGACCCACTTGGACTTTTACTCGTCGTGCCAAGTATCCGGTCACTCCATTGACCTACTTGGACTTCCACCAGATGTCTGGTCAACCTTGACCCATCTGGACTTCCTTCCTTGCCAAGTATCCAGTCAATCCTTTGACCTACTTGGACTTCCCAACACCAGATGTCCGATCATCCTTGATCCATCTGAATTTCCTTCCTTGCCAAGTATCCAGTCAATCCTTTGACCTACTTGGACTTCCCAACACCAGATGTCCGATCATCCTTGATCCATCTGGATTTCCTTCCTTGCCTGGCTTCACTCACCAGGACTTTTCACCTAGCTTCACTCACTAGGGTTTTCCATCTGCCTAGCTTCACTCACTAGGACTTTCCATCTGCCTAGCTTCACTCACTAGGACTTTCACCTGGCTTCACTCACCAGGATTTTCACCTGGCTTCACTCACCAGGATTTCCTTCTGCCTAGCTTCACTCACTAGGACTTTCGCCTGGCTTCACTCACCAGGATTTCCTTCTGCCTAGCTTCACTCACTAGGACTTTCCAGTCAAGTATCCAGTCACTCCCTTGACCTACTTGACTCTTCTTCAATCAATATCTTATTGTCAAACATCTAAACCCTAACCAAGACTCAGCTTGGTTAACCAGGTCACCCTTGACCTGAGGGATATTGCACCAACAATCTCCCCCTTTTTGATGTTTGACAATACCACAATAACACTTACAATCCCACATGTAAGTTAGGCTAATCCTATAGCCTTCTTCTTCATGCCACTAGGTAATGAACCCATAAATTAAGCTTTTCATTCTCCCCCTAAGAGGGCAAACTCCCTCTAGGTAATGAAAACCTAACTTACTTCCTTTCATTCTCCCCCTATTGGCACACATCAACCCCCTACTAATAAAACACATCAACCCGTCTTTGGACACACATCAACCTATGCTCCAATTTTGGGCACACTTCAACAAATCCATTTGTTGAAGACTCTCCCCCTGAAGAGTTGCTCATCGTGATCACAATTTCACTCATTGTGATCAACTCAATATTGAAGGTCCCATACCCTTCATTATCCTTAAACTTCTCCCTCAATGTTGATAAATACCCAACCTTGAGCATTTTCAACCACTTGAGTTGTCACTTGAAATGATGAGGATATCCACTCCCCATTTATCCCCATTTCAAGTTTAAATGCTCAACCATGAGCATTTTCTTTAAAGAAGGTTAACCACCTTCCAAGGTTCATGAAAAATAATTTTCATGCCTTTAAAGAGTCCCTCCCCCTAAAGACATGGTGGTAACTTCTGTCATTGCACCAACAATGACTTGGAATCCCTAAACCTTTAGGAAACCCAGATTTAGAAGTTTTGAGGTTCAAATGTTTAAAATTTGACACAAACCTCGACCTAAACTTCAATGAAGTCTTCCTTAACCATTCCATCCTTGTTTTCAACACGAAAACACCCTTTTTATGTATACAAATGTATTTTAAGGGTTTGGAATAGTTACATAGACTAACCATGGTTCAAAGATGCTGAAGTCAGGCCTTCCCAGCCAAAATCAGCAACTTGGATCGATTGAAGTTGGGTTCCAATCGATTGAACCTTTATGAATCGATCCACGGATCGATTCAGACTCCCTGGATCGATCGGCTGATCGATCCAGCGAGCTTCTGCTCGCGGGAATTACCGTTTGAATCGATCCATGGATCGATTCATGGAACTCCAATCGATCCATGGATCGATCGGAGCTCTGATAGTTGCTGAAATTCCTTTTCAGTCAACTTCAGAAACCCCTAGAAAATTCTACAAAAATCCAAAAATTATGAAATTTCGTGTAGACATTATTTAGGGCATACTTAATCATGGAAAATAGTTTTCTATGAAAATACATCATATTTTCAAAGATTGACACAAACTTGAAAACTTGCAAAAACTTTAGTGTTTTTCTTCAAGTTTGTGTCTAACTATTCAATGGTGATTACTATCAAAAGATAGCCTTCACCAAGGTTTTCCAAAAACATTTTAAAAACATTTTCAAAACCAATATCCCATCATGTTCCTTGGGCATAATGCACATGACTTGTACATTAGCTTTCCCAATGATGGGAAAACACATAACTATGTGTTTTGATGAATTTAAAACTCAAAGGAATGCACTAAGTCAACATCTTGAGCTTTGTTCATCATCCTAACATCTCACTTGTATATAATATGCACTAAAACACATACAAGTCATCTTATAGGTCTTTGTGAGATGTAAGATTTTGGTTTTGCCCTATTCTAGGGATCATGCATATCTATCTAGGCATTTTGAGAGGTAGACATCCACAAAGGATGTTACTTGTTGATTTACTTGTTAAACAAATGTCACTTGTTTATTCCACTTGTTATAAACAAATGCCACTTGTTAAACTAATGTCATTTGTCCTTAATTACAAGGAATTAAACTTAATGCATGATTATGTTATGGCATACATCAAAAGAAAATAATTTTCACAAGAAAATATCCTATTGCTACATGATGTATGAATGTCATGACATGGTATTTTTTTTTTTTTTTGGATTTTTCATAATAAAACATGAATGCAAAAATAGACATGATGTCATGGCATATTATGAGCAAACAATCATGGCATGGTTTAGCATAAATAAAATATACCTAGATTACTTATCTAAGTATCATTAATCTTAGCTAATCCTAAAACTTAAACTCTAGATTGCCCAAAACGCTTCAAGAAAGTGCCAAAACCTAAGTTTGCATTTCTTATTCCCTTGATTAATTTATGCCAATTAAAATAAACATGTCCTCAAATGTTGGCATATTCCATTTTTCCTCAAGAGTAGCACTTTTAAATTTAAGGCCCGGATTGCCTTAAATTACCTAAGAACATACCAAAATCCCAACTTGATAGTTCTTATGAATTTCCCAATATGTGCCATTTAAGATTAAAATCAATTCTTCCATCATTAGGCACATTTTACTCTTTCAAGGAGTAAGTAATAATTTCATTTCATTTTCAAAGGTTAACAAAAACCTTGAAAATGCTCCTTGAGTGTCAATTTCCTCAAAGTTGGGTTAACCACCCTTCTAATCGGAGTTGACACTCTCTAACCCATCTATGGGTAGAGAAGATGCTCCTAGGAGCCCAACACCTATTGGTGCTCCTTGGATGCTCTAGGTACTTACTAGGGATAACTTCCCTAGATACCTTCCTAGTGACCTTGTTGGGCCTCTTAGAAGCCTTGGTCACATTTTCTAGGTCAACTCTAGGGATAACCTCCTTTGTGACCTTGTTTGTGACTTTCTTAGACTTCTTAGAAGTCTTAGTCACATTTATTGCAAAAATACTCTTAGGGATGACTTCCCTAGTATTCTTGGCTTGACCACTAGACCTAGGGTTTGTTCCATAACTATATGGAACTCTATGGTAAGAGGGCACATCCTTCTTAGCCTTTGGTTTGTATCCCAAACCTCTATGGCCATTGGATGGCTTTTGTACCCCTAAACCTAGGTTATGCTCATTTTGCCCTAATAGGATATTTTCCATCCTTTTTAGGGTCTTTTCAATTTTATCAAGTCTTGACCTCAAGACTTGATTTTCCATCACTAAGTCCTTAGTTTTTGGTTTTCCATTAAGTTCATGAGCATTTTGGTTTCTAGGCTTGTATCTTACATCCTTAGAGTTATCGCCTAGGTTTTTACCTACATTCCTAGCCTTAGGGATAGTAGTTTTGGCATGTAGGGCCACATGCTTTTCCTTAAAACCCTCATGCTTCCTATTCTTATGGTAAATCGCATTAAAATGATAAAAATTTGACCTAGCATGCTTTTTACCATTTTGCAAGGAAATAGGCTCAACGAAAGTTACCTTCCTTTTTACCTTGGAGGCTCCCCCTTGACTAGTGCCTCCTTGAGCCTTGACCACTTTCTTCCCCTTGGGGCATTGACTTCGATAATGCCCTTTTTGTTGACACAAGAAGCACACAATGTGCTCCTTGCTCTTCTTTGTCCCGGGGGTGGTCTCCTCGGGCTTCTCCTTGCCCTTTTGCGTCACTTGACCCTTCTTCTTGGCCAAGTTGGGACACTTGCTCTTGTAGTGCCCACTTTCCCTACACTCAAAACATATTATATGATTTTTATTTTTAATTGAAACATTTATACCTTCTTGTGTAGGGATGGCACTTGCTCCTCCATTTGCTATTTCTTGAATTTCGGAGGTGGCACCATCTTCTTCTTCTTCACTTGACCCGGATGTAGAAGCTTCTCCTTCTTCTTGATCCGGCGTCACCAAGGATTGCTCCCCCTCAATCCTAGAGGTGGAGGCTTCATCATCTTGATCATGAAACAAGGAGTATGCTCCCTCCTTGTTCCCTTCGTTGCATTCCCTTGAGGATGAAGCTTCTTGGATTTCCTCTTCTTCGAAGGTTGAGCATCTCTCAACCTCGGAGTCCTCCTCTTGGTCTTGCTCCAAAGAGTCACCCTCTCTGGATTCTTCATGATCTCGTACAGTGGAGGGGATCTCTTCATGAAGCTTGGCCAATTTGCTCCATAGCTCCTTTGCATCTTCAAACTCTCCAATTTTGCAAAGGATGGTGCTTGGCAATAAATTGACCAAAAGCTTGGTCACTTTGTCATTGGCCTCGCACCTTTGAATTTGCTCTGAGCTCCATCTGCTTTTCTTTAGAAACTTGCCCTTGGAGTTTGTTGGAGCTTTGAAGCCTTCCATTAGAGCAAACCATTGCTCTATTTCCATCATAAGAAAATTTTCGATTCTTGATTTCCAAGAATCGAAACTTGTAGAAGTGTATGGTGGAGCCACCCTTGTATCAAATCCAAGTCCATCTTGGAATTGCATCTTGAAGTTGAGCTTCTTGAATTCTTTGACTTTGATGAATTTGCTCCAACTTCTTCACCCTCTAGCTTTTCTTGATATGCTTGACCCTTCCGGCGATGATTCCGGTGAAGAGCAACCTGGCTTTGATACCACTTGTTAGGACCAAAAGTAGCTAGAGGGGGGGTGAATAGCTCGTCGCGTGCTCGTTGCTCGGTGTTGCTTGTTTCTTCAAGAATGCGCAGCGGAAAATACATAAACAAACACAAACACTAACACTAGGATTTTACTTGGTATCCACCTCACAAGAGGTGACTAATCCAAGGATCCACACCAACGCACACACCCTCCACTATGAATAACACTCCTTTATGGTAACTACCAAAGGCGGAGAAGCCCTACAACACTCTCAATACAAGAAGAAGAAAGGGAAATACAAGTTAAGCAAAAGCTTACAAGATGTGCAGTAAAAACCCTAACCCTAACTTCTTCCTCTTGCAATAGATCCGCCTCTTGACTTGGAAAGCCTCCAAGAACCTTCAAGAACTGGCGATCACGTGCTTGTAGAGAGCTGTGGAGGAGCTGGAATGAATCTGAGAAGAGCTCGTAAAGAGATCTACCGAAGACCACGCTCGCCTGCGGCTTTAAACCCGACGCAACGGTCGGATCCCGATCGATTCGAATGTTCCGAATCGATCGGGGAGGCTTTGAATCGATCCACGGATCGATTCAGAGCGCCTCTGTGCTCAGGAAACGCGCCTGGATCGATCCACGGATCGATCCAGCGCTTATCACGCGAAGCAGCATCGTCCCGATCGATCGGCTGATCGATCGGGACCTCTGGATCGATCCACGGATCGATCCAGAAGCTTTCTGTTCGCTGGGAAGAATCTGGATCGATCCACTGATCGATCTGGATCGATCCACGGATCGATCCAGCACTTGGTTTTTGCCCAAAACCAAGTCCCAAACCTCCCTAACCAACATCCGGTCAACCTTGACCTGTTGGTACATCATGCCTCGCATCTGGTCACTCCCTTGACCTGCCAGGACTCCCCACCAAGTGTCCGGTCAATCCCTTTGACCCACTTGGACTTTTACTCGTCGTGCCAAGTATCCGGTCACTCCATTGACCTACTTGGACTTCCACCAGATGTCTGGTCAACCTTGACCCATCTGGACTTCCTTCCTTGCCAAGTATCCAGTCAATCCTTTGACCTACTTGGACTTCCCAACACCAGATGTCCGATCATCCTTGATCCATCTGGTTTTCCTTCCTTGCCAAGTATCCAGTCAATCCTTTGACCTACTTGGACTTCCCAACACCAGATGTCCGATCATCCTTGATCCATCTGGATTTCCTTCCTTGCCTGGCTTCACTCACCAGGACTTTTCACCTAGCTTCACTCACTAGGGTTTTCCATCTGCCTAGCTTCACTCACTAGGACTTTCCATCTGCCTAGCTTCACTCACTAGGACTTTCACCTGGCTTCACTCACCAGGATTTTCACCTGGCTTCACTCACCAGGATTTCCTTCTGCCTAGCTTCACTCACTAGGACTTTCGCCTGGCTTCACTCACCAGGATTTCCTTCTGCCTAGCTTCACTCACTAGGACTTTCCAGTCAAGTATCCAGTCACTCCCTTGACCTACTTGACTCTTCTTCAATCAATATCTTATTGTCAAACATCTAAACCCTAACCAAGACTCAGCTTGGTTAACCAGGTCACCCTTGACCTGAGGGATATTGCACCAACAGCTACCACCCCCTATGACCTAGGGTTACCGCCTCCTAGGGTTTTCCACTTGCCTAACCGCAGCTAGGACTTTTGCGTAAGTACACTTAGGACTTTTCCTGCAACGCTCATTCAACATATTAGTAAATAAAACACCTTAACTTTGAACCCTTTGACATAATCAAAACATAGGTTCGATCGTCGGATGCTTCCCGCACCAACAATCAGGCCCAACGTGGGCTTGATTTTCCATAATAGTTTGAGAAAAAAAAAATTAAAAAAAAAGAGATTTTTTTTTCAAAACCTTTGAACCACCACTAGGAATGTCAAAAATAATAATGGAGATCATATTTGGACTCCTTATAATTTTATAAATCCACGGCACCTGAAATGGTTAAAATCTGAGGTCTCTAGGTCGATCAGTGGGTTTCGACCGAAATCCATTGATCGACCTAGAGACCTCAAATTGTAACCATTTCAAGTTCTGTGGATTTCTAAAATTGCAACGACTTCAAATATGTTTTCTTCTTCTTTTTTTTTTCTATTTTTGGGCTTGATATCTCCTCATATCAGGCCCAATGTTAAACTCAATGTGGGTCTGATCTCACATAAGAGGCATGAGAAAAAATAAAAAAAATATTTTTTTTCAAAACCTCTAGACCAACCCTAGGAAAGCCAAAAATAATTATAGATAGTATATTTGGATTCCTTGTAATTTTAGAAATTCACATAACTTAAAATAGTTACAATCTGAGGTCTCTAGGTCGATTAGTAGGTTTCGGTCAAAATTCATAGATTGACCTAGAGATCTCATATTGCAACCATTTTAGGTCGTGTAAATTTCAAAAATTACAACAAGTCCAAATATGCACTTTATTAATTTTTGACTTTCCAAGGGGTGGTCCAAAGGTTTTGAAAAAAAACTTTTTTTTTTCTTTATGTTAGGCCCAATGTGGGCCTATGGGGAGATATCAAGCCTATATTGGGTCTGATATAGGGAGATATCAGACCCAACGTGAGTCTAATCTCCCATAATAGGTCTGAAGAAAAAATTTAAAAAAATAAAAAAAAAAGAATTTATTTTTTTTTCAAAACTTTTGGACCACCTTTATGAATGTCAATAATAGTAATCGAGAACATATTTGGACTCTTTATAATTTTAGAAATCTACCGGACCTAAAATAGTTACAATATGAGGTCTCTAGATCGATCAATGGATTTTAAACGAAACCCACTGATCGACCTAGAGATTCATATTGCAACCATTTCAGGCCTAATATAAATTATATCAGGCCCAACGTGGCCTTTAAGTTTTGGTTCTTTTGGTTTCACCTTTAATTTGTCTTATCCATTGTTTTAAGGAATCCTATTACATTTAAATATAATTAACGAGAGATATTGACAATGATGATAAATAGCTCTTATTAGCAAATGAAAAAACATAAAGTTTTGAATATTATCAAGAGGATTAAATTGTATATATTTTTCAGATTTAATTGTAGTTTAAAATATTTAAAGAATAGTCCCACAAAAGGAAGAACACTAGATTTCTTAATTAAGCTAAAATATATAAAAAATAAGTGATATTTTGCTCTTTGTAACATGAATAAAAAGATAATATACTGATCCTGTCTGAAAGCTTGAGAGATGGTGCACTGCTCGAGTAGATAATTTGTTAACTACTAGAGGACTTTCCGATGAGTAGAGAAACTCCTTGACGCTCTTACACATATTCAGACGATTCAACAAAGTGTTAATGACCAAAGTCTGGGGTGGGAATCCCTGGTAAGATTTTCCGACACTCAAGTTAGTATGATTTCGATAAGGTGGATGAAGAACAATAGAGAAAGTGCTCGCGTGAAACTAGGGTTCAAATGTAGATGTTTTCGTACCTTTCCAAAGGAGAGGATCCCCCTTTTTATTCCACCTCACATAACCTCCGTGATCGTGAGGTGGTCCCTGGGTTTCAGAGTTTGTTAGGTAATGGAAAGAAGTACATCCTGGACCCTGTGCAATAATTGTTCGAGAAATCTTTTACCTACCCATAGATGTGTCTTTTTTGTCGTTTATATACCTCACAATTACTGAGACTTGTTAAAGAAATATGCTATCATCATTATCTCGCTTGAGAGCAACACGATAACATTGAAAGAAGGCTCTAAATAAATATTCCCCGACAAGTTAAGATAAGTTGTTAGAATGTTGTCGAATGTCGTTTGCTGAGTGTATCTTGGTCGGTTGTTAATGTTGTATAGACTGGCTCAGAAACTTGGTATGATATATTGAGCATAATAACAATCAAGTATTAGTAATATGAAATTAAACATCTATAAACCTAGCTGACTTTTGTTTGGTCGGACGGCTGTTAGGAACTTTATGACGATAAGTACCTTTGAGCTTGGCCGACCTTTCACCCGGCCGAGCATATATAGAGCTACTTAAAAGGCTAAGTGTCTTTGAGAGTGACCAACCTTTATTCGATCGGTCGTTCATAGGAAATGTTATGAGGCTAAGTACCTTTGAGCCTGACCGACCTTTAGCCAAGGTGGGAGTATATGGTGATACTTTAAAGGCTAAGCACCTTTGAGCCTGGGCAACCTTTATTCGGTCAGGCGTTCTTAGGAAAGGTTATGAGGCTAAGTACCTTTAAGCCCGGCCGACCTTTAGCCCAGTCAGACATATATGAAAATACTTAGAAGGCTAAGTGTCTTTGAGCCCAGACGACCTTTACTCACTCAGGCGTTCCTAGGAAAGATTATGAGGCTAAGTACCTCTAAGCCCGGTTGACATTTAGCCCGGCCGGGCGTATGTGGAAATACTTAGAAGGCTAAGTGTTTTTGAGTTCGAGCGAGCTTTATTCGCTCTGGCCTTCCTAGGAAAGATTACGAGGCTAAGCACCTTTGAGCCCGATCGACCTTTATTCGCTTGGGCGTTCCTAGGAAAGGTTATGAGGCTAAGTACCCTTAAACCCGACCAGCCTTTAGCCTAGCAGGGCATATATAAAAGTACTTAGAAGGCTAAGTGCCTTTAAATCCGACCGACCTTTAGCCTATATGGAGATACTTAAAAGGTTAAGCACCTTTGAACTCGAGCGACCTTTATTCGCTCGGGTGTTCCTAGGAAAGGTTATGAGGCTAATTACCATTAAGCCTGACCGGCCTTTAGCTCGGCCAAGTATATATGGAAATACTTAGAAGGCTAAGTGGCTTTGAGCCCGGGCGACCTTTATTCACTCGGGCGTTCCTAGGAAAGATTATGA
Organism: Zingiber officinale; assembly: GCF_018446385.1. NCBI lineage: Eukaryota > Viridiplantae > Streptophyta > Magnoliopsida > Zingiberales > Zingiberaceae > Zingiber > Zingiber officinale. The sequence continues at coordinate 82,083,578 of NC_055988.1, forward strand.
AGCTAAGTACCTCTGAGCCTAGCCGACCTTTAGCCGGGCGTATGTGGAAATACTTACTGGTAGGACCGGTTGAGCTAGGGAGGGGGGGAGGGGGGGGGGGGGAATGACTCACTTTAATTTCTTGGATGACTTAAATTTGTGCAGCGAAAACTCGAAAGCAATGCTAACTCTTTGTGTTTACTTGTTATCCACTTCTTCAAGGAGGTGACTAGTCCAATGATCCACACCATAGTCACTCTTCCACTATGGAACTTCTCTTTCTTGGAACTACGCATAAGGTGGAGAAACCTTACAAGGTTTACAACTCTCTCTCTCCAAAAGAAAATAACTCACAACAACTACAAGGAAGAAGAAGAGATTGATTACAAACTTGAGATGACTTCTTCTTTGTTGAGTACGAGTTGAAAATCTAGCAAGGAAGAGAGCTTGAATTTGTTCTTGAACACTTGAGAGATCTTTTTGCACTTGAGAGCAATGGAATAATATTTGTTCAAGAAGTATAGTCATTCTGTTCTTCCCAGCCTTTTAAATGTCTTCGAAATATAGTCGTTTCTCACATGGATGTCGCCGTGAATCAATTGGGATACATCTCCAATCGATTCAAAAGTATCCGTTGAGCACTATCAAGTCCAAATCAACAGTGTAGATTATTTCGTTCAAATCTCAATCCATTGTGCCAGTATTCTCAATCGATTGAACTCATCAATTGATCAATAGGTCGATTAAAAAGAGCGCTAAGCTTTTGCGCAAAGTCTAGATCAATCGATCGGCTGAAAGATCCAAATACACACTATGCTCTCGCGCAAGAAGCTTGGTCAACAGATCGGCCAATCGATTGGCTACCTCCAATCGATCGGCTGATCGATCCAGACACGCGTTGTGCTTCACGGAAAAGCATTGGCAATCAATTGACCGATTGATTGGTTTCCTCCAATCAATTGGTTGATTGATCCAAGAGCGCTCTGTGCTCTCGTGCAACTGCTTGATCAATCGATTGGTCGATCGATTGGTTTCCTCCAATTGATCGGTTGATCGATCCAAGAGCGTTCTATTTCACAATCATGCTTCTCAATCGATTAACCAATTGATTGCTAGCTTCCCAATTAATAATAAGTGTATTAATACATATTTCTTTTAATAAAATACCTCATGTCAGATGAACGCCTATTCCCTGGACTTTGTGCCTGGATTTCATCTCCGGGCCTTTGTGCCAAGAGTCTGGTCCTCGATCTCCTTGGTCTTCTCTTGCCTTGCATCCGACCTTCTGACCTGCAATGGCTTCTCTTACCAAGAATCTGGTCCTTGACCTTCTTGGACTTCCCTTGTCTTGCATCCGGTCTTTTGACCTGTAAGGACTTCTGTTGCCAAGAATATAGTCCTCTACCTCCTTGGACTTCTCTTGCCTTGCATTTTGTCTTCTGACCAGCAAAGACTTCCTACAAACTTGCAATATATGTTAGATCCAATGTATTAACTTAAACTTAAATAATTGTCAACACATTGAAATTTCCAGGACATGATTGCACCAACACTTAGAAGGCTAAGTGCTTTTGAGCCCCAGCGACCTTTATTCGCTCAGACATTCCTAGGAAAGCTTATGAGGCTAAGTTCCTTTGAGCCCGACCGACCTTTATCCCGACCGAGCATATATAGAAGGATTTATAAGGCTAAATGCCTTACCCTTGGTCGACCATTTGTCTGTCCCAACTTGCTATCTTTTTAGTTAGAGTAAAGTATTAGACTCTTTACGTCTGACCGACCCTAAAGCAATAGGAAGGATCTCTCCCAAATAGCCTGTATTCCAGTTGGGGTGAGCCACATCATCTTCTGGATCCGCTCACTACAACCCGTATCACTAGCTTCCCCTTCAAGTTTAGCCGAAGGAGGTGTAGTCGACTGACTGGACTCGAGTAATAGTTTCATTCGCTCGTCTTCCATGCTAGAGTCATCTTATAACTCATGCTCTTGATTGTGTTGGTCCCTTGGCGGCCTGCTGAAGGGGGGTGAATAGCCTGAAATAAAAGATAAAATCTTTCTCATCTTTTCAAGATAAATTAAGAAACACTTGCATAAAAAGAAACTTAATTAAAGAAAGAAATAGGCAAATCGTTTACTTGGTTACAACATAGGTGATTATTAATCCAAGGTAAGTAAAGCTCACTAAAAGTCTCCTTCAAGCGGAAAATCCTTTTACAACAGTTGAAGTACACAATTAAAAAGCTAAACCGAGAGAGAAACTATTACAACTGTTGTGTTTAGCTTCTGGGATCAGAGTTGTATTTTTAGCTTTGATCGGGGTGCCTGGAAGGGTTCCAAGCACCTGGACGCGGATAAAATTTTATTTGCATCACAACGGCTCACGACATCTATCGTCTCGATAAAATTTCTAGTTTGGGCGCTAGGACCAGCTTTGGGCGCCCGGGTCGAGTTGACCCAGGGCGCGGCTAGGGCGCGTATCGGGGGGCACCTAGGCCTATCTCGATTGTCTTGCATCCTTGCCATTGTTTGTAACCTCAAACTCTTAAACATTGATAGAATAGGTTGGTCTCAGTTGTTGGAGCAATCTGGGTACCTTAGGTTTTGATATTTGGGCAAAGGTTTAAGTTAAGTTTATTGTTGTATTTGATATGCATTATGAGTGTGCAGGATACAGGTACAACAAGGAAAACCCAAGTGTGATCTGGGCAAAGGACGAAAGTTCAAGGATGAGTCTTGGCAGTGTAAGCCCAAGCATGCAGTCTTGGCAACATAAGTCCAAGTGTGACTTGACAATGGATGAAGTTCCGAAGGTGCAACCTCTTGGCAAAGGAAGACCCGACAATAATGGCAAGGCCGATGGAAGCTCCAGAAAGCAAGACATGAAGGATGAGGAGGCATCCGAGGGACGTAATTGTTGGAGTGTATACTGAAAGCCTAAGCTTTGTAAACATTCATTATGAATAAAGAATCACATTTGGTCAAATTGTCTACATTTAGTTGTAGTTGTTCAATTAATTTATACTGTAGATAACATAGTATGTGGTGCCACATGCAGAAGATGATGTTATCAGTACCTTATAAATTATAAACAGTAGCTCACGACCAAAATGGAAAGGAACAAACCATTAGAAGGTCGTAGTGTAATTAGGTATCAGTTTATCTTGACTGTATAATTACACTAGTACACTTAGAGTGTATTGAGTAGGACCATTTAAGGTCGTTTCTTTTATACTGATTTTATAAAGAAACAAAGACCTCGGTTATTATGGAAGTGTGTGCTCTTAATCCTGATATAATAACAAGCACATATATTTGATATTTATTTCTTTAATTTATCAATGGGTGAGATTTAGTTCGATGAATCAATAAGCCCGATAAGTTGGGAAATGGTATCACTTATAGTGTGTGTTGTTGATTATAGAAGAAAACTGTGTCCTAAAGATACTAGGTTGATAATGTCCCCAAGAGGAGCTCATAAGTATTGTCATGTTAAACCCTGCAGGTGGACTTAGTCCGACATGACGATAAGGTTGAGTGGTACTACTCTTGGACTAAGATATTAATTAAATGAGTTGTCAGTAACTCACTTAATTAGTGGACATTTGTTATCTTAAACACAGGGAGACTAACACACTCATAATAAGAAGGAGCCCAAAAATATAATTTGGGATTGGTGCGGTAGTTCAATAATAGTTCTCTAGTGGAATGAATTATTATTGATAAAATTAAGTTGTGTGTTGGGGGCGAACACGGGATGCTTAATTTTATCGGGAGACTAAAACCAATTCCTCCTCTCGGTCCCTATCGTAGCCTCTTATTTATAGAGTACTATACCCACCTATACCCACCTTCTATACCCACCAATAGGGGGCCGGCCAAGCTAGCTTGGGAACCAAGCTAGGGCCGGCCTAGGTATAAGATTGGGTGGCCGGCCCTAGCTTGAACCCAAGCTAGTGGGGGCCGGCCAAATTAAATTAAAAAAGAAATTTGATTTTAATTTTTATTATGTGGAAGAAATAATTTATTAAAGAGAATTAAAATTAAAATATCTCTCTTGTAAAAGATCTATAAAAGATTAAAGAAAGAGATTAGATCTCTTTCCTTATTTGTAGATTGGTGAGATATTTTATTTTCTCTTTAGAATTATCCACATGTTGATAAAATTAAAATTATAGAATTTTTTTTTATCAACCATGAAGAGATTTTTAAAGAGAAATTTTAATTTTTAAAATTTCCGGAAACAAATTAGGAAGTTTTAATTGTTGATTAAAACTTGTCTAATTTACCTCTTTTGATGTGGCCGGCCATTAGAGATTAATTGGGGAAATTTTATTTTATTTTTCTCAATTAAATCATGTCAAGGGAATTAAGGAAATTTTATTGTAATTAAATTTCCTAATTTGCCTAGGCCAAGGAATATAAAAGAAGGGGTGAGGGTGCCTTCATGAGAGACAACCTCTATTATTTCTCTCCCTCTTTTATTCCTTGGAGTGGCCGGCCATCCTCTTCCTCTCTCCCTCTTTGTGGTGGCCGAAACTCTCAAAGGCTTGGAGCTCTTGTGGCGGCCGGATACTACTTGGAGAAGAAGAAGAAGAAGAAGGAGAGAAAGCTAGCATCTCTTGGAGCTTGGTTAGTATTTTGTTCTTCATCCTTGGTTAAGCTTTTTGTGGCCGAACCTAGCTAGGAGGAGAAGAAGGTGGTTGGTGGTTTCTCATCTCGGAAGATCGTTGCCCACACAACGTCCGAGGTTAGAAGAGGAATACGGTAGAAGATCAAGAGGTCTTTCTAAAAGGTATAACTAGTAATTTTTCTTTCCGCATCATACTAGTTATTTTTGGAAATAATACCAAATACAAGAGGCTTACGATTCTAGAATTTCGAATATGTTTTTCAATGTTGTGTTCTTTTGTTTTTTCTTTTCCTTGTGATTTGATTGTTCTTTTCGGTTAACCTAAAGTTATTTTAGGAAATTAAATATTAGCTTTCTATAAAAGGTTTTGTCTAGTCGGTGGTGGTTGCTCCCATATCCAAGAAGGTCATGTGCCTCGCCACGTCAGTACTGGAACCGATTATGGAAATTAATATTTAATAGAATTAATAACTTAAGGTGATTTGGGTCGAACGTGTTAAGTTCCGTAGGAGACCCAAGTCAAAACCTAAAAGAACGAATAGATTAAGTTTTGGATCAAACGTGTTAAGTTCCGCATGCGATCCAAAATTTAATTTAAAAGAACACATGGTAGCTAGGAAAGGGTTCAGACCTTTGTACAAAATTTTTGTACAGTGGAACCTCTAGGTTTTCTGAGTAGCAACCAACATTTGGTATCAGAGTTAGGGTTTTGCCTCTGTGTATTTGGTATTAGTTTAATTATGCACATGTCATACATAATTTAGGCAGGATAATAGTAGGATGTGCTAACTTTGTGGATGCAGGATCCAACTATTATGGCTTTTAGTTATTATGTGTGTGATTGGACCCTTGGACATGTCAAGGGCATTTATATGTGTGTGCATGATTGTATTATAAAATACAGCAGGAGCTGTATTTAGTTTTATTAGGATTTTATTTTTGATCTAGATACATGTACATTCCTTTTATGGAATATAGGATCAAAAATGTAAAATTCTATTTATGTCGCGGATCGAATCTTGCAAAGCGTGGAACCTTCTAAGGACCAGAGGCGCAGCGGAACTAGGAGCAAGATGGATGCGACAGCTAAACCCGGTGGCGGTGGCCAAATATGGCAGCAGCTTGGGATGACAACACACGGAGGACAACTAGAGATAAAAGCCATAATAGTTGAAAATTAGATTTTCTATTTATTGCTTTTATATTGTGCTGTGCTTAGTAGGCTAGCATAGTTAAAATTCCTCATTTATAAATAACTAAGTGGGAGAGGGATTTTTAATTAAATCCCATGGTCTCCATTACTGGTTTGTAAGTGATGCAAACAAGCTTGCGCGTTGGCTCTGAGTGCCTTCCTCCATAACGGATGAGCTTGTTTGTGGATCACTAGAACAGACTTCCATTTTTTGGATGACTATAGGAAGTTAATTAAGAGCGTGTGATCTTCCCCAACGGAAGGGGCATAATCTTATTAATGGACTTAGTGTCAAGTAATGGTATACACTTAGACACATTTAATAGTATCCTCCCAAACGGAGTCACTACTATCACTTGTGTGACCAAAGGGAAACCAACTATTGATTTGTCATAAAACTAGATTGGCAATATAATAAAATTAATAAACCCCTCTTACAAATGTTTGAATTTGTATACGTCCACACTAACGTGGCATACAAGATTCATGGTGTTTGAGGTAATTTTATTTGTCAAAAGTTATATTGACAAGATAGTCAATGGGTAAAACCCTCCTCTTACAAATGATGAATTTGTATACGTCCACACTAACGTGGCATGCAAAATTCACGGTGTTTGAGGTGTTGGTGAATTTAAATAATATTGTTTGAGGAATCAATGTTATTTTAAATTCAAAGAGTTTTGACCAACTATTTGATCAAAGACAGATCAACTATTAATTTTATTCGTCATAAAGTAAAGTTGACGAGATAATAAAATTAATGAATAAAATCTCCTCTTCGATTTTGTATACACAAAATTCATGGAGATTTTAAGGAGTTGATCTTGACCAAATATTTTTGTGATTCTTAGGATTTAAAATGTTTGTCAATCCCCTAGTAGTCATACTATAAGAAAGACTTAGTAATCCCAATTGTAATGATTGGAAATAAGGCTTGGACATTAAGGTAGACTGTTTTCTTAGAACTAAGAACAATATAGGTGTATTTAATTCATTAGTTGAAACATGTTTAGTGGTGTTATCTACCAGAACCTAGAGTGTAGATACAGATGTCATTAATCATGTCCGCAATTCATTGCAGGGTTCCAGGAAACCCGGCAACTAAATGAAAATTAAAACACCGTCTACATGGGCACTACTGTAAAAATGGTAGCTCTTGCAGTGGGAGATGTTTATCTTTTGATAAGAATAAAATATGGATTTTTGAGTAATTGTCTTTACGCACCAAGTTTAGAAAGAACTAGTTTTCAGTTTCTAAACTATTCAAAGAACTTGATATTCTGCCTCTTTTAAATAACAAAGTTGTTATTAAGGAAAAGAGGGAAGTTATCTGTTCTGGTACGTTGGTTGGCAATTTATAAATCCAATAACTCTCACGATGCAACAAATGAAAATTAGTAACACATCTTCTAACTTTAAGAGAAAGTAACCTTCGAAAATGAACCAATTATATCTTTGGCTTCTAAGGCTAGGTTATATTAACTTGAGTAGGATTCATTGGTAGCTGATGAACTTTTGGGTTCATTAGTAGTGGAAATCTTTCCAACCTACGAGTCTTACTTGGAAGGAAAAATAACCAAGAAGCTTTTAAGTCTAAGGGGTAAGGAATCAAAGATATATTGGAATTGGTTCATTCTAATTTGTGTGGTCCTATGAGCATCCATGCAAGAGGTTGTTTCAAATATTTCATCTATTTTATAGACAACTATTTGAGATACGGATATATTTACTTGATGTGCCGCAAGTCTAAGTGCTTTGATTAGTTCAAAGAATACGAGGCTGATGTGGAGAAACGACAAAGTAAAAGTATCAAGACATTACGGTAAGATCGTAGTGGCAAGTACCTCTTGGGAGAATTTAGGAGTCATTTATCAGAAGTAGGGATTCAATCCCAACTAACTGCACCTGGTACACCCCAACAGAATGATGTAGGAAAAGGAAGGTATAGGACTCTTATGGAAAAAAGTAGATTGATGAGTTATTAAGAATATTATCAAAATCATTTTAAGGATATACTCTGGAAACAGGAGTGAATATAGTACCTTCTAAAGTCAGAACTCTCTACTCATATAGAATTGCTGAATAGGCGTAAGCCTATTTCGAAGCATATTCGGATTCGGGTAGTCCAGCACATATGCAGAAGAGAGACAATGATAAGTTGGACAGGAATTCACTTGTTTGTGGGTTATCCTAGTGAAATGAAAGTAGGTTTATAGTCTTAAAAATCAGAAGGTCATTGTTAGCATCAATGCCCGATTTTTAGAAAAGGACTATGTAATAAACCATGTGCCCATAAGAAAATTTGTTCTTAAGGAAGTAATAAAAGGCATGTCTAATCTAGTACCAACTGTACAAGATGAGATATCACAAGGAAACTGCAACACATATCACAAATGATACACAATTGAAAAAAAATGCCTTGTCATAGTGGGAGGGTTGTTAGGCAACCTAAAAAGATTCATGTTTTGAGAGAGTTTTTGGACTCGATCCCTGGAGGACATTGTAGGTCCCTTTGGAGGCCGGCAAGAGGGGAGGGGTGAATTGCCCTACAAAATAAAACAAAAAACCCTTCTCGGATATTCAACTAACTTAAAAGAACTTGTAATTAAAAAAGGCAGAGACTAAGTAAAGAAAAACAGACACCAGAGTTTTACTTGGTTTGCAATCAGGGGATTGCTAATCCAAGGAATGTAAGCGCACTATCTGATTCTCCTCTGGGCGGAGTAGCCTCTTACAGCGTTGAACGTACAAGAAGAAAAGTAAAGCACACAGAAGTTGATTACAAGTTCGTCGTTCTGATTAATTGATTTGCTTCTGGACCAAGGCTATATTTATAGCCTTGGTCGGGGCGCCTGGAAGGGTTCCGGGCGCCCTGGGGGGATAAAACTTTATCCCCCAACGTTCAGATCGAGTTTGACTCGATCTGGTCAAAATCATTTCGGGTGCCCGGATGGTTCCGGGCGCCCCGGACCCCAAAAGTCAACTCTGGTTGACTTTTTCCGTCTGGTCGCTCCGCTTCGGTTCAGCTCGTCTCGGTCCGGGTCTTCTGTTCCGGCTCCACTAGCTTGGGTGATCTCGGCCATCCGGAATAGGGCTCACCCGAACCCATGTTCCGGCCTTCTCCTCGAGCAGCCTTCCTTCCCGGTTTCTCGTCCCTCGAACGCCGCGCACATTCTTCTCGTCCACCGGTGTACTCTTCCGCGGACACCTCGTCCCTCGGACGCACCGAGCCCATCGGCTCTCTCCCATGCCGTCCTTCTCGCTAGCCGCGTCTTCCGCTCGACTTCCTGTGTTCCTAAGTTCCTGCACACTTAGACAAAAGGGTTAAACAACGCAGGACCTAACTTAACTTGTTTGATCACATCAAAACACCTCGGGGTTCCAACAATCTCCCCCTTTTTGATGTGAGCAACCCAAGTTAAGCTAGGGAAAAACAGATGCAAGAAAAACAATTTATTTGTAATTAAGTCCAAAGATATTTCATAAAAAAAGTTTATATACCTCCCCCTAGACTTAACATACCTCCCCCTAGACTTAACATTCTTCTCCCCCTTTGATCACATTAAAAATAGGGGTTCTTTAAACAAGTCTAAAGTAAAAAAAAATTTAAGTGAATTTTCATAAAAACTTTCTAAGGCAATTAATATTAATTTCTAAGGCAATGTTTCAAAGGAAAATGTCTAAGACAGTATTCATAGAAAAATTCCTAAAAAATATCTAAGTTAATTTAAGTCGATTTCCAAAAAGAATTTCTAAGTCAATTTTCAGAAAATTTCTAAGTCAATAATTTTCAGAAATTTTCTAAGTCAATTAAAAAAATTTAATTTAAAAAAAATTATTATAAATTATATAAATTGAATAACTCTTTTACAGCATTAGGTAAATTAAATTAATGCTTTTTCAGTTAGTCAATTAAACTTTTCATTTCGATACTTGGCTTCCAGGTCGTGGCGAGGCACTAGGCCTTCTTGGTTATTGGAGCAACAACCACTTCCTTAGACAAAGCCTCATAATGAAATTAGTCGTTTAATTTCCTTGCTGAAAATGCTAAGTTAAATTAAACAGGTTTTTGGAACCCAGTAGAGGTTCCTACCTACAGGGTTAACCAAGTATTTCCTAGGTACATAGATTTTTGATATATTTCTAATTTGACTTTGATGAAATCTATAATACCAATTTAAACCTCTATAATTTCTAAAAGTAGAAATATTTGAACTTTTATATTTTTTCAATCTTTCTATTTCTTCTTTTAGTTTTTCATTGTGAATTTTCAATTTATCAAAATCCTCTATTAGACATGATTTTGCTAAAATTCCTTTTGTTTCCAAAATTTCATTTTTTAATTTGGCATTTTCTTTTTCTAATTTATACATGGATTTAGTCATTGCCTTAATGCCGGAGTAAAGTTGATCGGGGTAAGAGGCATACCTCACTTACCATGTCGACTTAAAGCCTGAATCTCCCCCGCTCGCTGCCTTCATCCGAGGTTGCTCCCTCTTCATCGTTGCTCGATTCTGATATACTTTGTCCATCGTAGCTTGCCATCAGTGCTACCCGCGTATTCTTGAGCTTGATTCAGATGAAGAAGTGTCATCCCAAGTTGCTTTTAGGTTGTGTTTCTTGGGAGACTTCCTTTTGTCCTTTTGAGTTCTGGGCCTTCTTATGTGTCCCTCCTTCCGACACTGGTAGCATCGCACCTTTCTTCCTCCTTTTGATTCTTTTATTCTGCATTTTAAATTTATTAGACCTAAAGAATTTTTAAAATTTCTTACCATGTGCGCTTCTTGATCGCCTCTTGAGTCGACTCGAGTTCATCCTTCGAGTTGTGTTCAGCTATAGTCCGGGTTGTATCCTTTGTCGCTCCCACATCTAGTTTCGTGTAATTCAAGAGTAGAAAACATTCCTCTAATGTACTTACCTCCGTGTCCTTTGAGATGTAGTAGGCGTCGATGATTGGCGCCCACTCTGGAGTTCTGGGAAAGGCGTTGAGTGCGTAGCGTAAGGCGTCCCGATTTGTTACCTTTTCACCGAGGTTCTCGAGACCAGTAACTAGTTCTTTTACCTTTGCATGTAGACCGGCTACTTTCTCACCTTTCTCCAAGCGGATGTTCATTAGTTTGTTTCGGAGGATGTCCCTTCTAGCGAGCTTCGCTTCGGATGTGCCTTCGTGGAGTTCTAGAAACTTCTTCCAAAGATCTTTAGCTGATGAGTAGCTTCCAATGCGGTTTACTTCCTGAGGCGGTAATACGCTTAGCAGGTGATGTTCCGCACGGCTGTTTGCTACGAACTCATTCTGCTCTTTTTTTGTCCAATTGCTTTCTTCTTTTTCTTCACCGTTCTGATTTGTTGGAGCTACAAAACCGTATTTCATAATAAAATAAATTTCAATCTCGGTTTTTAGAAATACCTCCATACGACGCTTCCAGTCTGTGAAGTTCCCCTCGAATTTTGGTGGAACGATGCTTGGTCCGGCCATCTTTCTTGCTTCGATCGGCGGTTAGTCCTCCTGAAGCGTCCTCGCTCTGATACCACTTGTAGGTCCCTTTAGAGGCCGGCAAGAGGGGAGGGGTGAATTGCCCTACAAAATAAAACAAAAAACCCTTCTCGGATATTCAACTAACTTAAAAGAACTTGTAATTAAAAAAGGCAGAGACTAAGTAAAGAAAAACAGACACCAGAGTTTTACTTGGTTTGCAATCAGGGGATTGCTAATCCAAGGAATGTAAGCGCACTATCTGATTCTCCTCTGGGCGGAGTAGCCTCTTACAGCGTTGAACGTACAAGAAGAAAAGTAAAGCACACAGAAGTTGATTACAAGTTCTTGTCGATTATTGAGTTTCTCGGACCAAGGCTATATTTATAGCCTTGGTGGGGCGCCTGGAAGGCCCAGGTGGGATAAAACTTTATCCCTCAACGTTCAGATCGAGTTTGACTCGATCTGGTCAAAATCATCCGGGCGCCTTGGGCTGCGGTCCGGGCGCGCCGGACCCCAAAAGTCAACTCGGTTGACTTTTTCGTCTGGGCTCCGCTCGGTTCAGCTCGTCTCGGTCCGGGTCTTCTGTTCCGGCTCCACTAGCTTGGGTGATCTCGGCCATCCGGAATAGGGCTCACCCGAACCCATGTTCCGGCCTTCTCCTCGAGCAGCCTTCCTTCCCGGTTTCTCGTCCCTCGAACGCCGCGCACGTTCTTCTCGTCCACCGGTGTACTCTTCCGCGGACACCTCGTCCCTCGGACGCACCGAGCCCGTCGGCTCTCTCCCGTGTCGTCCTTCTCGCTAGCCGCGTCTTCCGCTCGACTTCCTGTGTTCCTAAGTTCCTGCACACTTAGACATAAGGGTTAAACAACGCATGACCTAACTTAACTTGTTTGATCACATCAAAACACCTCGGGGTTCCAACAGACATGAACCTGATCTCCGGACATATGACGAAACACTCCAAGATAAAGATGCAACATCTTGGCAAAGAGTAATGAATAACAGAATTAGAATATATGTATTCTAATAAAATTTAGAAGCTTGTAGAACCACCAAATGGTGTAAAAGCCTTTGGGTGTAAAAAGGTCAATAATAGGAAAAGAGGGATAGAAAGGAAGGTAATAACTTTCAAAGCAAGGCTTGATGAAAAAGGAAACTTTTTCACTGGTAGCCATGCTTAAGTCTATCCGGATTCTTTTATCTATTTGGCAAGTGGATGTCAAGACAGCATTCTTTAATGGAAGTCTTGATGAAAGCATCCATATAAAGCAACTAGAAGGGTTCATTGCAAAGGGCTAAGAGCATCTTGTGTGCAAGCACAATCAGTCTATGGACTGAGGTAAAGCTTCAAGGTCTTGGAACATCCGGTTTATCAAAGTAATCCAGACCTATGGATTTATTGAGTAAACGGATAAGTCTTGTGTATACAAAAGGTGTGATGGAAACGTGGTGGTATTTCTTGTACTATACGTAGATAACATTTTTGGTAGTTAGAAACAATATCAAAATGTTGTCAGAAGTAAGGGTATGGTTGTCCAAATAATTCGATATAAAGGACTTGGGAGAATGTATATATTTTTGAGATCAAAGTAATAAGGGATCGAAAGAAAAATTATATTTTACTTATCCCAAGCTTGATACATCGGAAAATCCTTGCTCGTTTTAAGCATGCAAAACTCCTCGACAGGTTTCTTACCTTTTAAGCATGGAGTGTCTTTATCTAAAGAGATGTCTTCGATGACATCAAAGGAGATTGAGGACATGTAGGCAGTTCTTTATGCTTCGGCAGTTAGACAACCTAATGTATGTTATGCACGAGATCAGAAATCTGTTTTGCCAAGGGCATAGTTAGCAGATATCAAAGTAACCCTAGACAAGGACATTAGACTGCAGTAAAGCATATAGAGGCGCTAGAGATTATATGCTAGCTTACAAGGCAATTAATTTGGTCCCTGTGGGTTACACGGATTTTGACTTCCAATCGGATAAGGACAATAATAAGTCAACCTCGGGGTTTTGTGTTTACTTTAGGAGGTAAAGTCATAACTATGGAAAAGTGATAAGTATAGGTGTTTTTCTGGACTCCACCATAGAAGCTTAGTATATGGCAAGCCTCTGAGGTAGCCATAAAAGCTGAATGACTCAATAACCTCAAGATAGACTTAGATATGATTTCTGGTTTGTCCAAAGATTATTACAATTTATTGTAATAATGTTGGTGCAGTAGCAAACTCAAAGAAACCTTAAGTCTATAAGGCAAGTAAACACAATAGAGCGCAAGTACCACCCAATACGAGAAATCGTATAAATAAGGAGAAGTTGTTGCCGCCTAGATTGCATCAGGTAATGACCTATAGATCCTTTCACTAAGGTCCTTAAGGCAAGAGCTTTTGATGGGCATGTTGAAGGGTTGAGAATCAGATATATGGCAGCTTAGTCTTTTAGTATAAGTGGGAGATTGTTGGAGTGTATACTGAAAGCCTAAGCTTTGTAAACATTCATTATGAATAAAGAATCACATTTGGTCAAATTGTCTACATTTAGTTGTAGTTGTTCAATTAATTTATACTGTAGATAACATAGTATGTGGTGCCACATGCAGAAGATGATGTTATCAGTACCTTATAAATTATAAACAGTAGCTCACGACCAAAATGGAAAGGAACAAACCATTAGAAGGTCGTAGTGTAATTAGGTATCAGTTTATCTTGACTGTATAATTACACTAGTACACTTAGAGTGTATTGAGTAAGACCATTTGAGGTTGTTTCTTTTATACTGATTTTATAAAGAAACAAAGACCTCGGTTATTATGGAAGTGTGTGCTCTTAATCCTGATATAATAACAAGCACATATATTTGATATTTATTTCTTTAATTTATCAATGGGTGAGATTTAGTTCGATGAATCAATAAGCCCGATAAGTTGGGAAATGGTATCACTTATAGTGTGTGTTGTTGATTATAGAAGAAAACTGTGTCCTAAAGATACTAGGTTGATAATGTCCCCAAGAGGAGCTCATAAGTATTGTCATGTTAAACCCTGCAGGTGGACTTAGTCCGACATGACGATAAGGTTGAGTGGTACTACTCTTGGACTAAGATATTAATTAAATGAGTTGTCAGTAACTCACTTAATTAGTGGACATTCGATATCTTAAACACAGGGAGACTAACACACTCATAATAAGAAGGAGCCCAAAAATATAATTTGGGATTGGTGCGGTAGTTCAATAATAGTTCTCTAGTGGAATGAATTATTATTGATAAAATTAAGTTGTGTGTTGGGGGCGAACACGGGATGCTTAATTTTATCGGGAGACTAAAACCAATTCCTCCTCTCGGTCCCTATCGTAGCCTCTTATTTATAGAGTACTATACCCACCTATACCCACCTTCTATACCCACCAATAGGGGGCCGGCCAAGCTAGCTTGGGAACCAAGCTAGGGCCGGCCTAGGTATAAGATTGGGTGGCCGGCCCTAGCTTGAACCCAAGCTAGTGGGGGCCGGCCAAATTAAATTAAAAAAGAAATTTAATTTTAATTTTTATTATGTGGAAGAAATAATTTATTAAAGAGAATTAAAATTAAAATATCTCTCTTGTAAAAGATCTATAAAAGATTAAAGAAAGAGATTAGATCTCTTTCCTTATTTGTAAATTGGTGAGATATTTTATTTTCTCTTTAGAATTATCCACATGTTGATAAAATTAAAATTATAGAAATTTTTTTTATCAACCATGAAGAGATTTTTAAAGAGAAATTTTAATTTTTAAAATTTCCGGAAACAAATTAGGAAGTTTTAATTGTTGATTAAAACTTGTCTAATTTACCTCTTTTGATGTGGCCGGCCATTAGAGATTAATTGGGGAAATTTTATTTTATTTTTCTCAATTAAATCATGTCAAGGGAATTAAGGAAATTTTATTGTAATTAAATTTCCTAATTTGCCTAGGCCAAGGAATATAAAAGAAGGGGTGAGGGTGCCTTCATGAGAGACAACCTCTATTATTTCTCTCCCTCTTTTATTCCTTGGAGTGGCAGGCCATCCTCTTCCTCTCTCCCTCTTTGTGGTGGCCGAAACTCTCAAAGGCTTGGAGCTCTTGTGGCGGCCGGATACTACTTGGAGAAGAAGAAGAAGAAGAAGAAAGAGAGAAAGCTAGCATCTCTTGGAGCTTGGTTGGTATTTTGTTCTTCATCCTTGGTTAAGCTTTTTGTGGCCGAACCTAGCTAGGAGGAGAAGAAGGTGGTTGGTGGTTTCTCATCTCGGAAGATTGTTGCCCACACAACGTCCGAGGTTAGAATAGGAATACGGTAGAAGATCAAGAGGTCTTTCTAAAAAGTATAACTAGTAATTTTTCTTTCCGCATCATACTAGTTATTTTTGGAAATAATACCAAATACAAGAGGCTTACGATTCTAGAATTTCGAATATGTTTTTCGATGTTGTGTTCTTTTGTTTTTTCTTTTCCTTGTGATTTGATTGTTCTTTTCGGTTAACCTAAAGTTATTTTAGGAAATTAAATATTAGCTTTCTATAAAAGGTTTTGTCTAGTCGGTGGTGGTTGCTCCCATATCCAAGAAGGTCATGTGCCTCGCCACGTCAGTACTGGGAACCGAGTATGGAAATTAATATTTAATGGAATTAATAACTTAAGGTGATTTGGGTCGAACGTGTTAAGTTCCGCAGGAGACCCAAGTCAAAACCTAAAAGAACGAATAGATTAAGTTTTGGATCAAACGTGTTAAGTTCCGCAGGCGATCCAAAATTTAATTTAAAAGAACACATGGTAGCTAGGAAAGGGTTCAGACCTTTGTACAAAATTTTTGTACAGTGGAACCTCTAGGTTTTCTGAGTAGCAACCAACAACAATGCTGATGGAGGAGGCTAGGTCTAGGTTGGTCGGGGCGAGGACGAGTGCTGAGTGAATATACTCGGGAGTTAAATCCTAGGATTAGGATTTTACTGTAGCAATACTGTAGCGTTACTGTAGCAGTCGACTGATATTTTCATCAATCGACTGGTGCGGTCGACTGGGCAATCGACTGGGAGCGAACAGAATGCTTCTGTTCATTCAGTTAGTGTGGAGCAGTCGACTGATGAAAGTATCAGTCGACTGGTATTGAGTCGTTGGATAGTAACGGTCGAATCTCCACAAAGGACAGTCGACTGATGGTTTTGGCAGTCGATTGGTTGGCGGGATTTTTCAACTTGCAGCCTATATAACCATGCATTGGAAGCTTGGTTAAGGTTGACGAAAATAGAGGTGGTTAACCCCTATTAGAGTCTCCAAGTGTCTTTTTGAGTGATCAAGAGTTTGTGCGAGTCTGTGGTGAGGTTTCTCCACCCACAAGGAACTATCGAGCTAGTCGGAGATTTTCCAAGGGGTCATCCACCGGCGGATTGGGATCGCCCACCTTACGGACAACCATGGAGTAGGAGTAAATGATCTCCGAACCACGTTACATAAACATGTTAGAGGTTTGATTGTCTTGATTATTGCCTCTAGGTTTAACTTTCTATTTGTTAGATTTGTTTTGTATTTTCGCTATGCACTAACAAGCGTAGGAAGTGACGATTTGGGTGAGATGCTATTCACCCCCCTCTAGCGGCGTCAAGGCCCCAACACCGGCATCCAATATCTTTCCATTGAATGTTTTACACATATTATTTAATAACATGTCACATTTTGAGTGTGTGCGAAAATGTGATCTACTCCACTCCCTTGGTGGCTTATCATCCAACCATTTAGCTACATAAACATCAATATCTACAATTTGTTGCAATTTTGCTTCAAATTATGAATGAGTTGTTGACTTGGTTCCAGCCCATAACATCTTTCTGACAGTAAAACCCCGAAAACCTGCACTAGACCAATTAGCATGTAAATGCTTCACGTAAAACCTATGTTTTGCACTCGGGAATGTCATGTTACAAGCCGAAATTAATCCATTTTGCTTATCGGACATGATGGTCTAGTTGTGGTCATCCACAATTCTGAGGTCTTGCTTTAAGTGAGATAAAAACTAGCACTATGAATTTGTATTCTCACTCTCTGTCACAGCATATGCTATTGGATATATTCCATTATTTGGATCTATCCCAATAGCTATTAGGAATAACCCTGCATATTGTCCCTTTAAAAAGGTTCCATCCAATCCAAACCATGACCTACAGGCTCTTATATAACCCTCTTTAACCCCACTGAAACATATGTACATTCGTTGAAACCTACCTTGGCCAGTCTTTAGATAGCAAAAGTCATCCTTCAATTTAATAACAACAGTGCTTCTTGGGTTGCTTTTTTGAATTTCAATTACATAATCATGCAATTGACCATACTAACTTGAATTTGACCCTCTTACTATTGCCAATGCTTTCTTTTTTGCCCGGTAGCCTTGGCTTTGGGATAGGACAAATCTATTTTCATGCATCACTTAATTTCTAAAATTTTTAGCATCTAGTTTAGGGTTTATCGTAAATCTTTTTGAATACTTTGAAGCAATCCAACCTGACTTCACAGAGCTATTTCTATAAGCATAAGGGCACTTGTGTCGAAATTTGAACGTTCTAGATATGTACATATCCATCCTCATCATCAATTTTAGACGTGTAGATCTCCCAATCACATGGTTGTTTAGCATTATTGACTTGGGCACATTTGGCCCTAGCCTGTGTTCTATCACTTTTTATGAAACTGAAAGTTTGACTCCTCTTAATGTTCCACACCTGAACTGCTTCTTTGAATTCCTTAATGGAGTTGAAAATCATCTCACTCTCTAATGGTGGATCAGTTGAGTGCAATTGAATGATATATGTGACATGTCTTTATCGTTTCTCATTATCAGACCCTTGGAGACTCTCCAATTCTGATCCACTATCTAAACCCCCATCTTCATCGCAATTGCCATCCATTTGCCCCACTAGAACCTCCTGCCCTCTCTACACCTACTACCTTCCTTCTCTCAATAGTTTTACCTATAGCTGTCTCTTCATCCTCATCATCATCGTAGCCAGAATCACATTCAGACCAATTTTTATCAAAACTATCACTCTCCTTTCCATCTAGCTCATTTGGGTCATATGTTGGATCAAGTGTCTCATCACATAGTTCATTAAACAACTTATCAATGTTTGTGACCTCTACATACAGTTCTAGTTCCCCCCCTAAATTACACACATCCAAATATATTTGTCTCAATTCATTATCACTCCCAACCATATAGAAGTCATGTTTTTCTACTACCATATGATATTTTATCCCTAAATACTCCGACAGTCTCAACTACAAAATCTAACTCACCAATCCTAAGGTTTTTTTATTGATATATCTGTGAAATTACTTACTTGCCCCCCTTTATAATGTGAGATAGGATCATTTTCAAATGTTCCATAATGATGAAACTTGATGCTTACCAAATTATGACCATCAACCTATAAACAATTAAACACATGAAAAAAAACAAACATAAACCACATTAGACTCAAATTATGCAAATTTACAAATCAGTAATTATGAGTTATTAAAATAATAGAGACATAGCAAAATCAATTTTAATTCTTTCATTTCTTATTATGAAAATTTAACCTTCAATACAAAATGTTTGCCCACAACTACTATTTCTAGTCAAACTATATGCAATGTAGGACAAGGATCACATGAGAGCAATCATGGAACCCAATGAATCACACAAATTCATTATACCTCACATAGAAAAAAATAATCAATAGGACCGCATATTATGGTGAGCCACCAATCCTACAATAGTCGAGTTATGTAAAGAAAAAATAAGACCATAGTAGAGTCAACAATAACAATACAACAATATCTTAATAGTTAATATACACTCAAATAGGAAAAAAAAACCTTAAAGTTTGTTTTTTAAACTCGAGAAGACAACCCACAAATAGCAACTAACCGTATATATCACACAAATCAAAATCATTTTTAAAACATCTAGAAATGTGAGCTTACCTTGTTCTTGATGTTCTACTATATTGTCTTTTTTTTTCTTTCGTGTTTCATCCTGCCGACATTCCATCGCGAAGACAGCTTTGATTTCAATATATGTGAGTTTCAAGCTTTGCTTTTGGATTGATTTTCCCCATCTTTGGACTGCTTCAGTGGTGTCCATCGTAAGTTTGTTCTTCTCTTTCGAAAGAGTTTGGATATAAATTTAGTTTTTTTTTATTTAAGGTTATTTCATGCATATATAAAGTTTTATTTATCTCAGAAATTTCACTCATATTTATCTTTTTTTCAACAAAAAAAAACTAAAAAACCGTTGCTTGTCAATCAGTCAATAAACATGGGTTGCTACCGCTGAAAAGGACCAAAAGTGCCAAAAACAACAAACGCGCAGGGCAAAAGTGCCAAACGCAAAAGAAAAAAGGACCAAAAGGTTACAGCCCAAACATAAGGGACCAAAATCGCAATTTTTCCAAAACTCAATCCACCCTAGGTATAACTAAACCTAACGGCGTTCTCGTTCCCCACTTGCGCGAAATCCCCACTCGCGGTGAACCGTAGCAGCGTTCCCCACTCGCGAAGAACCCCAGCGGCGTTCCCCACTCGCGAAGGCGTTCTCGTTCCCCACTCGTCTTCTTCGAAATCCCTGAGCCGGGAGGGATTCTTCTGCTTCGATTCCTTCCTCCGGTAAGTTTCTTCTACTACGTGGCTATGTAATTCCTCGAATCTCGTACCGTTGTTTGTTTCTCCCCTCCTTTCTTGTCTTCGGATCTTGCTTCATCAAGCATGACCTCGTACCTTTCTTCAGTGCTTTTGATTTCTGAATTTAATCGCTCAGTCTGAAACTTATGATCTTCAATTTCAGATTGATGTGACAAAATCTTTTCTTGATTTTCTCTGGATTCAGTAGACATTTCATGCAATGCTGCAGCTAAACCATCCATTGGTTTTGTGATGTTTTCTCTTAGATCTTTGCTGGCATTAAGCTCGTCGACAGTCTCTCAATTTATGAAGTAGAAACATTGTAATTGTCAAGTGCTTGGGACCTCTGTCCTTCAAGTTTTGTAAGCTCAGTTTTTAATAGCTCAACTGTCTTCCCCAAGCTGATTGTTTTTTGCTGTGATAAACCAAGCTTCTTATCTGATTCTTTGAGATCCATTTTGTAGCTTGCCACCTCAATCTCCGTATTCCATCTTTCCTTTAAGAACAGCAATTTCAGTTTCAGCATCTTGCAACAATGTTGTTCCCTCTTCCATTTTTTTCTTTGTGATCACAAGAGGTTCAATTGCATATTTCTCCCCTGCTTTCTTTTCTTTGGAGAATTTTATCAGAAGTGAACCCTCTCATTTTTGTCTTCTTCTAACTAATTTGCAAGTGATAAAATTTTAGTTTCTGTTAATTAATGAGTAATGACTTATTCAAATACATCCGTGTCACATTCCCTATGAAGAATGGTATAACCCAAGTTTCTGTTATGAGTTGATTAGGATTAATTCTTACTAAGCTTGCAAAAGTCACTATGATTCCTTATCACGTTCACCATGATGAATGATATAACCCAAGTTTTTGTTATGAGTTAATTTGGATTTATCTTATCAATGCAAAATGAATTAGATATTTGAATTAGGTTGTTGATACTAATATTTTGATCTACTTTTGGACTGTCATGACATTATTTTGAACAAAACTTATTGGATGAATGCCATTTTGGATTGAGCTTGGATGATATATTATATTATGTTTATCAAAATTGTTAGTTGAATTAATCCAAAAATGTGATTTAGTCTGTCATGTTTTGTCTATTTGCATGAAATATGTATTTTGTCAATAAAAACACATGCTCAAACAAGTATGAGCTGCTCAAACTTTATCAAAATAATAACAAATTCTAAAAATTAAATACATAAATTATATTATAAAGGAAGAATCCGCTAAGGATCTGATCAAATTATATCGATCTCTTTCAAAAAATGACAGGGGAACGGGGCAGAGAGATAAGACGAGAGTAGAGATAGACATTAAAAATTTCACCTTAGTAAGGACGACGAGATCGACGATAGGAGAACCGCCCGAAACTGTACAGATGATAGACCAGGCTGCTTCGCTAACGGGGAGGAGGGTTTCACGCGATCGCTAGCGATGAAAAGCAAGACAGAGTTTAGCCAATATTATCCTAATCTTCAGTTGAATCGAACATATTTAAACTAGTTAGATCCGTTTAAACCAGGCTTAAACCGGATCTAACTAGTTTAAAGCGGTTTGATTCAACTGAAGATTAGGGTTTTTTTTGGCTAATCCCCTTCTTACTTTTCATCGCTAGTGATCGCGTGAAACCCTCCTCCCCGTTAGCGAAGCAGCCCGATCTCTCGTTCTGTATGGTTTCGGATGGTTCTCCTGTCGCCAATCTCATCGTCCTTACAAAGGTGAAATTTTTAATGTTTATCTCTACTTTCGTCCTATCATCTATCCACCCCGTTTCCCGGTCATTTTTTTGAAAGAGATCGATATAGTTCGATCAGATCCTAGCAGTTCTTCCTTTATAATGTAATTTTATATTTCGATCGTTTCATGCTTGTTTGAGCATGTCTCTTTTTATTCCTGTAAATCATCAGAAAAAGAATCTATCTAGGTTTACCAGAAGGTGAATAGTAGCTGATCCGCAGACGATGAGGGTGAAGAAGCAAAAGCGCCATCGCAAAGTGGTGCGCTTCTACTCCGCGTGCTTCGGTTTCCGAGAGCCTTATAAGGTTCTATGTGATGGCACCTTCATCCATCACCTCCTTCTCCACCGCCTCACCCCTATCAATGATGCTCTTGCTCGTCTTCTTGGAACTCGCATTATCCCCTTCACTACTAGGTTCGAGATGAGTTCCCTCTTTTTTATATTTCTTCTTTTTGTCCTTCCTGGCAAAAAAACACAACTTTGTTCATGTACATATATTTTCTCTTGCAGATGCATTATTGGAGAGCTAAGAAGCCTCGGTGAATCCCATTGTGAAGCCCTCGAGGCTGCTCAGAAGCTCATGATAGCTAGGTTTGCCCTTTTGATATTCTTGCAAACATACTACATTAATAGAATAGGTTTCTTGTCTTTTGAGAATTCTACATATCGTTATATCAGGTGCGACCATGAAAAGAGGATTAATGCCATGGACTGTATCGAGTCGGTTGTTGGAGAGGCGAACTCTGAGCATTTCTTTGTTGCCACTCAAGATGCAGATATGAGGAAAAAATTCCAGAAGGTGGTTCTATATCTCTTTTTGCCACTTATTTAAGAACTTGCATAATGATTTTTGGACCTATGAAGTTACATGATGATGATAATTGATAGATTTCTTTGTTCTACGTTGATGCTAAAGAACACACTGATTAATATAAGGGTTGAACACCTGTATAAAAGTTGTCATATCCAGCTTGACTTGTAAATTGTAATTCATATTTTTATGACTAGTTTGCGTTTTGATAAAGCTTAGAAAACTAATTTTGAGGTCCGAAACATGCTTTTAAAAGGTAGCCTGGTGCACGAAGCTTCTGCCAATGCGGGGTCTCACAGAAGGGTTTATTGTATGCAGGATAATTGCAAGAGGCTGTTTTTGAGATTCGAACTTGTGGGTAGCAATTTTACCGTTGCGTTAAAGCTCCCCTTCTTGGAAACATGCTTTTCTATGATTAAACTTTATTTCCATATGAAGGTGCATCCTTCGTATATGAGTTTGTACAAGGTTCTTATATACAATTTCCAGACAAGCTTGACAAGAGAATAAATTTAAGCTTGCTAATATACTCAAAGTTGACCATGCTAACCCAGGCTTGTTAGAAGATCACTTCTATTCACCTCTACGGAGGTACATTCAATTACTTATAATTGTCTGCAATTGTCATATTAGTTCCTTTATACTATGAGAGAGTGTCATTATTTTTTTTTTTAAAAAAATGTTTCTTCAAGTAAGATTTCCAATTATTCTGCTAATTGTTCATTTTAATATCTTTTTGCTTTACTGCTGGCATACAGATTCCTGGAGTTCCTGTGATGTATGGTCTTAGAAACTCTTTGTTCATCGAGCAACCTTCTTCGATGCAAAAACAATTTGTCAAATCTAGTGAGGAAAGGCGTCTGCATTTGCCTGAATCAGAAGATCTGAAACTGCGTGATATGAATCCCAGGGATACAATATCAAACAATCCTGACCATGGTGATGCAGATGAAACACTCCTCAGAACTGCTAGTGATAAAAGAAATTTGCTAGGCGTGTCACGGACTAGTCAATTAAAACGAAAGCGAGCAAAGGTTAGCTTTCTTATCATAAATGTTCTCATGAAACCAGTATCTAGGCAATTTTATCAGATGTTATTTCCATCCAGCAAATGACAATAGTGCAGTTTCTCTTTGTTTGATAAAATTTCAATCAGGTTCCATGAGAACTCCCAATCTAAGAATAAGGTAGATGTTTAACATTATATTAGTAAATGGCCAAGCTACTACAGGTGCCTATTCGTGCATGCTTGGTTACTGCTGTTAATGATAAATAAAGTTGATCGTTTCAAGGAGTGTATTGATGCTAATGTAACTAGATAGATTGAACTGGCTTTGTAGGATTATCATTTACTTGTAACTACAACTAATTTAATGACTGTTTATATGGCAGGATTGGCTATAGGATGAACAAAGTGGCAATTCCATTTTTGTATTCCTTGTATGAATCTACGAGAAATGTTATTCATTAGTTAATATTATGTAACATATTCTAAATGTAAACAATTTGAAGTTGTTAAGATATGCCCTTTCATATGCACTATAGTTCCTTACCTAGAAGAGCTATATATCAAGATAAGAATCTCAATTGCCTTTATTTGCAAATGAGGAGTGTACCCAATCCGAACTTTGACCACAGATGGGATATCAAATAAAATTAATTGCTAATACCAGTAGAACAATCAAATTTATTCAAAAATGATTATTCTAAAGGAAAGATGACTATAAAACATCATATGACACTTAAAATTTTGATTATATGATTTTTTTTGAACTTTTTTCTCAATTTAAATTTATCATATTTAGGCTTCTTTATACAACTAATCATGTGGTTGTACTAATTATTTTCAACAGGGCCCAAATCCACTCTCATGTAAGAAGAAAAAACAAAGCAATGATGCTTCTATTGCGAAGAAGCAGGTGAATATGGAGATACCTTTCTTTCATCTTTGCAACTCTTCAATTTTATCTTCTTTCTTCGCCTTTTCCGACTTATCTTTTTTGGGTAGGTGGGTAAACAGAAGCAATAGCTCTTAGATAGAGAAATGATTTTTTTTTTCCTCTATGCTTGATAGTATACTTGAAGTTGCAAAAACCTAAAATAGTGAAGTGTAAGTTATTCCTTTGTATCTTTCTCGTCTCAACCCAATAAGAACTATGATATCACCCCAAACATGCTTTCGGCGTCCCCATGTATCAAACATAGATTATATTCAATAAGTGCAATGCATTATCTGTCAGCTCTCCAGTTGGACAGTAAGAGTTGGAGAAGCAGTCTCTTCTACAAAAATACTTAGGCTATCAGAATCGGGTAGCTGGAAGTTGCATGGGGTAAACATCATAGTGATAGAAATAATTGGATGATTGCATCACTATATCCTAATTTAACTTATTACCTATAGGGCGTGTTTGGTTCAGAGTTATCGCTGATAACCTTGTTTGGTTTAAGTAATTGGTGACACCTGGTAATGCAACATTCCCGCCACATCAGCAATTAGGGAATAGAACCAGGAATCAGAAAACCTTGGAAATCTTAGGGTGCGTTTGGTTTGCACCGTTTTCTCAAACCAAACACCGTTTTTCAGAAAACGCGCGTTTTCCAGAAAATGAAAATGGAAAACGCGCGTACCAAACGCCCCCTTAGGTTTTCTACGATTCCAGGGTTATTAATATTTTTTTTCAAAAATACCCTTTGAAGAGCAGGAGATAAGCCTATGCCTTCTCTTCCCTCCGAGCTTGAAGAAGGCGTCGGTGCAGTCCATGGCGTCACGGACGAATACCCTTCGAAGAGCAGGATATAAGCCTATGCCTTCTCTTCCCTTCGAGCTTGAAGAAGGCGTCGGTGCAGTCCATGGCGTCACAGACACGCTGCTCCGCGACGCCGTGGTTGGTCACCTGGAAGAAGCCATGGCGCTCGCAGGCGAGCTGGACGAGCTCTGCCACCCGCCGCATGGACGCCTCGTCGTCGTGGAGGAAGCCATGTAGGTCCACCACCGGGGCGTCGAGCTCCTCGATGGCGACCTGTCGGTCGCTCCGAGGCCATACGAAAGCCTTGGGAATCCTGGTCTGCTTCCGGAGGCTGGAGGATTCGAAGTACACGCCACCGCCGGCGACGGCGACGTTCTCATTGTTGATGCCTCCCACCGGAGGACACCGGAAAATCGTGCTCGGTCTTGAATCCATGGAGACAAATCAATTTTATTATATAAAATCAATTTTATTTATTTATTATATATATTATCAACTTATTCATTAATATAATAATAATAATTATTATTATTATTAATTTAATTTAATTTAATTTATTCTACAAAATTAATCATATAATTAAACAAGGGGTAATATAGTAAATGTCAAGTTAGATTATACCATTACCTAGTTGAATCAAACAAGATTAAGATTATGTTTTATTCACTCATAATCTTGGTAATCACATAACCAAGGTTATATACGATAACTTGAACCAAACGCACCCATAAGGTATAATCTGATGTTGAATGATACCTTTTATTTCCTCTTTTTTACTTAGTAAATTAAATGTTCTTCAACTTAGAGTGTCTCAAAGCTAAACATGGGATAAATATGGTGGTTTTATGATTTTACACTATAAAATGATTTGCAAATCAGCTTATCTTGCGAAAAATGACAAAAAAAAATAAAAAAATGCTATAAGTTGATTAGCAACTCAATTTGTTATAAGATTTACAGGTGAAAACATACATTTTAGGATAACTAGAGACATGAAATGATCAATCTATGGTGGCATTAAACATCGAATAATTTTTTTATTTTCACAGTGCAAATTGATTTGCAAATCAACTTGCACTGTGGAAAATGACTGATATTGACACTAAGGTGCAGCAAGGTAACTAGATTTTGGTTAAAAATATTTTTTTGATATTTAAAAGCCTAAAATGTTCAACTTGGGAGCTTTTTCGGGAGGATGGTGGCAGTCGATCCACCATTAAACTGCGACTGTTCTAATTACTATTTGTATGGATGTATTTACATGCACAATTTATAAAGTTGATCCACAGAGTTTAAATTATTTTTTCTGCCATTCCTGCAGAATGGTGGCAATTCTGTTGGTGCTACGAAGAAGAAAAGAATCAGAAAAAGAAAGAGAACTAAAGAGCCAAAAAATGTAGATGCGTCTTGAAGCTAAATTACGGCTGTAACAAAATAGTTTCTGGCCATGAGGAAGAATAACAGAAGCCGAGAGCAACTGGACTTCACACATAGCTGCTACCTAAACTACAGTTTCAAGTCTCCCATCTATCTCACTTGTTTACTAATATATTCGTGGAAGCTCATTAGCTCAATTTTTAAGTTAGTAGAATATTTTGTTGGTCATTTGTTTTCTTGAACTTTTCTCGACTTCATGCTTAGCGTTTTATATTGAATTGGGTTGATATGGCTAATGCTTAAAT
The DNA here is from genome assembly GCF_018446385.1 of Zingiber officinale. Lineage (NCBI taxonomy): Eukaryota > Viridiplantae > Streptophyta > Magnoliopsida > Zingiberales > Zingiberaceae > Zingiber > Zingiber officinale. The sequence continues at coordinate 82,110,508 of NC_055988.1, forward strand.
GAGCGAACTTCTTTCAAGTTTATTTTTATGGTTTGTCGCCATGTCCTGCGTGAGAAGATATTGATTAGCGATATCTGTTGAAACCAAAAGAAAGAGTACATGACTAGAGTATATCGCACGGTGAGAGAGAAAGGGAGAGAGATGTCGGGGGAGATTTAGTGATCTGCAGTCTGTTTGTGGTTGAATGGTTATGGAAGTGGGGTGAAGTTCTTTTGCTTATCATGCAATATGGTCACTATGGTAGGTCAGCATGGTTGGAACAAGTAAAAATAATTAATCAGGTTGGGTAATATGAAAATTTTCTACTAATTATCAGAGTAAATCGGGAAACGTTCGCAGCGGGTAGCCCAGGAGTCCAGCATCCTTTAGTTACGTGCTTCATTTGGAGGAAATTTTTTTATAAATTTGTCATAATTGAAACTCAAACCGTGAATATCTGGATGACAATCTGAATATCTTACTGTTGCATTATAACCCCGGGAGCTATGGTTGGAACAAGTAAGCTGTGTAGGGAGAAAGACATTGAGGTTTCATATCTCATGGAACGGTGTCGATCGCGAGGGAAGGCATTAGAATCACAAAAGAGGTATGAATTTTGAATCTTGCAATATCTTATATGGAGTTTTACATGCTTGTGTATAACTTAAAATTTTAGTTTTTTTACACAATTGTTGTTATTAACTTAACAAGTATAATAAAATTGAAGGTACAAGTAAATTTAATTAATGAATAAAACATAATAAAGAGTCTTTATCAGATTTTTTTATAATGAATAATAGATATTCAATTTTAAAGAAAAGTAGCCCATTGGAAAGTGATTTGTTCAGACATTTGCAGCCTTCTCAATTGATCCTGCATCCGCTTCGGAATTTTCAGCAGCTGCCTTGGCTTTCTTTGCTTGGTAGTCTTCCACAGCCGCTTTGATTGCGTCCTCTGACAACACGCTGCACTGGAACTTCACCGGGGGAAGAAAAAGGTACTCAGCAATTTCTCTATAATGCATCACCGTCAGCAGAAGAATTGTAGAATTGTGAAAATACTAGATGAATAGAAGCAAGGGAACACAAAAAATTAAATGGATGATAACTAATTAAAAAGGCATTCCAGCCCATAAAATTTCTGCCAATCTGAAATCCCAGAGAAGGATCGGACTGTATTGGATCTATTGTATGTAATCTTACTTTGTAATGTGAGAGGTTGCGCTAAGGCCCCCCTTCTTGTTGAAGGGTCATTCTAAAAGGGTACTTGGGAAAATGATGGGGATTTCACAGAAACAGTTGAGGCACTGCGTTACCATAGATTATTGTGATACTATTGAATGAAACACCATGACACTTAGGGTGCGTTTGGTTCGGAGTTATTCTTGATAACCTTGGTTATCCATCCAAGGTTATCAACAAAAACCTTGTTTGGTTTAGGTATTCGATGATTCCCAAGTAATGTTCCATGCCCGACACGTCAGTAAAAGGGTCAGCCCGGAATCGGAAATCTCAGAAAACTAAGGTTTTTGTTGATTCCGGGGTTAACGAATTTTTTTTACCAAAAATATCCTCCGATAAGAAAAAACATGAAAAAAAAGAGAAAAAATGTAAAAAAAAATTTAAAAATGTAAAAAAATAAAAAAAAATTAAAAATTTATTTTTTTTTTAAATAAATAATTTTAAAAAATAAAAATAAAAAATAAAAATTTTAAAAATAAAAAATAAAATTTTTAAAAATGTTAAAAAATTTTAAAAAATTTAAAAAAAAAATTTAAAAAAATTAAAAAAAAATTTAAAAAATTTAAAAATTTTTAAAAAATTATAAAACTTTTAAAAATTTTAAAAAAATAAATAAATAAAATAAATAAATAAAAATTAAAATTTAAAAATGTAAAAAAAAAATAATATAAAAATATAAATAATATAAAAATATAAAAACATTAAAAAATAAAAAAACACATAAAAAAGTAAAAAAATATATAGGAAAAAGAAAAGTAAAAAAATATTAAAAAATAAATAATAATAATAATAATAATAATATTATTATTATTATGTATAGTTGGTTTTGTAACTGAGGGTAATACGGTAAAATATTAAACTAGGGTATTCATTAAAACCTTCAAACAAACAAGTTTTTGTTGCATTACCTAAGTTGAACCAAACAACATTTGGTTATGTTTTATTCCCTATAACCTTGGTTATGTGATTACTTGATAATCACATAACCAAGGTTATACATGATAACTTGAACCAAACACACCCTTATATCTATCTCATCAAGTATCAACATGCTAATTTTAATAAGCAATGCATTATGATCGATCATTTAGTGAATCGACTTCCATATTAAGTCTCGTTGTTCAAAATCCTCTTCGTTCATAGTATCAAATCCACCACAACTATTGAAATCAAGAAAAGACTTATACACAGGTCGCTTAGCTAGCTAAAATTCAATAGGAATGCCAAGTTCAACACAAGGTTCTAAAATTCGCTAGGCGCTAGTCGAGCGGCAGACCAGTGCCTAGCGCCTAGGCCTCCTAGGCGGGGACTAGGCGCCGCTAGGCGGATTCCTCGGTATCCCTTGTTTCATGTGGACTGTGGACAATGCTATATGTAAATCTAAATATTGTCTTAAACAATTTTATAGCAATGAAGATCTAACTATGTATGCTGAAATAAATACATACTTTCCGATACCAAAAAATGAACATGCAGTAAATATCATAATCATATAGTAAACAGTAGAACATTGGAAAATAGTAGCAATAGTTCAATTCAAGATTACAATGCATTGTGAACTAGTAACCACTAAGCAAAATATAATTGTTAAATAACATAAATCATGTCTTAACAAAATGAGTTCAAAATTGGGAAAACTAATAATACCTCATAGACTCATATTTATTCTGCTTCTTCTTCTCCATAATTTTCAATAACTTGTTCTTCATCGGACACAAACTCAATATCATTATTGTGATCCTCGTCTTCTTCTTCGGATTCAAAATCATCTTCATGGAGTTCTCTCACTCTGGAGCTTCTTCGGGGTTGTAGATTTTCATCTGCTCCACTTGCTTCATCAACCATTTGCCAAGTGAGCCCGGAACCTAGTTCAACTTCATCATCTTCCCCACCATCCACAATCCAACCTTGTGCATTTGAAGCATCTTTTGCAAGAAGGACATCAACATTTCTTTCTTTTTCTCTTTTTTGTTTGTTCAACAATCTAGCATTAAATTGGATAAATACTAGATTGTTCAACCTGTTGGCATCCAACCTATTTCTTTTCTTTGTGTGAATCTAAAAAAACAGAGAAAGTAAATACTATAGTTAGTACCTGAATATAGAGTATAGACGTTAAAAATTATAACTAATTTAATTAAAGAGTAGACTGAAAGTTTAAAACTTACTCCTTCAAATGTACTCCAATTTCTTTCACACCCAGATGAACTTGTAGTTAATGAAAGTATCCTCAATGCCACCCTTAGCAAGTTAAGTGTGTGAGCACCGTATGTACTCCACCATGCACATGGATCAAATGTATCATCATTTTTTTCACATGCTTTTGCTGCCAATGTTTTTCCAAATAACCCAGTCTTATTTCTATACTTTGGAAATTCCTTGTTAATAATTGTATCTTGTAAATCTAACTCATTGGCATGCAAAGTTTCCATGCATTCAAAAATCCCCATCGCGACCTCCTCATAAAGAGCAATCGAACTATCTTTGTAGTAAAAATAAGGATTCAACAAAAATGCAGTGGTATGCAATGATGTATCAAGTCTATCCTTCATTTTTGACTCAATAATGACTATGATAGGCTGATAATTTGATTCCACTTATTCAGAGCTACCTTGATATCTTCTTTAGCTTGAAGAAGCTCCCCATATAGAAACCCCATCGATGGCTTTCTATCTCCATCTACCAATCGAAGAACTCTTACCAAAGGAGCAAATATTTTCAAACAAAGTGTTACACCATTCCAAAAACTCATGCTCATCACTGTAGAGTAAGCCATTTTTCCTTTGTTTGTTTTTGACCATTTACATTTCTCTCACATATCACTTGTAAACATGGCCCTTAAACTAGCTTTTTTTTCAATCAAACTTTGCAATGTGAGGAAATTTGATGCAAACCTGATAACTCCTGGTCGAACTATGTCTCTCTTCTTCGTAAAACTTCTCATCAATGATAAAGTCTTATGGTGAGCATAGATGAAAATGGTAAAAGCCTTGGACTGCTGAATCACCTTTTTATATCGTGGAAGTTTGCCAATACTTTCAAGCATGAGATTAATAGTGTGAATTGCACATGAACTCCAAAAGATCGCGGATCGTTTTTCTCTTATCAATTTAGCTGCAGCCATATTGTTGGTGGCATTGTCTGTAACAATCTGAACAATATTCTGAGCTCCTACTTGTTCAACACACTTGTCAACATACTCAAAAATAAGTTCAGCTGTATGTGCCTCCTCTTAAGACTCCTTAGACTCTAAAAATATAGTACCCTCCTTGCAATTAACACACAAATTTAAGATGCTTCTTTTTCTATCACTCCATGCATCTGTCATGATCGAGCATCCATTCTTTGCCCATTCTTCTTCATGTTTCTTCAGCAATTGTTTTGTTCTTTCAACTTCGGCTTTCAATAGTGGCTCCCTAAGTTGATATTGAGTTGGAGGCTTGAATCCTGGTCCAAATTGACCCACTGCCTCCATTAGTTGCTTGAAGCTATCATTATCAACAGCATTGAATGAGATTCCATTTTCATAAACCCATCTCCCAACATATTGTTGAACTTGTTGAGTTCTCTCTTTGAAAAGAGCCTCATTTATATTTTTTTGCCGAAGTACTTTACTTCCACTGGAGCCTGCATTTTCTGGAGCAATTGCCGATGCATATCTATCCATGGGGCCAAGTGGAAGAGGTTTTTTAACTCCATCCATCCCTTCAATTTCAAGACCTTCTTCTTCATCTACGGAAATAATCACCTCTGCTCTACAACTTTGTTCTTCCATTATTTTGTTCTTCTTTCTGTTCCTCCCTTCTAAAATAGCCTGTTTGCACTTATTTTTGTCTTCTTGAGATGCTTTTCGACAACCAGATATATTTCCAGGTATATTTCCAATGTGCTCCTTTATCCTATACACTCCTCCTGACATTGCTTTTCCACATATATAACTTACATTTAATTTTGTCGAGATTCTTAGGATCAATCAATATCCCAAACTCTCATCCGATGTTATTTGACTTTCTTCTAAGAATCCCGGATTCGGGTTGAGTGACAGATGCTGTCGAAGATGGATTGCTTGCCATTGATAACAGATTAACAGTCTAATAGATAATCTGAAAAAATAATATATAACAAGACATAATCACATAACATATTAACATGATAATAAAATTTAATTATACCATACAGACATACAATATAAAATATTTCAATAACATTAAGTCATTAACAAGTTATTTTTTTATATATCTTAATCTAATTAATAAAATTTATTTGATATTTGTTTAAATAAATTAAATTTTAAATATATTTTTTATATTTTTAAATCTATTTTATACTTTTATAAATTAATAATATTTATTGGAATCTTTTAAATTTTAATTTATTTTTCATATTTTTAAAACTGATTTATATAAATTAATAATATTTATTAGAATTTTTAAAATTTTACTTTATTTTTCATATTTTTAAAACTGATTTATATAAATTAATAATATTTATTAGAATTTTTAAAATTTTAATATTTATAAATCCGATTAATATAAATTAATAATATATAAAATTTATAAATATGATTTATATAAAACATAAATTAATAATATGTATTATATTTATTAAATTTAAAATATTTTTTATATTTTTTATTTTTTAAATCTGATAAATGATAATATTTATTATAATTTTTAAATCTGTTAATATATAAATTAATATTTAATATTATTTATTTAAAAAAATTAAGTATATTATTTATATATTTAAATCTGATTATATAAGTTATAAAATTAATAATGGAATCTTAATTTTATATATAATTTTATATATTCAAAATTCTTTTATTAAAATTAATACAATTTATTATAAAAAAATAAATTTAAAATATATTTAATTGGGATGATAATTTTATTAGGTTTTACGAACCAACCTATTATTGAATTTGAAATTATCCCCGTTAGGAATTGTTTTAATTTAATAAATCTAAAAAAAAGAAAAAACAAAAACAAAAAACGCCGTCCCCCTCTCGCGACTCGCACGACAGTGTGGACGCCACCGGCCGCTACCGACGCCTCACGGGAGACCTCCGACGCCGCCGGAAGCTCCGCCGGACATGTCCAGCGCGTCCGGCGAAGTCCGACATTGCTTCCAGCGGCGCCGGAAGCGTCGCGGAAAGCTTCCAGTGCCGCTGGAAGCTTCACGAGATGCTGCCGGACGCGTCCTACGACGCTTCCGGCGGCTGCGGACGCGTCCAGCGTCGCCGAAGACTGCGCGACGATGACTCAACAGTTAACAACTTAACGAAACAAGTCAAACAACTTACCGGAGCCCGGAGCGACGAAGCCTTCGAAGCGGCGCACCGCGAAACAGCGACGATGACGACGCAGCGACGATGAGGACGAAACAACAAATTTGGAAGATGAATCGGCGCACGGCGAAGATGTAAACAGCAAATTTGGAACAAAATATTAAACGTTTAAAACTTAAATAATTCGGTCAAGGCCCGCCGAGGCCTGATGAGTCTCGCCGAGGGCCGCCTAGGGCCGCCGAGAGCTGCCTAGGTGGCCCAGCCTCCTAGGGCACCCGCCTAGGAGGTTTCCGGCGCGGCAGCATGCCGCGCAACGCCTAGGCGGCCGCCTAACCCGAGATTTCGAACACTGGTTCAACATGCTTAAAATGCTAGCAAATTGTTCTTGAACGTTCGACAACTTAACTATATTGTAAAGATCTTATATATTAACAACTGTTTGAATAATACACTTACTTGTTTTTGATGGATATCACTTCCTCTAGATTTTTCCCCTTCACCCATGCTGTAGCTGCAATTGATAATGGAAAATTGTCAAAAAGCGGATGAGATAAAGTAGTTATTACATACAAAATTGATGTTTTAAACATTTTACACCCAAAATGAAAAGTATCATTTGATTGGAGAATAGTATCTATAGTTTTCCTTCTTATTCAATGCCTGCTAAATCCAACTTTCAGAATCCAGCCACAAATGCATTTTTTTACATTATAAATTCAAGCAAGAATCTAAATAGAGTTTGTTTATAAAGATTGTTCACCAATCAGATGATTCAAGAACCCATCACAATCGCAGGTAACAATTTGTTCAAATTAGATTTAAATTGTGACATTGAGCGCTGCAAAGGAGGAAAAGCATATAGAATGAGAATAGAGGAATGAGGATGTGCGGTTATAAACCCTAAATCCTAAAACCGTAGATCCTAAACCCTAATGGTCTGTTTGAGAGGAGGTGAGGGAAGGGGAAGGAAGGAGAAATAAGGGGAAGGGAAATTTTGAACCTTGTTTGGGAATGAGTGAGGGAAGGAAAGGAAAAGTAAGGAAGGGTAAGCTTTAACCTTCGTTACCCATGGAAAGAACCCCGAATTGGGGTGTAAGGAAGGGGAAGGTAAAATAAAAGATTTTTTATTCCAATTTTATCCTTGTTCTTAATAGTTTAAGAAATTTTCTAATTTCTAATTTTGCTATGTCGCCGGAGTCCAATTTCCTCGCCTTCTTCACAGCTCGCCTACTGCCAGATCATAAGAGGAGGGGATTCGACACGTCTTCTAACTGAATTGAAAGGAGAAACCAATTTTGCCATCAAAATTTAAGAGGATATCTACTATTTTTTAATTTTACCATCAAAATTTAATAAATTTTTAAAGAATAGGAATTCTCGTTATCAGCGTTATCTTTTAAATTTTTTTATTTAAGATTTATAAAATCATTATTTTCATTATTTCTCATTTAATTACTTAATTATCGATAATTCATTATTTTGTTATGAATAGTATAAAAATATTAATTTTTTATTAAAAAAATAACTAATCTAAATGATACTATAAAAATTAATTTTATCATTAAAAATATCTAATTTATATTTATAAAATAAATATTAATATTATGAAAAATGTCTAATTTAAAAAATAAAAATATTTTTATAACTTTATCTATTTAATCTTTATTCTCTTTCCTTTACTCCCAAACAACTTCCCTCCCTCCCAAACAAGAAGAGGTTAAATCGTGCCATTGAGAGCTGCAATGGAGGAAAAGCATATAGAATGCGAATATAGGAATGAGGATTAGTGGTCATACCGACAGAAGATGATGCAATGGCGGCGACGCAACCAAAGGTCTGGTAGCGGGCGTCCACGATCTTCCCGGTGGCATCGTCAACCTTGATCTGGAGCTGCATCACATGGCCGCATGCTGGCGAGCCGACGAGCCCCGTCCCAACCGAGGGATCGTTCTTCTCAAACGATCCGAAGTTCCGAGGGTTCTCGAAGTGATCCACCACCCTCTCGTGGTACCTTCGCTCCCCTGCCGCCGCCGGAGCCGGTCGCTCCCATCCGAACCCGAGTGTTCGCCTTCCCGCAGCTCTCAACATGCTGTTCTCGAAGCGATCCGCCATCCTCTCGTGGTACCGTCGCTCCACCCCACCTCCCGCCGCCGCCGCCGCAGCAGCCGCCGCCGCTGCCGCAGCCGCCGCCGCCTCCGCAGCTCCCATCCGAACCCGAGTGTTGACCTTCCTGCAGCTCTCAGGCGTCGGGCAGGATCCTCTGCGTCCTTTCGTCGCCTCTCTTCTTCCCTTCGGTTGCGATATTAGATATTAAATAAGAGATTGAAAAAAAAGGAAACACTAAAATTTACTAAAATAAAATTATTCGGTCTAGATAATAATTAAATAATTACCTTATTTATCTTTATTTTAATAATAACAGACATATTCGACCGAGATAATAATTACCTAATTACATTATCAACCTTAATTTGGTAATAATAAACATCTTTAGTCAAAATTTTACTAAAAAAAATATTACCTTAATATTATTGTATCACTTCAATGAATATCTTATTATTATTATTATTATACATTTAATAATTATTTTTTAAGTTAAAAATTAAATTAGGTTAATATCATTTTTTTATACTGAAAATAATTTTAAAACTTATTAATAATTTTTCATTTTATATAAAAATATGCAATGTAATGATTCTCTTTAGTCTCGAGTCTTAGGATTATCAACACCGAGAAGTTTTTATAAATATCTTGGACCGACAATATTAGAAAGTATACTTTTCTCAATTTTTTGGTTAAAATTAAATTAAATTTTTACGAAAGAAAATTCATTACAGTAGCTTGTTGTTAGGGTTCTTGAGCGTCGCCCTTATGTTACACTGCTGCATAGGTTTAGCATCCTCTTACCAAGTCCAATTTATGAATATTTTGGCTAAGATCAAATATAGTATATGTACTTAAATTAATTTTTGTTATAAGAGATAGTGTGTGACAATAACTTCCTACTTGGGTTCTCGAGCGTCAAGGAAGAACTCAAATAGTTCGGATTCTCATTCTATTATATTACACATGTAATATGTATACACGTTCGCTAATATATAAAAGACAAGGTCTACAATCCGTTAAGGCTTTAGTACAAATGATGACCAATTGATTAAGATTTACCCCATCATGTACCTCATGTCTATGCACGTATATTTACCTCTCTCTATATCCGTAGGATTTTTGGTGTAACATGTAAGGAAATATGTTGTTAAACACGCAGCGGAAAAACATATTTCCTTCAGAAAATCCATGCGAAGGGAAACAAAATTATATATACTAAGTTTATATCTAAGAACATGATATAGTATATCTTTGTTGCATGCTCACGGACTCCCGACAGCTCGGATCTCAGTACGAACATATGCTCGCGCCTCTATGATATCCACACAAACAAGGGTTTGTTTGTCTCACAAACTCACTAAGTGGAGATGCCTACCCCCTAAGGTTGTGCTAGCAACCTATGAAGGAGGATTCGGCCAAGAGGAGAAGAAAGGGAGGAGATGATGAAGTGAGAAAAATGAGAGTAAAATTAGCTTAAGTATTTTCATCTAATGAAAATACTTAATACTCATTAACTCCATTAATGAGGCTTAATGAGTATTCACTCTTCATTAAGGGTCATTTTGAAACTCCTCTCTTTCATATTCAATTTCGAAAAATTGAATCCAATGATTCATTGAATTCAAAATTCAATGAATGTTACCATTTATCATTGAATTCAAAATTCAATGAATATCATCATTAAACTCACTCGAGTCTAACTCAAGTTTAACTCACTCGAGTCTAACTCATGTCTAATTCAATCGACTCTTAATTAATCCTCATGCAATTCAAATTCAATGAATCATTATTTCATTAATTTGAATTGACTTTCTCTAGTCTAGTTTGAGTTGGACTTAATCCAATAATTAGATCCAATTAAGTCTAAGAGGGTGTTTGGCTAAACTTATTAAAAACAGCTTATAAGCTTGTACAACTTATAAGTTGTTTTAGAAGCTTATAAGTTGTTAGGTCTTATTTTAAAAATAAGTTGTTAAAGTGTTTGAATGAACTTATTACAATCAACTTAAAGGTATTGATATGTTTGGTATTATAAGATATTTTTATTAATAAAATTACCAAAAAGGGTATAATACTATTAATAGAGGATTTTGGGCTTTTTATTAATAAAGGATTTTGGACGAATTTCTGCACTGGGGGAGAGAAAATTGGAAAGAGGCGTTGGTGGAGAAGATGACATGCGTTGGAAGAGAAGTCGACGGAGATAGAAAGATATTAGGTTTATAAAAATTTATGGAGGATAAGATGAGGATTTATGAAATTATATAAGGATATTTTAGAGAAAAAAATTATTAAAATAAGATATTTTTTAAAAAAGTAGGGTCTTCCATACTTTTTTAAAAATAACTTATAAGTTCCAAAACAGTTTATTTTGACAGCTTATAAGATGTTTGAAAAAAATTTTACCAAACAAATTTAAAGAGCTTATAAGCTCCAAAACATCTTATAAGCTATTTTAGAGAGCTTATAAGCTTAGCCAAACACTCTCTAACTCAATAAGTCCAATTCGAATTAGACTTAATCCAATTATTCATCATATGAATACATCTCCAAATCTACTTGTTCTTTATGTGTGACCCAATAGGTTCTCGTAACGTTGGCAATGTACCCAAATCAATATTTAGATACATAAGAAATGAGTGGCATCTAGCAATACATCATTGCTACCTAAGTGACGAGAAGGTCAAGATCCGACCTAACCTGTCTATGGTTATTTTCTTGTATGACTTGGTCTCTCTATCCTTGATATTTAGTTGATCAACGAGGCATAGATCGTGTCATCCTCTTATCAACCTTTGTGTTTCTTGATCTCTAAGTAGACACACTCAATCAAATAAGCTCAATATCTCATATTGACTCATTTGCGCATGACCATGCTTTCTTGTGTCCTACTAATCAAGGGGTCCACAGATATCGTTTCCGTCATATGGAAGGGATAGATCCCATCTACATCACTCATATCCCTCCGCATAATTCATTGCATACCTAGTGATTGACTTTATTGCCCACCTTATTACAGGTGACGTTTGTCGATACCAAAGTACACAACTTCTTATGTAGGGAATCGTAGTGACTTCAGGTCAAAGGACTATTCATACCAATAGTCACATGAGAATGTTTATGACACTCATATAACGATCCATGAAACATTCTCATGGCGGATCATTCAATATATATTCTCTAATATATACCCATGTGTCAACCTGATATCTCATATTCATGACTTGTGAGATCAAGTCATCCGTTGACCTATATGCTAGTCTCAACGCATTAATATTGTCCTTGTATATTAATGTTCGACTAGGAACAGTTAAAAGTAGTGTTCTCTATAATATCTCACTATCAATTCTCATGGACATATGATACCCTAAACCCTAAATCTATTACCCAAGGACATTATTATACTTATTCAATTGACACTAAACTGAAATAAATATAATAACCAACTTTGTCTTTTATTAATAATGACATATGATACAAATTGAGTCATTTACAATCATCTCATAATTGGTACTATGACTAATATTAACATAACAATCAGGGGTTGAATCTCGTAGGAATTCACAATCTAGAATTCACCTTACTATGTACCTGCCGCTTGTATACCTGAATTTACTTTCTTCCATATCGATGATACTAACTCTAGGAGTCGTTAAAGTGACGGATCTACCTTTTAGTTCCACAATGAGGTCTCTCCCCCTCTCCAAACCTATAATCACATGCATTTTCTAATTTATTAGGTGGAAAAAATGTGAAGATGGATCTTAATTTATTAGGTGGACAAATAAATTTTATTTCTTTAAAAAATGTGAATAAATCCTTGTGCAGTTTTAAAATCTGTTTAAACTTTTGAAAATATAAAAATATTATTATTTTAGATAAATAAATAAAAATTCTTTTGTATTTTTTTTCTTTTCTAAAAAGGTCTTTTGAATTTCTTGATTTCTATTGCTGCTTAATGATCATGAATTTCTTTATTGGGCCACTTTGAGCCAATGGGCCGCCCATTTATCTATTGATATAAGCCCAATTCGTCAAATACCGTCGCTCTCCTTCTCTGGTCGTTTTCAGTTCTCGAAGGTAGCGTTAGGGCTTCGGTAGATTTCTTCCGTTCGCCTTCCACATGGCCGCCACCGCCGCTGTTCCTCGAGCTTCTTCGAAGACAGAGAGCTACGTGGACACGAAGCGGCGCGACGATGTCCGTCAGGCTAACATCATCGCCGCCCGCGCGGTCGCCGACGCCGTGCGCACTAGCCTGGGTCCCAAGGGAATGGACAAGATGATCGCATCCGCCAACGGCGAGGTAATCATCACCAACGACGGCGCCACCATCCTCAACAAGATGGAGGTTATTCAGCCTGCCGCCAAGATGCTCGTCGATCTATCCCGTTCCCAGGACGCCGCAGCCGGTGACGGCACGACGACCGTGGTCGTACTGGCGGGATCCCTTCTAAAATGCTCCCTTTCTCTCCTCTCCGCCGGCGTCCACCCCACTGCGGTCTCCGATGCCCTTCACCGCTTGTCCATTCGTGCTGTCGACGTCCTCCATGGTATGGCCATTCCACTTGATCTCTCCAATCGTGACGCCCTTGTAAAGTCTGCCGCCACCTCCCTCAACAGCAAGGTCGTCAGTCAGTATTCCTCCCTTCTGGCCCCCTTGGCAGTTGACGCTGTCCTCTCCGTCGTCGACCCTGCACAACCGGACATTGTTGACCTCCGCGATGTGAAGATAGTGAAAAAGCTGGGAGGCACTGTCGATGACACCGAGCTGGTTAAAGGCCTCGTCTTTGATAAGAAGGTCAGCCATTCAGCTGGCGGCCCAACTCGGGTTGAGAATGCTAAGATCGCCGTCATACAGTTTCAAATTTCACCGCCAAAGACCGACATTGAGCAGAGCATCGTGGTCTCCGACTACACCCAGATGGACCGGATCCTACGAGAAGAACGGAATTATATTCTAGGGATGGTCAAGAAGATCAAGGCAACAGGTTGCAATGTGCTTCTTATTCAAAAAAGCATTCTGAGAGATGCTGTGACTGATCTCTCACTGCACTACCTGGCCAAGGTGAAAATTCTGGTGGTAAAGGATGTTGAAAGAGATGAGATTGAATTTATCACAAAAACTTTGAACTGCCTGCCAATTGCCAATATTGAGCACTTCCGAGAGGACAAGCTAGGGTTCGCAAGCTGCGTGGAGGAAGCCTCGGTCGGGGATGGGAAGATTGTGAAGATCACAGGGATCAAAGATATGGGAAGGACAACAACTGTTCTTGTTCGGGGATCAAACCAGCTGGTTCTTGACGAAGCAGAGCGCAGTCTCCATGATGCACTTTGTGTTGTCAGGTCAATCCATCCCTGTGTTATATTTTCTATACCTCTGTGCAAATAGAATTCCATATTTACCTGCAATTTTAGAGTCAAAACCATTTGTAGCTGAAGGAGAATTTTTATTGTCAGATTTTTTTTTTCTGTTTGGTTTTTGTTTTTGGTTATACATGGTGAAAGCATTGTATGTTTGGGTTGGGTAGAAAGGGCCTGAATCTCGATATTGTGTTATAGAACAATTTTTGGGCTGTTAGTGAGTTATCGGGTAGGGATTAACATGGCTTCACTTTTATGTTTGGAACATGTTCAGGTTTTTAATGAGCCCGGTTAGAAAAGTGTGAAGTTTATTGAGGATGTTAGGGGCTGTTGTGATTGTAGTTGGTGCATAATTTGTCAATAGTTCGATCATAGACATTTGATAAGTTATGTATGTCATTTAGAGGGTCTTTGTTAGGGTAAGAAGTCGGAAACGAATGGTAATGATACTAATAAAACGAATGGTAATGATACTAATCAGTGACTTCCATTTTGTTTCGTAGATAATGGTACACTGGTATTGATCATTCTCATTTTAAAGCGGTAATAATTATTTGAAGTCCATTTCTCATCCGTTGGTCAGGAATCAATTTAGAAATGTTGTGAAGTTGTCGGCTTAAAATTTACACATTTTCATAAGATACCACATATTGATTTATGGCTATATTATCAATAAGCACAATAGCACTGCAAATGCTCCTTTCCATTGAATCTGTAGCTTTCCTCAATTCAATAGGAGATTCTATGTAAACACAAAAAAATCAAGTCAGCTTGGATCGAGCATAAATTAAACCGCTCCTAAAAATGGTGATTAGATGACAATACGGGTCTGATTTTGTTTTTTTTGTTGAAGCTAATCGGAAAATTTAGTAGCTTTTTATGTAATGATGCTTAGTTGTTGGTCATTCTTAACAGATGTTTATAACAACTAATGTAATTTACATTTTCTTACAGATGCTTGGTAAATAAGAAGTTTCTAATTGCTGGTGGGGGTGCACCGGAGATCGAAATGTCCAGGCAGCTTGGAGCGTGGGCTAAAGAGCTTCAAGGCATGGACAGCTACTGCATCAAGGAGTTTGCAGAAGCTCTCGAGGTCATTCCCTACACTTTGGCGGAGAACGCCGGTCTAAACTCGATAGTCATTGTCACAGAGCTCAGGAACCGGCATGCCCAGGGCGAGATCAATGCTGGGATCAATGTGAGGAAGGGGCAAATCACAAACATCCTGGAGGAGAATATCGTGCAACCGCTATTGGTTAGCACCAGCGCAATCACATTGGCAGCCGAGTGTGTGAGAATGATTTTGAAGATAGATGACATTGTCACTGTGAGGTAAAGCTCTGGAGGAGGGAAATATGCGTTTTTTGTTTCGAGTTTGGAACTAGTACTAGTTTTCTTCTTGGGGTTTAAGTTGTGGCTTGATGATCGTTTACTATTTTGAGACACTCATGGTTTTTGTCTTGCAAGTTATTGGTTGACTGTTAGTATGATTAAATTGTTGTGCTTTTTTCATGTTTGATATTAATCAGTTTTCGTTGCTATCTTTACTTTGTTAAATTTCTTTAAATATTGCACTTTGATGATCTTTTATTATTGCCAATAAATTACACAAAAACTCTTTATTTAGAGGTTGTTTTAAAAACTTATCACAGTCACTGCTTCCCTAAAACATATAAATATTTACATATATTTACATTAAAAATTATTTTAAAAAATATATTTATATGTACTTACAAATCCTTTAGAATGAGAGCTTCAAGTTTTTATCCTTTTAACCACTCGAAGTTGCAATTTGTATTTGAAACATTACACTGATGCAAAAATACCTCAAGATTTAATGCTTATAGAAATATGATTTACAATATAGATTTGATTTAATATTTTTTATATTGTTTATAAGAATCCTAGTGTTTTTTTTTTCCGGTAAGAAATGGCTCAGAAACTCTTTTGTCGGGAGGCAGGTAAAAATTATTTTTAATAATTTTAAAAATAATTCTTTTTCTTCCAATATCTCATCCTAATAAAATTTAACTTTTGAATTATAAAAGTTAATTTAATTAAAAATACAAACATTAATCTGTAACAATTTACTGTGTATCTTATTTTGTTCCTTGTCTTCTACCATAAATATACGAATCAACAGAAATTTTTCATTCCATAAATATGAAAGCAAAAAAAAAAAAAAAACAGCATGATAATTTTTTTCATTCCATAAATATGATAGGAAAAAAGCATGATAGATTATCTCATATGAATATAATATGTCATGACAAGACAATGAAAATTGAAAAAAAAAAGGTGAAATTTCTTTAAAAATTTGAAAAAACTATAATAGTAACTTTTAATGAATAGAATGCGCATTTATTTTAATTAACTAATATTTTACATCTACGTATGGCAAAGGTTGATTTTTTTAAAAAAATTAAAATATACATTTAAAATACTTTATCTTCAAATTCTTTGAATAATTTATCCCTATTGGTTTACTTGACGGAAAATAATAATGACAAAAAAGAGAAAAAATAATTCAAAGAAATCTGGTCTACTTTTGTTCGACATCAACCATTACTTTGCCGAGCTGGTTGACATAAGAAGAGGACCAACGGCCAAATTGCAAGTTTGCAACAAGTAACATCAAAATCAACACTCAACCTCGTCAAGTGCTCTTCTTAACTCGTCCTGACACCGAATTATTTATCAGGTTTATGTCCTTTCCATACAATGATGACGGTTAATAAGATTAAAAAAAAAAAAATCAATCATCTTAACATCTGGTCGATGCGATTTACCACATAAAATCTTTTATTCAAATCTTAATTTATTCCAACATGTCTTTTTCTATATCTTAGCCGCTTGTATTAATGGTTAGTAGTCATCCGTGATTTACCTTCTCCGTGTTAACTTAAAAATAAATTAATGGGAGTACTGAAAGTAAGTAAATCACCTTTTACCACATGGAATCACTACGATCTTTTGCCACTAAGTGCTCAACAATTAGACATCATTTGGTTAGAAATATAATATGAATGAGAATTAAATTCAAATCGTTGGATGAGGATCGAGAAATCTGGATCTTCGATTTGAATAAGTGCCCTTTGGATGACTCAATCGTAACTATTGATTGACATCCAAATAAAGAGACTTTGTATCTCTTAGGAAGAGATACAATCTAAACCATCCAATTCAAGTTGGATGGTTGAAATTTAATTGAACCACGAGGTTCTTATACCTTTTCACTTAGTATAAATAAGACCTCTCACCTTATAATTTCACTCACTTAATTCATTTTAATTCAAAGCAAACATTGCATTCCATACTTGCATTTGGAGAGTTTGAAAAGCTTTTTTGATTCAAAGGTCTTACAATTTAGTGCTGTCATCATAAATAAAGTTGTTATATCTTGGGAGATGATTATCGTATTCCATGACCACCGTGTGCGAGCCAAATCCGTCTTAAACAGATAAAATCTAACTCTAGTCTCGACTTCGCCAAAGCGATATTATACCGTCATTTTTTACACCACAACCAGAGATAAAGTCTAACTCTGCCCGCGCTTAGATTGCAACACAACCAGATACCAACATATTTTTTGCCCTAAATAACGAACAATGTATCATCTCGAGCAAGGGCATAGTTACATGGGGGGGGGGGATTAATACATTAAAATATTTTAAAAAAAGAATTTAGTTATAACTGTTAGTTAGAGCCCTAGAGCCAATCATTTGATGATTGTTGTATGGACTCATTGTATCATATTCTTGTATATTAATAAAGGCATTTGTTTTGGTTATTATGCTTACTTGTATTGGTGCCAAATAAACTAAGTATAATAACGTCCTTGAGTAGAGGGTTCTTACATATATCAATCGGTTAGTTGAACCGATAGTGAGATGATATAGGGAACACTACTCTTAATCATTCCTAGTCGAGTATTAACATTCAGGGACAATGTTAATGCGACGAGACTAGCATGTAGGTCAACTCGATGACTTGATCTCAAAAGTCATGGATATAGAGATATCAAGTTGACACATGGGTATGCATTGGAGAATGTATACTGAATGACCCGCCATGAGAAAGTATCATAGATCGTTATATGAGTATCATATACTTTCTCATGTGGCTATTAGTATGACTACTAGTCCTTGAACCTGAAGTCACCATGGATCCTTACATAAGGAGTTACGTACTTTGGCTTCATCAAACGTCACCCGTAACTGGGTGAACTATAAAGGTGATTACTGGGTATGTAACGAATTATGCAGAGGGATGTAAGTGATGTAGATGAGATCTATCCCTCCTATATAACGGGAGCAACATCGATATTCTTGATAGAGTGAGACCACGAAGTGCATGGCCATGCCCAAATGAGTCAATATAAGATATTGAGCTCATTTGATTGAGTGAGTCTACTTGGAGTTCAAGATTTAGATTGATTAGAGGATGACACGGTCTATGCCTCACATTGATCAATCTAGATGTCTAGGATAGAAGGACAATGTCATATTTTGTGAGGAGTCACAATTAGTAGTCACAAGGTGATATTGGATCTCAACATTCTTGTAACTTGGGTAGTAATGATGTGTTGCTAGATACCGCTCATTACTTATGCTTTTAAATGAGTTTAGAAGCATTACCAACGTTACAAAAACCTATAGGGTCACACACAAAGGATAATTAGATGGAGATTAGGTTCATATGATGAACCAAGAGTATTAGATTCATGTGATGAATCAAATTGGATTAAGAGTAATCCTAATTAAGCTAATTGAGTTGGACTTAAGTTGATTCATGTGTTCAATGAGTCTAATTTAAATTATGACTCATTGAATCAATTTAATTAAATGAATTAGATTCATTATATTAAGTTGGTTTGAATCAAATGGTTAGATTAGATCAACCATGAGAGAGATTTAGTCAAGTTTGACTTGACTTGAGAAGAAAGATAAAAGGTCAAGTTTGACTTGGCCATTTGCCACCTCATTTGTGAGTTGACATTAGGAGAACAAATGATGATGTGCCACATCATCAAGGCTAGCACATGTGTGTGCCACCTCATGGAGGTTACAAATCCCCTTTCAATTTAATGTGGTCGGCCACATTAAATGAGAAGGAGTTACACATGTGGCCGGCCACTTTTGTGAGTGAATGAGATTGATTTTTCATTTAAGCCAATTGATTCCATCATCTTCCTCCTTGCATCTTCTTGCTCTCCCTCTCCTCCTCCTTGGCCGAAACCCTCTAGGAGTGCTAGCACACTCTAAGGCTCTCCCTCCATTGATTTGTTCGTGTGGATACTTCTAGAGGAGTGTCTACTTTGACACTCTCGAGATCCAGCACCCTTTGGACGAGCAAGATTGCGAAGGGCAACGCATCAAGGGTAAAAGGCTCTTCCTAGTGTAGATCTAGGCTTTAGTAAACTCGTACTCGAATTTTGTTTTATTTTACTTCGCACGTATCCGGTGGCATGGGAATCGGGGTTTCCGCAACGCGAAAAAACGATTTTTGCGGCCCGAAATTCTCAACAATAACTTCTAAAAATATCATAATTTTTTTACAAAATATTCAATTAAAACAAGAAACTAAATCTTTTTTCCTCTCTCCCAAACCATTGTTTCTCTCTCGATATTTTTTCCCTCTCCCCTCCCGTGTTTTCTTCTTCCTCCTAATCCCCTTTCTTTTTTTCTCCTCCGTAGTTTTCTTCCTCTCATAATCCCCTTATTATTCTTTCTCTGATCCTAATTTTACTCTCAAAATCCTCCGCTGCTCATTGATACTGCTGCTGTCCATGTTGCTATTACCACACCCCGCGATCATCAGCATCGTTATTGTTTGCTGCCAGCGCTAACGTCGTCGCTTCACTGATGCTCCATAACAAATGCTTTTTTATTGAGGTAAAGTTTTTTACATTATCTCTTTCAATTACAAATTTAAGTGGTGAAAAAATGTATAGTGTTAATTTGTCGTACATTTATATTTTTGTTTGCAAATATGTCAAATATTTATAGATATTGAAATCTTCCATACATTTGATGTTTGATTTGTTATATGAAGGTGATCAATTTCATTGACGACCGTTCAAAAATTTGATCAATTAAATTATATCATTTATTGCAACGCATCATATAATTCAATATAAGAAAACCCGCAATTAGCGATAAAATTTAATTTCTATCGCTAATTAATGACCGAAATAAATTATTATTGCTAATTTAGCGATAAAATTTTGGGTCAATTCCATCTCTATACTTATTTAACCTATTCAATTAGCTATGAAAACTTAATTCTATCACTATTTTAGTAGCATAATACGTTTTCGTCACTATTTTAGCAACTGGATTAAGTTTCCGTTACTAATTAACTTTCAATTAAGGTTTTCATTCTCGATTTTTTCTTTCCAGCACCCCAAAATCTTTCTCTTTGATCAACCTCCTGCACAGGCATGCATCCTATTAGTATGCTTGATCTTCTCCCCTTCCCTCTCCTCTCTTAGCGATGGCTTGGTGGCGACCTCACGGCGAGGTCTCGCTTTGGCCGCGGCCTCGTGGTGAGGTCTTGCCTTGGTTGAGGCCTTGTAGCGAGGTAGTGAGGTCGGGCGCGACCTCAAGAATGTACCATGGTTAATTTGAATTCACTTCTTGATTGCAAATTTTGACTACACCACTAATCCCGAACCCAATTAACTTCTTTGGCTTTTGATAATTTTGCACTAACCTTCCCCATAGAGTCATGACGGATGACGAGGATAGAATAGAGAATTAATAGCAAAAGTTAAAATCGATACCTGGCGAGGATCCCACTACTTGAAAAGGAGATAAATCACAAGACTTCACCTAACAGTAACGATACATGCCGCACCCACTTAGAATTGACCACATATCTAACAACAACATCCATACATGAACTAACTATGCTAGCTCGTAGGGCAAGACTATAGAATAGAGAATTGATTGCATCGAAAGCTGAAGCCAACTGCTTTTGCCCTATTTCGTGGGAAGGGAAAGTCAAAAATGCTTCTACGAAAGAGATTTGTAGCCCTTTAGATGAGTGATTCTGTCCAAATAAAGAATAAATGAATCTTCACTCGGGACCCTTTACAGAGCCTTAGCAATAATAAAGGTGTATCACCGTTAATACTGCATTATCAATGATCCGGATATGTGAGAGGGTCAAAGGCAATTAAGAGAAAGAAGAAGGGCATTTTTGTAATTGGACATTTAGGGTTTTCTTTTGGTGGTTAAGGCAAGTACGGGGAGAAAAAGAGGGGGGGGGGATCCGCCGCCAGCGACAGAGGAGAAGGGGTTTTTGGTGGTTCTGCCGCCGCCACATAAAGGAGAAAAAAGAGCTTCTTCTTGATCCATCTTCAACGACGTCGGAGGAGGCCGCCGACGATGATCATCTTCGAGGCACCTCCTCCCTTCTCTCTCGACATCGTGGCCTCTCGCCGTTGTTGCCGGCGCATCTCGCGTCTCCGCCGCCACCGAGCCGTGGCTCCATGCCATCGCGCCCTAACCGACAGCATCGTCTGTTCCTTCTTCGCCGGAACCGGTCGCGGGCCGCCATCTCCTCTTCTTTTATTCGCGCAAGCAGCGTTCCGCCGACAAGCATCACAGTGAGTTCTCCATGCCTCCACCCCCAGCGACGGGTGCCGCTGCTGCCGGCTAGCACCGCCTCCTCCAGTTGCAGCCGGCTTCCCCCGCCGTCACTACTACTTCCGGCGACTATCATAGACACCGTCGGCGTCTCCAGTAGCCCCAGACACCTCCTCCACCGCTGCCGGCACTTCTAGTGGCCGTTGCCGACGACTACAGCGGGTACTGCCTCCTGGCAGCAGTCCACCGCCATCATCCGTGCGGTAGTTCGCCGCCACCCTCCGAGCAGCCGTCGTTCAGGTATCGTACTATGTCTGTATGCCGGCCTGCGAGCTTAGAGTGTATTCAGCCTTCGTGCCGCTGTTGTATTCCAGCCTGCGAGCCGAGATTGTAGTCGGACAGTGCGCCATTCTACGGATCCATATCGCATCAGGCTCCAAGCCACTGGAGCCAACTACTCACTGGGCGGACATATATCTACTATTCAGAGCCGTGACGACTCGGTCAGTATCCCAATCAGTTCATCCATCCATCCGAGGGCGCCCCCCTGGGCCAGGGTAAGTTCTCGTACTCGGTATCTGTTCATTTTATTGCTATACTATTATGCGGTTACTTATACGTCTGTGGGATTCGCCTCAAGCACCGAGGTACCAGAGACCGGGGAAACCCGGTCGCTGGATACAGGTACAGTTGACCGGAGGAGGACTTCTGACGATCTGGTCAACGTAGAGGACAGCTCACCACCGGGTCAAGAGGATGCGGTCAACCCTCCAGACACGTCATACCGACAGATTCGTCTTCTCAGCTTTCAGACAGGAACAATCGATATAAAGGATTTAACCATACAAGATGGAATGAAGCAACCACAACCAATTAAGGAATTGTGAGCATAAGTTTAACTAAGAGAGCAACTTCACTAAGGGAAATAAGCAGAATTGTTGGGGAAAAACTAGCTAGTTGCTGATGTTCTCACAAAGGAAGCCTTTAGAAGATATTGCTTTCATGTACTTTTAGAAGACATGCTGAGTTTCAGTTGGAATAGTTTGTAACATCGCTCTTAAGGCGAAAAAAAGATCTGATTTAAATAGAAAATTCCAAAATACTGTTGCATATAAACAACTAGTCAATGTTACTGAAATACTAAAAAATATACATTTTTTCACTGAAGTTAAAGAAGTAAATCCAAGAAAAAGAAGTTTGGCTACAATTACACATAATACTAATTTGACCAATATGAAATTGTAAAGTATGAAAACAAATAATGAAATAAGTTCAAATGATAGGAGAAACATTTGGAAACTAAAATTGCATTTTGTCAATGCTTTTTAATATGTGTAACCCTTCTGGAACATCCCCTTTTTAGCCTCCTCAGTCTCCCCCTCTTCCGAATACCGACCTAGTTGAGCTAGTGAATTTGCATTTGCACGAATCAAGAGAGCCTTTTGAGCAGCTCCGATATTCTCTGGCCGTCCTTGCCAAGTTTTCAAGACAGTATTTTGAAGAGCACGGGCATACGAGAACGAGACATGCCATGGGTTAGGGCCTTGATTCATAGCATTCAAGTTCAAAGTCGCTTCGACCTCGGATTGACCTCCAGAAAGAAACTGATCAAAAAACAGGTTGTCACAATCATTTTAAATCATATCATTGTCTAGACCACTAAACTAGATGGGAAGAGTAGCGAATGATGTAATGATAGATACGTAAGCATACCATGATTCCAGGAACTGCAGGAGGCACCCTCCTATTTAGCATTTTCAGTGTATATTTTGCGATGGTCTCTGGGGATGCTTTCTCCTTATGCTCAGCACCTGGGGTCACCATGCTAGGTTTGAGCAAAATGCCCTCAAACACCACATTGTTCTTGGCCAAATAGAAGAAGACTTCTGCCCAAACTTTCTCGGCAACTTGAAGAGTTCTTTCAATTGAGTGATCTCCATCAAGGAGAATCTCAGGCTCCACGATCGGGACAAGTCCATTGTCCTATAATGTGGTAAGAATTAAAGATAACTCAAATCCGGTAAAACTAAATAATTACCAAAACAATATTAAATTAAGTGATTACCAAAATAAAAAGTAGACCATAGAATAGACTAAGTGGCATTAATTGTGAAAGGCATGGAGAAGAGCATGGTATATTAACTTCATCTGCTCAAATTTTATATGCAAAGGAAACTTCATGCTTGACTTAATGCACTATCACCTTTAAGATTATACACATCAATGATCTACTACAAAGGGTAACATTCCTACAATACTTTTGTCAATTTTAAAAAAATAATAAAGGAAAAAAACTTGAAATTTCAATAAAAAAATAACATAGGTTGTCTCATTTACCTGGGCAATAGCAGCATAACGAGCAAGTCCCCATGCAGCCTCCTTGACAGCCAGAGCGGAAGGTCCAGAAGGAATGCTGACAACTGTTCCCCTGCAAGTTTTTTATAGAGTAATTAAAAGATACATATCGACATATTGGATCGAGTACAATATCGATAAAGCCAACAAGTAAGATGTAAAAAAAACTACACAAACCATTTGGCAAAACGTGCGCCTTGTTTGTAATACTCAGCACATCTCGAGGCCAATCCATCCAACCCTTGGCACCAAGATTCATTGTTTGATCCAGGTAATGGAACCAAACCCTTGACAATGGAACAAAGAAAAACAAACTTCAACATTTCATGCAAGTAAAACCGAAATTTTCATAACTCTGATATATAATAATTACCTTATCAACCTTAATACCGGGCATGATTTTCTCATGGAGTAAGCAATCCACAAACTTCTTTCCATCCGTGCTGGATTGGTATAGCGTTTCCTCAAAAAGAATAGCCCCAGAAACATATGCACCTAGACCCGGAGTGGTCAACAAAAGCTGCCTATAAGCTTGGCGGTTTTCTTCTGTATTCTCCATACCAATTGAAGCAAGCCTCTTTCCACATGTAGCATTTGATTCATCGACAGCAAGAATTCCACGCCCAGGCGAAGCAATAGATTTCTAGAGTAGTAAATGAGCAAGCAATTGGCTAAGCAAAGAAAAAGAGGCAGACAAACACGGACAATGTTTATTTTGCTTCAAAATAAAAGTGATGAATCATTCACCAATCTACATTGCTTGATAATGATCTTCCCTTTCTTTCTTATAGAGATAAATCTACACTGCTTTACAAATGGCTATCCTTCTATAGTATCCTTTTGAGCCATCTTCTTTTTGAATTTTTTGTACAAAAATTGTCATATGGTCATCTCACAAATAAATAATAAAGAAAAGGATCCAAATAATGATATATCATCGAACTGTATATCGACAATACTAGTGAAAAAGTATCAGATCCAACGTCCAATTACATGTTTAGTGAGAACTACAACATTGATACAGCTTTACCTAGGCGGATCAAGCATATTATCTACTATAAGAGCTTTGAGTTCCTATGTCCATGTACGGACACATTCCCATAAATCCCATCAATGCCTTCAGGGCGAGTCAGAAGGATAAACCTAGAAATCAGGAAGGTAAAGAAGTTTAGGTCGACTCACAGCAGTCTGTACGAGCTCGTCGGTGTACGATCCGGCCCTGATCGGGCGCACGGCGACGCGTCGGGGCACCGCCGTCCGAGGGGAGTTTCTCCAGGCGAAAGGCCCCTTTCCGGCGATCCATTGGCTCGACGAAGCGGTCAGTTGCAACGACGCCATCGCTCTTTCTTCGTTGCGAAAATCAAACTGCTTTGATGAATCGATTAATTGCATATGTCTATTTATAGAGACTTTAATATGCCTTTCCAAATTAATAATAAATTTAATAATCTATTTTTTAAATAAATTAATAATAAGTCTAATAGAAAAAGAAAAAGTCTTTTCGACAGAAAATTAATAATAAATTTAATAATCTATTCTAACAGATAAAAGAAAAAAAAATCAATAATGTTTTTTAAATAAATTAATAATAAATCTAATAGAAGAAGAAAAAGCCTTTTCAACAGAAAATTAATAATAAATTTAATAATATATTCTAATATACAAAAGAATATGTCTAATAACTGTTTTTTTAATAACTAATAAGTCTAATAATTTGTTTAAAAAATATATATAATACGTCACCTTCCAAAAATTATATTTCATATGTTTATTTATTTATTATTTAATTTCTATTCATTCATCTTTATTCATTATACTTGTCTTGACTGAATTAGCCATCATATAACATGATAGATTGTCAAAGCAAAGCAAAATAAAGTCGACCAAACCTAAAGAAATAACTCATAGGGTGATTTATTTTTTTTTATCAGAAATGGCCGATTGTCCGAGATCAGCCTATAACTTTTTATCAAATATTATACTGAAAATTTATGTTTTATTTTTTTTATATATAATATACTCGTGTTTAACAATTAAATCAATACTCATCCATATGCACTGTAACATCATTTACACAATAACATCAAGCTAGCCGCCATCGCCGTCGTCTATGGAAGCAGACATATAAAATGAATTGTCAAATACCTTGATAAATTGATATAGACGCGAACTCTCATGCGCTTTAATTGGGCTGGGCCTCGGTTGGACAAGTCTACGATAAGAAAACTGACCGATCGGACCTAGACCCACATGGCTCATATTAGATTAAAAAAAATACCTTGATAAATTATATATTTGCAGTGGAATATTATTAAATTTATTATTTTAATTCGGCCATAATTTCAAATAAACATCAATAATTTTAACAAAAGCCCAATTTTTATTGGGTTGTCAGTTTCAGCCTACTGAGTTTAGATAAGATTTGCGTTGAATTTAAATTTTAAATATAGAGTGTAATTTTGATTTTGTTAGTGAATATTTAAAGGGGAAGTTGTCTTTAAATCTCCATTGACAATTTCAACTTCCTTGTTAGTCACCGAGTAAGAATTTATTTTATTACCTTCGGTTTTAATTAAACTCTCTAATATCTTTTCCCTCATGATTCTCAATATCTGCTTTTACCCTAAATCATCGACAACCATGCTCATCAATTGGAGTCGGTGGTTAAAATCAGAGAGACGACAGGACCTTTGAAGTGAAGCAGCACCTTCCTTTATTCAAACTAAGGGAAAAATCAATGAACAAGAGAAAAATGTAAGATTTTTTACTAGACGTTATAATTTTTTTCATTGAAATTGTAGCTTTATGAATGGATTTGTGTTTGATCATTTTCAATTAAATGATTCTATGAGGGGTTAGTTTTCTGATTAGGTTAACGTAATTTACTGTCAATTAAAGAGAAGCAACGTCTTATTTTTTGTTTATCTATTTCATGCCCAATATTAGTGTTTAGTTTTTTTTATTATATTTATATTTCATCTATATCCATTGTGGAGTGATTATCTGGAAATTCTTTAGAGTACTTAATTTTATGCTTAAATTTTTATTGTTTAAGTCTTAAATTGAAATATTGTTCAATTTTTAGAAATTCTCTAGAAAAATTAGTTTTTGTCTTGAATTTTATATGAATGAAGTTTTGATTTATAGTTTTTACATTATGAATTGAATGTTATGTTTTTGTAGATTAGGTCGAAAATAGATTCTGGAAATGGGCCTTACAACCTTACGTTTTTTGGGTAGTTGTAAGTGCAAGAAATAATTATTTGTGATTTCAATTTTCAGTGGTTATAGTTGATATATTTGTGGGTCTTGCCAAAAAATATGGAGAAATTACTCCCGAATTATGATTTACAATACGTAGCTCTGCAATATAAGATGTACGTGACTTTGAATGATGATTATGATGTCTTTAATATGATGCATCTTCATATGTGTATGAAACTCAACATGATCCATTTGAAGGTAGAGAGTATAAATGAATGTGTCGGCAACCTACATTTTGTGAGGTAAATTATTATATCCTTTTTCTTATTGTCGTTGTGATAATATTTTATATTACATTTGGCATAAGTGTATATGATATCGTTTATTTGACACTACTAATCGTATTTACATTCAATACTTTCATTATATATGTATAATATATATCTATTTTATACTTGTTTGTATATGATGCATCTTAATAATTTTGTATCAAACTGGTAAGGGTTGAGGAGGAACACACACAATCAAGGAGTGATGAGGAGATCAAACATGCTCCATTGTCGAATACTCTAGATGCTTGGATTAATTGCATCCATGGCGAAGAGAAAAAATTCGGAGATGTTGTTGATTTTAGAAGATGAATTAAAAACTATGTTGTTGCTACATGACGTTCATTTTTATGCTATTTGTAGTGAAAGGAGTTATGGATGGAGAATTTATGCTTCAAAATATAAAAAAATAGTATATTTGGAATCTAAAAATGCAACTTGCATCATACATGT
This sequence comes from Zingiber officinale, assembly GCF_018446385.1. Classification (NCBI taxonomy): domain Eukaryota; kingdom Viridiplantae; phylum Streptophyta; class Magnoliopsida; order Zingiberales; family Zingiberaceae; genus Zingiber; species Zingiber officinale. The sequence goes on from NC_055988.1 coordinate 82,138,418, forward strand.
GGTGAGAATAATCTACATAGTAGAAGACATCCTAAAGCAAATGCAACTTGGATCGCTAATGTAGTGAAAGATAAATTAAGAGCAGAACCCTCGTATCACCCTTTTACAGTTCAGAAAGACCTGCAAAGAGATTATGGGATAGAGTTAAACTACCACAAAGTGTGGAAAGGTAAGGAATTAGCGATGCATGATATTCATGGTACATAAAAGGTATGCTATGACAAGCTAAGATGGTATTGTCATGTTATTTGAAAAACAAATTCTATCAGTATTGCTGAGAGTTAGATTGATCCTGTAACTAATAAATTTAAATAGTTATTCATTTGTTTCCATGCATATGCAGTTGGTTTTATTATTGGTTGTAGGCCGTTGATTTTTTTGGATGAGATTCATATAAATAATAAGTATAAAGGTAGTATCGTAGTTACTATGTCGAAGGACGCCAACAATGATCTTTTTACAATTGCTTATTCTGTAGTGGATGCGGAGAATGATACTAATTGGGAATGATTTTGTTATCAGTTGAGAAGTATCATACTTTCATTTTAAAGCTTTTCGTTCAATGAGTTCATATTTTTCTTTGACAAATGCCCTGGGATTATGAAGGCAGTTAAGCAACTATTTGTGGATAGTCACCATTCGTATTGTTTGAAGCATTTAGTGGATAATTTTGTCAAGTAAGTAAGTTAATTACTTACTTTCGTTTAGAAAAATTTTACTTTAATTTTTATATTAATACATATTTTGAGGGCAATTTACGAATGTTTTGAATTTGAAATGTTTTTTGTTTTTGTTATTCTAAGTGTTGTAAAGTTATCCAAAACATAACAAAACGCACTGGTTTTCAGTATTCAATAAAGCTGAGTATGTTACATCTTTACAACAGCATAAACAACATATAAACAATATCATATACTCTATATCACTTACCATAGGGTTTATTGCACATTCCCAACCACAAAGTTGGACAAATGTTTTATTTTTTGGTGATAGATGGAGTATTATGAATAATAACATAGCCAAATGTTAGAATAATTGGGTTAAACTAGCTCATTATCTCCCTATTGTGACTATGGTGGACACATACACATGCAAATCATGAACATGATGCACTTGCGACATGAATCGACCTTGACAATGGTTAAGGAATTAAGTCCAAGAAAGAAGAAGATTGTTGCTAGTGTTTATCTTTAATCCCAAAATTTAAGAGTGCATTGGTCATGTAATTGAAAGTTTGAGATAGTTGATGGTGAAAAATCCTTTGCTGTTGATTTAATGGATAAGAGTTGTTCATGCAGAGCTTGGCAGAACAATAAGCTTCCATACAAGCATGCTTGCACTGCTATTAAGTTGAAGTCATTTTCGTTATATGATTTTTGTGACAAATATTTCAAGACTAGAATGTAACATCAAATATACAAAGAAATTATTAATCTAATCCTAACTTTTGGCATTAACAAATCAAATCTTGATAAGGAAATGTAATCAATGCTCTAATGTGCGCAGTCAGACAGGTCGTAGTAGGACTAAGAGAATATCATCGCAAGTTGAAACACGTGTATCAAAGTGTAATCGTTGCCATATAAAAGACCACAATAGACGTAGCTTCAAAGAAGCTATAAACTAGCTGTATTTATTTGTTTCATTAAAATGTTGTTTCAATGTTTCAACATGCTTATTTGTTAATGCATGTTGTAAAAAGTAACTTTAATTTCCAAAATTAGCTTCCAGGACTGCATGGCGAGGCACATGACCTTCTTGGATATGGGAGCATCCACCACCGCCTAGACAAAGTCTTTTAAGGAAAGCTAATATTTAATTTCCTTATATAACTCTAGGTTTAACCAAAAAGAACAATCGAATTACAAATTCGATAAACTAGCTGTATTTATTTGTTTCATTAAAATGTTGTTTCAATGTTTCAACATGCTTATTTGTTAATGCATATATCACACTTAGTTTTATGCAATTTTACTATGTATTTTTTGTGGGTAGCCTAATAATTCTTTTTACACTTCCACAGGAAAAAGAGATTACTAGAAAGGGAATCAAGCATGGTCTTACGTTCAAGATGGCATACACGTTCAAGTGGCAACATTGGTGATTTACATATTGTTTGATGATTTTTTTTCTGGAAATGTTGTGCAAAACTTGGTTTGTCTCAATATGTAGTCATTGTAGTATACTATGATTATTTTGTTTTTATATGTGGTTGTATGGTGGGAACTTATGGTTGTGTTTAGGGTTTATGTTAACTTTGTATCATGCATGTATGGTGGGAACTTATGGTTGTGTTTGGGGTTTAGGTTAACTTTGTATCATGTATTAGTTATTGTTGTGTTTGTGGATGATGTTAGACACTTGAATAATATGTGTTTCTGTTTTGATATTTGATATGTGCTTTAGTTGAAGTAGAGGGTTTATGGATGACCAATTTGTATCCAATTTCGATCAGAAATTTGAGTACAAATTTTGATAAATTGGGTATATGAAATGCAAGGATGAGCATTTAATTAACTGAAATATGGTACCATGAGCATGTTAATAATCACTAATTAACCCTTCCTCATATATGATATATAATGATATTTTCTCAATAAGCATGTGTTATACAATGTATCATCCATTTTGTCATAAAGTTTAGATCTTGGTATCATTTTCAATTTTAGGTACCATTTAATGAAACATGATGCCATCTTAATGTAAGATGGGATCATTTGTTAACATTTATGTATAAATTATGCAAATTCTTCAACCACAAATCCAACTCTCTCGTCGGTCCTTGAGTCAAAAAACATAAGTTTCCTATTAATATGGTACAATTTGTTAACATTTAGGTATAAATTATGCAAATTCTCCATACGTAAATGTTGTTCAATTATACCCAATTAAATTATATACATACTTGAATTTGAATATAGTGTATGGAATCAGTTAGTGTTGTTTAGTGGGGACCACAACATTCTAATTAGTTCCTAATTTGCATTCAAATGTACTTGATAATTTACAAATAGTATTGTAATTATGTACATATATACCTGAATTGGAGTCAATTATACTTGATTTCTTGAGGCAACGTGACCTATAGAGAGAGTCTTACTTGGATACTCAAATTTTGTACAATTATACTTAATTAAATTATACACAAACTTGAGTTTGAATATTTAGTACCTAATAAAGTAGATTATGTACTTTGATTAAGAGTGTGAAGCAATAAATCGAGCAATAGTATCATTGACCTTAATCCCCCTAGAAATAATCATCCATAGTGGTTCTATTGACAACAACATTATATTGATTAGTGGGGACCACAATATTTCAATTAGCGTCTAAGTTACATCCAAATGTACTCGATAATTTATAAATAATACTGCATTTGTGTATATATATACCTGAATTGGAGTCAATTGTATCCGATTTCTTGAGACAATGAGACCTATCGATGAGTCTCATACCTGGATACTCAAATTTTCTACAATTATACTCAATTAAATTACATACATGAATTTGAATATTTAGTACCTAATAAAGTGAATTTTATATCTTGATTAGGGCTGTAAACAAGCCGAGCTGAGCCGAGCCGAGCTTTGGGATATTCAAGCTTGTTTAGGGGTGTCAATTCGGATGGGTCGAGTCGGGTTGGGTTGGGTTGGGTTGAGTTTTTTTTTAACCCAATCCGAACCCGACCCGAACCCGAGTTCAACCCAAAACACCTCAACCCAAACCCGAACCCGACCAACCCGATCAACTCGAACCCGACCCACATAACCCGAAAATCCGATTAAAATGACTTTTTTTTAGCTATTTTCCCTGTAATTCTTCACTTTTATCTCAATACTCCATCATTATCATACAAACATGATATTAATATACATAAAAATATCTAAATTTTTAAAATAAAATTTGATTTAACCCCAAAAAACCCTATATTTAAGTCACCCCGGGTCAACCCGGGTCAACCCGAACCCGACCCGATCCAACCTGAAATTTTTTTACCCTCCAACCTGAACCCGACCCGAACCCGAAAATGCCCAACCCGAACCTGATTTTTTTCGGGTCGATTCGGGTTGGGTCGTCAGGTCGGGTTCATTTTTGACACCCCTAAGCTTGTTTGATAAGCTAACCAAACCGAGCCGAGCTTAAAATGAACCAACCTTTTGAAATGAGTGTTCAAGCTTGACTTGGTTTATTTTTTATGAGTTTGAGCTTGTTTGAAACTTGGCTTGAGTTTGATTCATTTAGATGTTATCAAGCTCTTAATTCAAGCTTGGCTTGAGCTTGGCTCGAGCTTGACTTGAGCTTGTTTCGAGCTTTGTTCGTTTAGATGTTATCAAACTCTCTTAATTCAAGCTTGTTTGAAACTTTTAGTTGTTTGATTGATTGTTAAGTTTGATAATTTAAATTTATTTATTTATTTATCATATTGAAAAGAGTATTATTAATGAATATAGTTCGTGGACATTATTCATGAACGTTGTTCACGAATGTTAACGAGCTGAACACATATGTGTTCAAGCTTGTTTGTTTATCTTAACAGGCTGTTCAAGCTTGTTTGTTTAATTAATCTTATGTATATTGAACGAACACAAACAAGGTCTTACTAAACTAAACACCAAGCTTGTTCACGAACGTTTAGTTCATTTACAGCCCTATTCATGATCAAGAATGTGAAACAATAAGTCAAGTAATAGTATCATTGACCTTAATCCACGTTATATGATCAATGAAACTAGGTCATATGACCAAAAAACTCACCAACATTAATCGCTTCTAGGATTTGGTTATGGGTGTATATCATATCATGTGATGCCAAACATATATGATATACATTTTCCTCTTTTACTTATGAAGTATTGAATCTCATATTGATTCACCTATATTGATGTTATTGTGTCAATGCTTTCTCGATGGAAATAATCAATCATAGCAGTTCTATTGACAACAACATTATGTTGAATAGTGTGAACCACAACATTTCAATTAGCATCTAAATGTACCTGATAATTTACAAATCATACTGCATTTGTGTACATATATACCTGAATTGTAGTCAATTGTATCCAATTTTTTGAGGCAATAAGACCTATAGAGGGAGTCTCGTACCTAGATACTTAAATTTTCTACAATTATACTCAATTAAATTACATACATACTTGAATTTGGATATTTAGTACCTAATAAAGTGAATTATCGTGGCAAAAGGTGAATACGCTCGTCCCCAGCACCCCCGCCAACCCGTCCCAATGCCAACACGGAGGAGGTAAATCACGGGCGACTACTAGCCTTTGGAATAGTGACTAGCACATAAGGGAGACATTTATCTCGGCTTTGCCGAGATTCGAACCTCATACCTCATTGTGGCAACACCTCATGTGCTAGTCATTAGACCCATCCGAGGGGACCCTAATAAAGTGAATTATGTACCTTGATCAGGAATATGAAATAATAAGTTGATTGTACCTGATTGTAACGGATTTCTTGAGGCAACTAGACCTATCGAGGAAGTCTCGTCCATAGTGGTTTTATTGACTATAACATTCTCAATTAATGTCTAACTTGTGTCCAAATATACCTCATAATTTATAAATTATATTGATATTGCGTACATATATCTTAATTAGAGTCAAGTATGCTCTAATTTTTTAGGCATTAAGACTAATTGAACTACATATATACTCAAATTAAACTACATATATACTCAAACTTTATATAATTATACCCAATTAAACTACATATATACCTGGTTTTAGATATTTTGTACCTAATTTTACCAACAAAATAAAAAATCAAAAAAAATTTCTATAACAATTTCTTGATCACTAAGTCATATGTCTGTCATCAGTACTACATCTGTTGACATCAATAACATCTGTTTTACCATAAAAATCAACAGCACAAAACTTCATACAAAAGCAAAATTTAAACTCTTATCATACTATACTGTTTTACCATAAGAAGCAAAAGGTGAGATAAATTAGTCAAATATTTTTTTTTTCAACAATCCAATATCATCTAATAATATAATATAGTTGATGCAACACGGGCTCGATAAGTGCTTATCTTCATATCATTTGCAAACCTCCATTTATCATTTGTGTCACTAGATAGACACTCCACCCACATACATGCATATATAACACAATCCAGAGTTGCACCTTGATAACGCCACTATTCTCTCAATACCTCATGACTGCCTATGTCTAATCCTGAAAGATGAAGTATGCAACTAACAAAAAAATGTGCCTACAAAAAAGGGTTTTGTTTAATACTACTATCTTAAAACTTGTTGGAATAGAATATCGTCAAACTTATGTAAACTTTAGTCATCCCAACTGTAAATGAATCATGATTTGAATTCCACACTATGAAATTACCTTTGGATGTTTTAAAAACCAACAAATACTAATACCACCTACCATTAATTAGGAAAATGATATATCTGCACCTTCTAAATAGATCTTCATTCAGTTCCTACAATTGACCCTTTGTCGTGGATGTCAACTTCGCAAGAAAAGTTCTGTAATCCATGCTATGTATTTGCCTGCGTTTACCGTATAGCTCCAAGTGCTAAACACTTCTTGCTACACATTCAAAACAAGATATAATAATGTATCTTAATCTAATAAGAAGTAAAATTAAATATCAAAGGTCGAATATTTAAATTGGCTACGAACCTACATGGTTGTATCCATACAATAAATCTCAAATCCATAAGTTGCATTATGTTTTTGCATAATCCTCATGAAAACATTTATGATTTGTCTTCCAACATACTCACAAAAAAAAACACAGAATATAGGTCCAATTAAAGCTTAGGAACTCATCTAACCAAATGACAACACTATAGGAAGAGAAAAAAAATCATTATAAAATTTGAGAAAGAAGTGTTACAAAAAAAAAATTAAAATAAAAAAAATAAACGTACTCCAATTCCTCGCTAGAGAGAAAGTCTGTCAACAACTTTCTCTCTTCTTAAGATGCTTCTTCATGCGCACAAAATCAATTCTCCCTTTATATCATTTTAGCCTTGGCATATTGTCGTCCTCCTCAACATCTACCATAAAATTTACCTATATGGCGACATGATTAGCAACAATATAAAACCATTAGACTTCAAAATATTGAATCAGAAATTTATGCTCCATCTAACTTTTTCCCCCTCCTCTTGCATCTTGGTGTTGAACTAGGCGGAGTTACAAACATGGTCGCCTTTCTTTTTGACACATGATCAACCCTAGTCCTTATAGTATCCACAATAGAAAATTGAAAATGTTTGAAGTAGCAATGCCACTATGTGCTTTTCTTCCAATCCATTTTTAAAAATAAAATATCAATAATTTTTAAAAATAAATTAATAATAAGTCTAAAAGAAAAAGAAGGAGTCTTTTCAATAGAAAATTAATAATAAATTTAGTAATCTATTGTAACAGATAAAAGAAAATGTGTACTAAGTTTTTTTTAAAAAATAGTAATAAGTCTAATAATTTACTCTAATAAAGAGAAAGAAATAAATTTAACTATTTATTATAAAAGATAATGCAAAAGGATTATTTGAATATATCAATTAAGGAATCTTGTGACGACTCTTATGCACTTTAATTGGGCCTTGGTTGGGCCGGTCTTCGCCTTAAGAAAACAAGCCGAATGGACCTATGCCACATGGTCCGTGTTAGAAAAAAAATACTTTAATAAATTATATTATATTTGCAGTGAAATATTATGTCCGTGTTAGAAAAAAAAATACTTTAATAAATTATATTATATTTGCAGTGAAATATTATTAAATTTGTTGTTTAAATTGGGCCTTGCAGTGATTTTAACAAAAGCCCAATTTTTACGGGCCTTCCATACTCGGTTTATGTCTAATAATGTTAAGAGTTAAGATAAGATTTGAAAACTATAATTATAATTTATTAGTGAATATTTAAATGACAAAAAGTAATAGATCGTTGTTTATTTAGTTACCATTTTAGTTTATAATGATAGTTTGTACATCCGTTAGATGTACATTTTCAGGTGACTCTTATAATTTTGGACATCTGATTCGGATCCGAATATAGACGTCAGATTCAAAGTACTCGAGATGTGCCTAGTCGTCCGAAGTTGTGATTCGAAAATATACATGAACCGATATACAAACTAACATTCCTCTCGTTTTAGTTATCCTTTATATATAGCACACTTTAATTTAAAAAATATATCAAAATGATATCTTATTCTATTTTTTATTTTAAAAAATAATTTTTCTAGCTTTATTAGGATGGTTAAATTAAATAATTGATCAAACTAAAATAATTTAAAATTTTCATTCGGTTAATTTGAAAGTTTTTTAAATATTGATTATTTCAATTAAATCCATTATATTTCTATCATAAATTTTTAAAATTAGTTAAATTGATTAAGTTTTTTTTATTGAAAATAATTATTAGGTCATATCACCACCAAATTGGACATAGTCGACAATTACACCATCAACAAATCCATTTTGTCGATGAAGCTCTCAACTATAGCAGAGATATATGATTTAATAATTATTTTCAATAAAAAACTTAATCAATTTAATTAATTTTAAAATTTTACAATAGAAATATAATGGATTTAATTGAAATAATCAATATTAAAAAACCTTTGACTTATGTTTAAAATTGCTAAGATGCTATAAATCTAAAGCATTACAATATTTTTTAATTAAATGATTCAGTTTCATATCAAATTTATTAAAATAATACCATAATAAGATTATTTTATTAGGGTAAAAAATCAGATATGGTCATGTTTTATTATTATTATTTTTTAAAAGAGGATAATTTTATTGATTAAATGAATTATAGTACCAACTCCACGATAGAGATCATTTTTAAATTTTTTATTAATGTTAAAATATTTTTTAATATCTGCATTTGTTGTAAAAACATCTATGTAATAAATGAATTATATTGGAGATAATTAATATGAAAATTAAATAAATAGACTAGTCAATTTGAATTGAATTTGGACCGACCCAATGGCGAGCCTAAGTGGATTCGAGCAGGTCCAAGCGGCTGGTCCTTAGTGGCCTCGAATTGATTTATGGGAGATTTTTTTTTAAATTTAAAACTCAATGGAAAAGTCAACTCGTGAGTTTGACTCATCAAATTCAAAATCCAAATTTAAAAATTTCAAT